>NC_067222.1:53495710-53816539 GCF_019924925.1 Ctenopharyngodon idella
GTTGTGCCACCTTATCACACACTTCTAATGATGGAAAACCTCTACCATCCTAATCCTTAGGCAACTGTGTAGTGTTAAGTCAAGGTCTGGGTCATTTGTCTTTCCAAACAAATCAAAAATTAGCTAAGTGAGTTGAAAATGAACTCCAAAATGCATGAAGGTAAAGATGAAACATTCTTTTCAAATTTTTAAGCAAGATTAGTTTTTTATATTTGTTTTGTACAATTTTAGTTAAAAAAATAAAGAAGCGTCATGTAAAAGTTTGGGCACCCCAAGAGATTTGAGCTCTCAGATAACTTTAGCCAAGGTCTCCGAACTTACTGCATAGCTTGATAGAGCTATGGCTTGTTCACAATCATTGTTAGGAAAGGCCAATTTTGAAATTGAAACAATCCAGGATTTGAAATTGCAAATTTCAAATCTTTGTACTCAGACACCTCAAACCTTGTCCCAGAAATCAGCAGCCATGCCATGTGTGATAAAGTTCTCAGTCATGATAGACTGAGCCATATTGTCTGGAAAAAAGTTAATGCACATGCAAGTAAGTTTCTTACGGAAGATAACAACAAAACAAGAGTTTGTTGTTTCAATTCCAGATGACCACTAGGGGTCACTGTATCTGTTTCATGTGTACACAAACAAACATGTATGTTGTTACTCAAGTAGCTATACTTTATATATAAAATCATAAAAGTAGTTAATTTTGTTTAAAAATCTTATAAATGTATGAGGTGGCGAGGGGGCCTTTTACCCCCCACACACAGGGTAAAAGGCTCCCCAAAATAAGGCAAAAGACACACAGTATGGATACAAATATTTAGCTAAAATAAGATGTTTTTTATAATGTCTAGGTTAATATTGTCAAAACAATTCACTTTAGCAAAGTTTGTACTATTTTCTGTTTATTTCGATAAAATAATTCATTTTTGTTAATTATGATAAAAATAAAAATGTCATAAAAAATATGTTAATATAAAATATATATCTTAAAAATACAGAAACAAAATTATTTTAAAAATTAACGATTCTGAAGCATTGAAGGAGATCCATAATATTAATATTGATTATATTGATTTAATAAATTATATTTTATTATATGATATGATTAATATCATATTTTTAAATATGATTGTTTCATTATAAATATGGTCATTATCTCTAAGGTGGATATACAATTTGATATATGATATTTATCATCTGAATGTCATGTGAATAAATGGAAAAGTCAGCTGTTGATTATCTTGTTAATGCATTGTGCCTTTTGCCCCAACAGCAGGTGCGCTTTTTACCCCAAATACAAATTTTTTTTTTAGAAATCATATATATATACATACATATGTTTTTAAAAAACCAACCAAATTTATTTAACAAAAATTTTTGACACACAAGTACTGTCCCACTCTACATAACATACACATAAATTGTATGAATATGCCTAATACTGATGAATAAATAGGCCTATAATGTAAGGGTATTAATAGCAGTCCCAAACTAGTTTTTGTTAATACAATAAAGTTGGTAGGTTGGCATGAGCACTACAGTAATTAAAAAATATACAAAATAACACAAGTGAAAATAAAGTGTCATTTTGGGGTTACAGATACAGTTACCATGGTAAATATAAAATACTAACATGAACCGTTAATGAAACATGGAAACTGCTGATGAATAGATCATCATACCTGCATGTAAATCCTTCCCAGCTAACTAACGACATACCAGTTACGTGTCTTATTAGTACTTTACTTTTATTTCATGACTTACTAATTGGCAACGTAACATTGCATACTCGTAGTTTCTCTTGCGCTTTATATATGAAGTGATATAGAGCGTGCCCCGCCACATTTGCGCATGCAATTGAAGAGTGCTCGCTACTATGGAATGCCAAGTCTGCCAAAATTAAAAATAAATAAATACATAAATAAATATACAAAGAAATGTAAAAAAAAGCAAAAATAAATAAATAAATAAATATATAAATATACATAGAAAAGCAAATAAACAAAAATAAATAATTTATACATTTATTTCCTTATTTATGCATATATTTATTTTTTCCACATATCTTTCCTTTTATTTATACATTTATTAATTTCGATTTTTTTTTATTTATTTATGTATTTATTTCCATATTTGTTAATTTCCACATTTATTCATTTCTACATTTCTTTATTTCTACATTTCTTTGTCCGTAGGGTAATGAGGAGGGCGTGGTTTAACTCAGACATAGCAATCGAGCTCAGAGTAGGCGAGGGCAAAGCGTTGAGGCCACAGTGACACCTTGTGGTGTGCCCAAAATACAAGAAGTGTAGCCTTCTGACCTTGATACTGTCTGTGATGAATGACTTGGATAGGTATATGGCCAAAATCTTATATCACGGGTTAAGGAATAACACCCTAACTGTACTGTGTGACATGGATAGGCTACTCTTTATCTCGGACATGGCTGTAGAACATCGTCTGGTCTGGATTTGTAAAATGTCCTGCGCTGGCAAACATGTACAGCAACATCTTCAACAGATCTGATAACAGGGACTGAATGGAAGCGCTTGTTATTTCCCATTATTAATCATTTGAATGAATGGGTTTGCGTTTGATTGAGATTCGAACACCGTCAGAACACGGAAAGGAACCAGCACACATATAGGCTTACAGTGAAGTCGACGCAAGCATATTGATCAATGCATTTGAAACGAGACCACAAATTCACTTCACATTCATTTCCTACTTTCACACAACATGTGACAAACACTTAAAATACTACGCATATTTCAAAGATCCAAAATAGAACGAGGCGTCGGTTACAATAAAACATTTTGTCGCGCCACTTCCCGTGTGGACAGTCACAGCATCACTGATTAATATGGGGTCCTCTTGGTGTGGTCTTATAATTATTCTCACGTCTTAGGCGAGGTTATCAGCTGGAAATATCCAGAATTAGCATAGATAAATCAAATGTGCCCATGGAAACGGAGCTGGTGAAACATGCATTAAACATACACAGATGCATCATGCTCTTTCAAACAGCACCTGTTGCATGCCCTCATATTTTTGAGCTAACTGCATTTTAATGTAACTTCCAAAAACAATACTGACAGCAACAGAAACAAACTTATTTTCTATTAAGCAGTGGTAGCCTTTAGCCTACCCCCATAAACTGATGTCCAGGGGCAACCTTATTAAATGTGTGAACGTCACGTTAATTCAGGCCCGGCGCTAGGATGGAATAAATGTTTATTAGCATAAATATTTCTGCTAATCGAAATAAACTTGAAAGAAAATATAAATAGTAGTTGAAAAACTTAAATTAAACCAAAATTAGAAATGTTGATTGTCAATATTACATCAGGTTTTTTTCATATAAAAGGAATAAATAGCCTATGCCTATACACGAACTATATTTCACTTAAATAATTAACATATTAACAAAAGGAAAAGAAAAAAAAATGTGACAACAGGCCTAATAGACTAAGCTGAGTTTCGGTTGATTTTTGAGAAGCAAATTCAAGGAAAGTGATGCAAAAACTTGAGGCAATGAGATCCAGGCAGTCCAGCAATGATTATGTCAGAGATCAAATTTGAATAAGGAATAACAAATGTATTAATTAAAAATTATAGAGACAAACAAATTAATTAATTAATAGTTAATAAAATCTAGAGTACTGTATCTAACAGATGAAGATGAAGATCAGAATATAGAGAAAGAACGAACAAAATTAAGACACTTGCAGAATGAAAGGTAGAAGAGAAGAAGCAGAAGATGCAGAAGAGATAAGAGAAGCAAAAAGAGCAAAGAAAAAGCTAAACTATCAAAGACCCAGTCCGTTTTATACTATGAGCATAGGAAAACTTACATCCCACTCAAACTTGTGTTTTGGTCTAATAAGAAGAGGTCAGATGAATTTATCCATTATGTAATAGACTGGTCCGATGTCAAAAAAATAGATGAAAATAGATATAGGGGATGTTTTGACCCCCTTAAGGGAATTTTGCAGATCTTGCATTATCACACGTCTGTAGAAATGGAAACAGACATATTTTCATACAAAGGTACATCGAGTTCAAATGAGCAACTAATTCTGAAAACATCATCACTTCTGCAGTACTTGGCAGACGTCCGATATCTAACCACAAACGTGTCAACATGACCTGTCACACTGGAACACTTGAAGAACAACTGAATATAACAAGCATACATACTCTTAAATATAAAAGAAGAATAACCATAAAGGAGTACATTAAAGAGTAAATACTTGAAAATATGATGAGGATTAATATTTGGAGTAGGAGTACATGAATATATGAAATCAAAATTAATATTGATAAATCATAAGCCATAAATGATTAACATGAAATATGAATAAAATGCATGAATATGAATATTGACCATTTTGGATCCACCAGAAAGGAAACATAGACGGCAGAAAATTCTTTTTGTTTTCTTTATTTTACAAGCAAGGTTTTGTTTTTATTGTGAGTGTATGAAAATAATAAGCCTAGTTAACCCTTCACAGATTCGAATGGTGTTACTCTTATGACCATAAATGTCTGCGTATTTTAGGTTGTTTTCCGCTTTTATAAGAAAATTCAAGTGATCGCGCCGGCGCACAGTTTTAGTAACTTCACATCGCAGCCCTCAACAGGTGCTGTTTGAAAGAGCATGATGCATCTGTGTATGTTTAATGCATGTTTCACCAGCTCCGTTTCCATGGGCACATTTGATTTATCTAGGCTAATTCTGGATATTTCCAGCTGATAACCTCGCCTAAGACGTGAGAATAATTATAAGACCACACCAAGAGGACCCCATATTAATCAGTGATGCTGTGACTGTCCACACGGGAAGTGGCGCGACAAAATGTTCTACTGTAACCGATGCCTCGTTCTATTTTGGATCTTTGAAATATGCGTAGTATTTTAAGTGTTTGTCACATGTTGTGTGAAAGTAGGAAATATGAATGTGAAGTGAATTTGTGGTCTCATATATATACACACACACACACACACGTAAAATATATTGTGAAGTAAAAATGTCATGGTATTGCCCACCCGTCCCGTATTCCACCATGAGAAATCTGGTCACCCTAGTTTGGAAAGACATGAGAGTGAGTAAATGATGACAGAATTTTCATTTTTGGTGAACCATCCCTTTAAGAAAAAACCCTGGGAGGAATTGTCTTCCTTTGGGAAGATAATGTGTTATACAAATCATGTTCATAATGATTTATGTCTATTTTGTGCCAAATCAAACCGACAGCTCTGAATGTAAATCATTATTGTGTGATTTAGGGTAAATTAAGAACACTTTTTTTAATGTACTGGCTTAATAAAATAAGAAATCCTCTGTAGTACAGCTTTAACAGAAAGAACAGACAGTGTGTGGCATTATAAGCAGGCTGTGAATTAAATGACACCAGGCCACACATTCAGTGTGTAGCAAGTGGCTGGTTTGTAGTGACTATGCCACCCCGAAATAATGGGGAAATAACCAAAGAATCAAAACACGCAAATACGTTCCACTTAGAAGAGGCAAGAGGCATGAGTTTCTGTTTAAACAAAACTTCTATTAGAGTTAAAATAGTTTACAAACAAATTTAAAACCCAACAATCAACAACATTAAATTGTCTTGGTCGAATGAAAGAAAGAAAAAAAAAGAAGTTAATCAATGCAGGGGCTGAGGCTTCCTTTATGAGAAGCAGGCCAGTATGGTGCACCCAGTGCACAAAAGAAAAATCCCGCCAATCAGAATCACATCCACAAAAATCACTGCAAATAATGACCAGAAATAGTGACAGCAATAATGACAATGATACAAACAAAAAAAAACATCAGGCCCACTTAGCCACTGGACAAGAAGTGTTGACGACCCAAAGCTGCAGCGCGGCCCAGAGCGAGGGTCGGAGAGAGAGAGAGAGAGATGCAACGAGGACCCTTATAATTAGACAACGTGACACTCACAACCACACACACACACCAAAGTCATATAGTAGCTCCTTTAGTTGGTAGATTAACAGCTGGTGGGAGGTGGGAGCCCTGAAAACACACCGCACAGGGGTAAGCAGCACATCGCACACACACAGCCTTGGCGGACCGACGTCACACTCCGCAATCCACAGCAGTGAAAGAAAGGGGCGGGCTTTCGACCAAGATGCACTCCAGGGGGCATAAACAACAGATTTATATACAAAAGCAGAGCGGTACCTCATTGGCCATGTATTTAATGATGGTGACGTTTCAGACACGTCACAAACACCACTACAAATTCTTCTAATTACGCATATAATGTATCCTTTTTTAACAGGTTAAGCTGTCATGGCTACTGGGAAGACTTTCCTCACTATCCTTTATCTGCTTCTATACAGCTGTTTCTGCACAGCTGAAATTGGCGTCAAGCAAGTCAGTCAAGTAGAGAAGGGCATGTCTTTGTCTAAAGATTTTCTCCAAGGTCTCAATGATGTGGCTGAATTTATTTTAAAAAAAGATACAGCTCGTGACTCACTCCTCAAAGTCCTCAAAGTCTTTAGTTCTCTTGGCAAAGTTGCAGCAAGTTTTGGCTTTATCGGGGCATTAATTAGCTTCATCTTCGCATTCATTCCACAATCTGATCCAATGCTTGAGTATATGAAGGAACAATTTGCAGAGGTCAACCGTAAACTCGACTCTCTCTCCCTTCAAATTTCAACCCTACAAACAGAAATGGAATGGGCAAACTATGCAAGTGCCTATGGCAAAGATGAGAATGTGATCAAGAACTCCTGGGCCAAGTTAACAGAATTCATAAAGACCGCTCCTGCTGCCTCCACACAGGAACAGAAGACCAGACTGGCTGAGAGGTTCACCACTTTCTTTGAAAACACTGGCACAGAGAACAGTGTTGCTAATTTATACAGATACATCACTGAGAACAATCCTGTCAGCTTGAATAAGAATCTCTTACAGCTCATTATTGAGAAATCTAATGGTGATTTTAATGTTCTGGTGCAATACTCTTCCTACTTCACCACTCTGATGGTTTCAGGACTAAAGTTAAATGTGTTTTATTACAAACTAAAGGGCTATGATGCTGAAGTAAAGGCACAAGAAGCAGTCGCACAACTGTCCAACACTTTATCAGCCATACAGGATGCCTTCATTGAGTGTGCCGGTGACTTTGAGACATGGGCTCAAAAGGACGCTGTGAAACTTAGCAGTCAACGATTCTCAAGTACTGAAAAGCTAGCAACAGATATTAAGAAACATTTGGAGAGCAAGTTCCACTGGTTCAAATGGATAGTAATTGCCCACTCAAACAATGTTAAAAATGAGTTTACCTTTGGACAGTCAATCAACTTTGATGCTCAAGAAAAGACATCCGTTCACCTAATTTGTCAAGAAAAGGGCTCTGCTGTTGATCAAAACACTAAAGGCAACATTAAATCCAGTTTGCAAAAAGAAATGGCAGATTTGAGCTTTATCATGCAGTGTTTAACAATGAAGGAGGAGCTGCTCAGCAGGTTTGGTGCTAAAGTTACAGGCCAAATACAGTTTCTTCATGTTGTTAGAAAACCATCAGATTATGCACAGACAGATGTGGCAGATATTGAGCTGAGCTGTCATCCAGGAAATTTGAATTTCAGACACTTTCATATCTTTCTCAGAGGAAATATTGTGAAGTCTCCCTGCTCAGATGTGAATTGTAAGCATGGAGAATGTAAACCCATCAAGAACACCACACAAGGATTCTGCAAGTGCCATAAGATGTACACCGGTCCAGCTTGTGAGGAAAGCATCCAAAATATTATTGACTATGCAGCTCTCGAAGGTGAAATTAATGGTATGATCTATCAAAGAGTCCCTGATCTGACAGCAATTTATTTTAACATCAAGGAGCTGAAGGACTACACTAAAGAAATAGTTGAGTCTGTCCGACAAGACATCCAGTGGACACAAATCTATGTGAAATACAGCGAAGTGATTGAGAACCCAAAGCCACTATGTTTCTGAAGTTGGAGCTCAGTTCATAGGACACTCTTTTGATTTTTATCTCTCAAGATTTCACCAAATGATGATGGGCACTGGATTTGGAGACAAACAAAATATTCTGGAAGTGTTTTGCAAGTCGCTACAAAGTCAGTCTGGTGAGCCAGTAGATTGCACAAAAAACTACAGTGAGCAGATTGATTATTTTGTGCGCTACATGTTTGCCCTTGAAAAGGAAGCTGTTTTAGCTTGGTCAAAATACTTACTTGTCTCTGAAAAATCAGAGAACATTGAGAACAAGTTTTTTCAGGACTATGTCTCACAGCAGTGGAGACAGTTCAATAAAAATGGATGTGGCCCTCTAAAGGCTGCGGATCTTCAGAACAACTACTGCGAGAAGCCCTACCACAGCACAGCTGGGCAGAGGGTGAAAATGAAATGTGGTGGATCATACAAGCCCTTCCCCGAGATTGCGGTGTGCTCTGGAGGGAAGTGGAGTGCCCTACCTGTGTGCTACACTGAGCAGGTAAACGGGCGAGTCGAGTGCAAATCTGAAGGTGGAGCCACTGTCTGCAAGGCCTCATGCCTGTCTGGCTGGGGCTCCGCCACACACCCTCAGCCAGCTGAGTACAAGTGCTCACAGCCACCCTGTCCATCCTTCATACCACACAAGTGTAACGACTGCACACAAAGCAGCGTTTGTAAGGACAACGAGGTCTGCACTGGCGCCTTTGGCACATGTCGTGATGCATGCCTGTTTAAACCCTGTGGAGTGAACACCAAGTGCTCCTCCTCCAATCACGACAGGAGCTGCACCTGTGTGAGCCCTTGGAAAGGAGACCCATACCAGGGATGCAGGAGTCAGGACCTCCAGTGGGTTCAGACCGGAGGAGTGCCCAGCAGTATGCAAAATCATTTACCTTACATACACTCACATTAGATTAGGCTGATTCTTAATTCTAATGTGCTTCCATGCTTTCAAATCAATGTACAGCATCACAAATCATTACCTCTTTAAGCACTTGAGCACCTTTATGACTGAGCTTCTTCTTACAGTTCCATCCCTACCTGATCCCATGAAATGGAATTATAAAATCATGTAATTTACTGATAAGCACAGAAAACTGTAGGACATATCATTTAGGAAAAAAAATCTGTTGTGCAATTTATCTTTATCCTCATCTAAGACAACAGCATTGTATCTTCAAACTAGGAAAAGCTCCTCTCAAATAATTGGGCTTGATTAACCATAAATCATTATGGTTTACAGATGCTGTTCGTTCTAAAACCCAACTTGCAGTGTGCAGAGCCATCGGACCAGATGGTGGGTGGCACAGTGGATATGAAAAGGATCAGTACTGCTACTATGAATATAACTGGAAAGTGTATTGGGCCAAAAGCTATGAGGTAACTCAGTACAGTACATACAGATAACAAACACAAGCAGGACAGTTAATAGACTGTAGTCAAGGAGATGGCACCTCTTCTATTTCTTCAGAACTTAAATTACTGTATTAATAATCTGCAGGTTCTGGTTGATCCGTGTGGAGGACGTGGTTGGAAATGGGTGGAGGGGGCACAAGGGGACATGGTCTCATATGACGAATCAAAGAGGTTTCAGGGACTCAAATACTACGTTTGTAGGTTAGTGGTAATACAAATACAATTAATAATGCTCATCTTGCAAAAAAGTAAACCTTTATGAAAAGGTTAATCCATCTCAGAAATGATAAATGTTTTATTGAGATAAAAATAATGTCATGTAGTGCACGTCTGTGATGGTGTTCTAATGTGTTCTTTGTCACCCAACAGTGGGAAGAGTGATGGCCTTGTAGGGAAGCTTTTCAACACGCGAGATGGCTTTCTGTGCCATATTGCCAGGTACGGTAGTACCAGGGATGGAAATTTCTATGCTCTGGTTGCACAACCATGTATCTGAAGACACTTAACCGTGATCCACTTTTCATTGCTTAAGTTTCTCTAGTTCCTTTTTCAAGCTTTGATTTGGTGGAGGTGCTGTATTCATCTTTCCAAAGACAGACTAAATGCACAGATGGAAAGAAGTAGCCAACTCTCACAAAACATTTAAGCAAGTGGCACAAACACATATGGTTATTGTTAATCATTTTATTTAGTTGTTTTGCAATGGGATATTTTAAGGATTAAAAAGATTTCTAAAAATGTATTAGACATTAATATTCCACCTGCCGGATACTTTATATACATTTGTAGTAAAATCCAATGTTCTCTGCAATACTATGAACTCAATTCCATTATGTCCTTTGCTGCCATCATGATGTAAAATGTGATTATTAGAATATAATTCTTAATTTTTTTATTTTCACTCTGAGTGCAACAGACTCTACTTCTATCCTTCACAGCCTTGTTTTCTTTTGCATTAAAAAATAAAATATAGCATCAACCTGTCTCTATTGCACATCATTCACAGTGGATTCCATTATGAACAAACAATTTAGATATCTGAAAAAGTAATTTTGATCAGTCCAGACTAAATTACTGGTAACTTTAATTATTGTGATTATGTGTGACTTAAATTCAGTTTTGACTAGTTGTACAGGTATCTTGAATCAACTTTACTTACCAGTCAAATTCTAAATGCAGAGACCTCAAATTAGCATTGATTAGTCAAATTCTAAATCCAATCGAGTCATCATAATCCAATTATGGAGAATTAAAGAGTATTAAATATCAAATCTGCTTGCCATATCCGTGAACCCGTGTCTAATGTGTGGATGATTTCAAGTCAAGTTATAATGAAATTAGGAACCTAAATTAAATTAGGCTGATTTAAAATTTTCTGTTGATCACCTGAAAGGGTCCTCCATCTGAAACAAACACAAAAGTAAAAATGCTGTGGGTTTTCTTATATAAAAGAGAGACATCGATCATTTTGTGAGGTTCAAAGAAATGCAGTTGATATTGTTTTATGGTGTATAACTTTTACCTTAACACCTTTAACCTTATTATTTATTATTCTCAGGTTAGGTTGAGTAAGTCAAATCTGACCTGAATCATAAGCATTCAAACAGTACTTACAATTTGTTCAGAAGACTTCTCTGTGGTTTGTTCGTGCTCAAGGGTTTGGTAATAAAAATATCGGTAGACAGTTATTTGCAATTAATGTAATAATAATTTTAATTACAATTTAACAAAAGTAAAGGCAAACAAAGGTTATTAACAAAGTTAACAAAACAAAGCAAAATTTCAATCAATCAGCTGGGTTTCTCGCGTCGAGAGACACTGCTCAATCAGTATCTGCCTGGCCAGTCTTCTCATCCGTCTTTTATACTCAGACAGTTCACTGCTGATGTTAAATTCTCATCTGTTGTCATCAGTTGGAGAGCTGCCAAGTCTTCCACAATCCTTTTAAGGTGTTTCTGACATAGCCTGCGTTTTCTCCTGTTAGCTCTCCTCTTGGCTCTTCTCCTCTGTGTCCGTCTCCTTTTCGTCTGTAAAATATGCCTTATCTACAGCATTACCATTTCCTTGTATCTAATACATAAATGTTCTCTACATTACTTTAATATAAATTTTGTACTATACACTACTGTGTAATATTTCTTTTTAACATAAACATATACTGTAAGTAAAACAGCCACACATAAACTACTTCAACATGGTTAAGTATACATGCATACATAATAGCCATTAATATCATTCTTAAACATACTTTTCTTTTCTACATTCCATCATTTCAATACATTTTTATGCATCATCACTAATTGGGTTACAAAAAGCTACTACAAAGAAAAAACAACTTTAAACAAAATAGAGTAATTGCATAATCATCATATTCATCAACAATATAGAGATGGTCATTGTGCTAGAACAGCGGTTCCCAAACTTTTTTCCCTGCGCACCCCCTTCTATGTCCCAAACAGGTAGGCGCACCCCCAAACCCCACTTCAAAAAAAAAAAAAAAAAAAAACGCAACAAAGCTTTGTTTTATCGCCATATAAAGACTCATGTTTAATCATGCGCAAATAACCAGAACACGCATGACAATAACAACATCAACAAAGTTTCAATATAATGCAACAAAGCTACGCACAAGCTTCCACTTTTAAGAGGACGAGTGACAGACACAGGCTCAGTAACAAAGCACGGTTATTTTCAGCCTCGTAAAAGAAACATTGCAGCAATAGGCTAGGCCTATTAAATGACCATGGAGCTAGCGTCATCATCATCATAACACAACGGTTATGGAAATTAGAACGACAGTACATTGAATTAAATTGCAATGAAGTTACAAACGATCCACAACATTAAAGAGAATAAGCTCCGAAATAGATAAGACGTCCCACTTGACAGTTTCCCTGATTTCAGCCAGTTAAGCATATTTATAATATATATATGGAATGAATGAAATGAGTTGGCACGCATATAGCCTAGCCTGCAGTGCATAAAAGAAGAGCAGTGTGTAGAAGAAGACAGCAGCTGTCTTCTTCTACGTTTCTATCAAAAACTAATAAATTATAATTTTTTATTTAAAATAAAAGCGATTACAAAGGAAATGTTTACTGTTCATGTTTTTTTTTATTGTATGGAAAAATCCCACTTAAAAAAAACAGACCGCCATTACATTTTTCCTCTCGCGCACCCCATGGTGGCAGCTCGCGTACCCCTGGGGGTGCGCGTACCACTCTTTGGGAATCCCTGTGCTAGAATAAAACTGAAAATGTAATTTTATAGTTCCCTTTCAAGGGAACTCGCGCTGCGTCAGTTGATGCTGTGGGAACACTCTGCGTGATTGTTGTGTGAAATCAGTCCAATGGTGTGACGGGACATCAGAGGTGGGTGACGGCGCGACCAGGAAACGTCTCAGGTTACAGATGTAACCCTGGTTCCCTGAGTAGGGAACGAGACGCTGCGTATAACGCATTGGGAACCTTCTGCGTGATAGCGTCATTGAAGCACTCATGTATCTAACCAATCGCGTAGCAAGACGTCAGAGGCGGGTGACGTCACGGACCAGGAAACTATAAAGCATACCCAGATGCAGAGATCGCTAGCTTCTGGGATAAATCTGAAGCAAGCACTCGCAAGTATGCTGGGGGTATGGCAGGAGACGCAGCGTCTCGTTCCCTACTCAGGGAACCAGGGTTACATCTGTAACCTGAGACGTTCCCTTTCGTTGGAACTGTCGACGCTGCGTATAACGCATTGGGAATGCAATCCCAACTGTGCCGTAGCTTCAAGTACTTGCCAATGTTAGCTTGACAATATAGAAGACCCCGGAGTGGAGCCGACATCCAGGTTGTAAAACCTAATAAATGTGTGCTGGCATGACCATCCAGCTGCATCACAGATATCATTGATGGAAATTCCAGACATCAAAGCTTTTGATGCCGCCATACCCCTGGTAGAATGGGCACGGACATTCAGTGGGGAAGGCTGTCCGGCTGCTTCATATGCAAGTGAGATGGCCTCGACCACCCACTTGCTCATCCTCTGCTTAGATGCTGGGCCCCCTTTCTTAGGGGACCCATAACAGACAAATAGTTGATCTGATTTTCGCCACAGGGCAGCTCTGTGGACATACGCATCTAAAGCCCTCACTGGGCAGAGCAGATTCAGCTTTTCCTGATCCGAAGTCCCAAAGGGAGGAGGATAAAAGGCCTGGAGCACAATAGGGCCTGGGACATTGGTGGGGACCTTCGGCACATAGCCAGGTCTAGCATGAAGGAATGCCTTCACCATTCCTGGGGCAAATTCCAGTAAGATGGAGCAACTGAAAGTGCTTGTAAGTCTCCTATCCTTTTCAGGGAAGTGATAGCAAGTAGGAAGATAGTTTTTAGAGTGAGGAATTTTTCTGGAACCTCCTCTAATGGTTCGAAGGGAGCCTCGGCTAACCCTTGCAATACCACGGCCAAGTCCCAGGCCGGAACCCTTGTGCGCACTGGAGGCCTCAACCTCAGTGTACCACGGAGGAAGCGTGTGACGAGGGGGTCTCGTCCAACCGAGGAATCCCCCTCAAGAGGAGCATGATAGGCTGAGATAGCCGCAACATAGACTTTTAAGGTTGAAGGAGATAAGCCCTCCGAGAATTTTTCTTGGAGGAATCTTAGCATGAAGCTTATAGAAGAGTGGACAGGGTCCGTATCATTTCGTCTACACCAAGTAGAGAATAAATTCCATTTATAGGAATATAGCTTCCTCGTGGAGGGAGCTCTGGAGTTGAGGATGGTCTCCACAACCTCAGTTGGGAGACCAGCATCTATGAACCTGGCCCCCTCAGAGGCCAGGCCCATAGCTTCCACAGTTCTGGGCGAGGATGTACTATCGTGCCGCCCGCTTGCGACAGGAGACCCTGTCTGAGGGGAAGCTCCATTGGGGAGCCGTCTAGTAGCGACACTAAGTCCGAGAACCATATCTTGGTTGGCCAGAACGGGGCTACCAGTATTAGGCTGGCCCCCTCCTGGCGTACTTTCTCCAGAACCCCCGGGAGCAGAGCGAACGGGGGAAACGCGTACAGACGTAGCCTCGGCCACGTCTGCACCATGGCATCCAGACCCAGAGGTGCTGGGTGTGTTAGGGAGTACCAGAGTGGACACTGGGTTGATTCTCCTGACGCAAATAGGTCGACTTCTGCTTGACCGAAATTTCTCCATATGAGGTCCACCACTTCCGGGTGGAGTTTCCACTCCCCGGGCCTCGGCCCCTGTCTCGACAGGGCGTCTGCTCCCACATTTTGATACCCCGGGATGTAAGCTGCCCTTAACGAGAGCAGCTTCCCTAGGGACCACAGGAGGATCCGACGGGCCAAGTAATATAGTTGGCGAGACCGCAGACCCCCCTGATGGTTTATGTATGAGACCACTGACATGTTGTCCGTGCGGACCAACACATGGTGGTCTCTCAGGTCTGGGAGGAAGTGTTTCAATGCTAGAAACACCGCCATCGTCTCCAGCCGATTTATGTGCCAGGAGAGCTGATGGTCCTCCCATAGACCCTGAGCTGAGCGACCACTCATGATCGCCCCCCAGCCCGTGAGGGAAGCATCTGTCGTAAGCATTACACAACGACCAGAAGTCCCCAGCACCAGTCCCTGGGACAAAAACCAGGGTTTTTTCCAAATCGCCAGAGCACGAAGGCATCGCCGCGTGACTATGATCATGCGAAAAGGATTTCCCCTCGGAGAAAACCCCCTGGTCTTGAGCCACCACTGTAAGGGTCTCATGTGCAGAAGGCCAAAAGGTATCACGTTGGACGCAGCTGCCATCAGACCCAACCATTTCTGAAACTGTTTTACAGTGAGTGACTGGACTAATTTCACCCCTTTCACGGTTGCGAGAATGGAACTCACACGAGCAGGGGACAGATGTGCCCGCATCGAGGTGGAGTCCCAGACTACACCCAAATAATTGGAAGTCTGAGCCGGAACTAGCACACTCTTTTTGGCATTGAGCCTCAGCCCAAGCCTTTTCATGTGGGACAGGACAGCATCTCGATGCTGAGCTGCTAGTTGCTCTGATTGAGCTAGAATCAACCAATCGTCGATATAGTTCAGTACGCGGATGCCCTGGAGTCTCAATGGAGCCAGAGCTGCATCCACGCACTTCGTGAATGTTCGGGGTGATAATGACAGGCCGAATGGAAGAACCCTGTACTGGTAAGCTTCGCCCCCGAAAGCAAACCTGAGGAACTTCCTGTGAGAAGGATGGATGGACACATGAAAGTACGCATCTTTCAGGTCTATCGCCACAAACCAGTCCTCGGACCTGATTTGTGGGATAATCTGTTTGAGTGTAAGCATCTTGAATTTTAGCTTTTGTATAGAGCGATTTAGCACACGTAAATCTATGATAGGACGTAGTCCCCCATCCTTCTTTAGAACAATGAAGTAGCGGCTGTAAAAACCTGACAGCTTGCTGGGAGGAGGAACCCTTTCTATATCTCCTTTTTGCAAAAGTGTCACAATCTCTTGTTCCATCACCAGAGACTGCTCGGGGGTCACCACTGTGGGAAGAACCCCATTGAACCTGGGCGGGCGAGACCCGAACTGAATTCTGTAACCCTTCTCTATAATGAGCAGCACCCATTTCGATATATTCGGTAGAAGTTTCCATTCTGCCATAAAATCTACTAAGGGAACCAGTCTCTCGAGAATGGCCTCTGGTGTTTTTTGAGCACTTGGCTCGGCCCTCTGAAGCGGCGCACCGGCAACAGACAGCCGAATCAAGTGACGACCGGCCCTCCTCGGAGGGTCGGCGGGGACCGCTGCGCCCTGACGCACACTGGATGGCCTGAGGGCGCCGAAGGGAAGCGGGTGCCAGATTTTCTAACACCGGGCTCCCTCCGGAGGGGCCCGCCCTCATTGGGTCCTGACCCACAGATGTCAGGACCGCTTTGAAGCCTTCTTGGCGAAAATAACGGCCCGCAGGTCCGCTTTACCCCCAGAAGGCTTCTGCTGTGTGGACCGCCCCGACCCCCAGGTTTTCTGCGGAGGAGTATGGGTGGCCACACTAAACTTTTGTTGCTCTCTGTGGTGCGCAGAGGAGCTCGTGGACGGCCGAGGCTGCTCCCGCTCCTGGAACCTGTCGACGACTGATGTTACAGCGTCGCCAAACAGGCCCGCAGGAGACAGCGGCGCGTCCATAAGGGCAGTTTTGTCTCTGTCCCTTATGTCCGAGAGGTTCAGCCACAAGTGCCTCTCCGTGGCCACCAAGGCTGCCATAGAGCGACCTACTGACTTGGCCGTCTCTTTGGTGGCACGGAGAGCCAGGTCTGTTGCTTTCCTAAGCTCCTGGATGCACTCAAATGTGGCCTCCCCACTCTCATCAATTTCCCCCAGCAGGTCGGCTTGGTATGCTTGCAGCAGCGACATTGTATGTAGACATGCTGCTGCCTGACCTGCTGCCGCATAAGCCTTGCCCACCAAGCCCGATGTTGTCTTTAGGGGCTTAGTGGGCAGCGTCGGGGTTTTTAGGGACGATGCGGACTCGGGCGAGAGATAGCCCGCGAGCGTCTCTTCAACCCGAGGCATCGCCCCGTAGCCATGCTGTTTCAGCCCCACTATATTACTATAGATCGATGTTTGGGGGCTGAACACTCTGTATTGTACTGGCCTTCTCCACGATCTCGACACCTCGGTGTGGAGATCGGGGAAGAAAGGCAAACCCCGACACTGGGGTAGTGACCGGGCAGGGAGAAACCGTTCATCGAGTTTACTTTTAGGTTTCGTTTCAGCTCTCTCTGCTGGCCAGTCAATCTTTAACTTATCCACTGCCCTAGTCACTACCTCCAAGAGCTCCTCATATGCTGGGGAAGAGGATGGCGGGTCCTCCTCCCCAGCCTCGACGCTCGCCGCATCAACCTCCTCGGAGGAAGAGAGGTGAAGCGCCGGTGTCTCTCTCCGGGGGGAAGAAACCGCAGCGCGTGCTTCCACCACCAGAGGAGAGACACTGGACCTGGCAGGTGAGGGACGAGATAAGGCTGGGCCCGTCTCCATCCCCTCTGCCAGCTCCATTTGTGAACCCCACGAATGAAGTCTGCGCTGTGCCTCAGCAGCAGCGGGACCCGATCTGCGGGGAACACCAGCCAAGGCACCCTCCTTATCAAAGAGTGCCCGGCGTGATCTTAATACTCTGAGGGTGAGCTTATCGCAATGCACACAGACAGCCCCCTCGAGAGCTGCCTGTGCGTGCTCAACCCCCAGGCAAACAACACACATTTCGTGTGTATCCCCTGGTGTCAGATATCTATCGCAGGGATGAACACACTTGACAAAATGCTGCTGTTTTTCCGCCATTTTCGTGTCTTTTATATATATATCTATCATTATATATATGTGGTGTGCAGTGAAACTCTTGTCCTCAGATGAAGAGATCTTATTCAGGCTACAGATGGTAGACAAACAACACCAAATAAGACACACAAGGTAACATAGTGTGCTTGCTGAAGACAACAGAAGCTAGCGATCTCTGCATCCGGGTATGCTTTATAGTTTCCTGGTCCGTGACGTCACCCGCCTCTGACGTCTTGCTACGCGATTGGTTAGATACATGAGTGCTTCAATGACGCTATCATGCAGAAGGTTCCCAATGCGTTATACGCAGCGTCAACAGTTCCCACGAAAGGGAACTATAATGCATGCCCAAACAGTGCAACGCTAGTGTCTGTGTCTTCACTAAGCACTCTCTGGGAAATCATGTGTCTTATTTGGTGTTGTCGGCCTCAGTACAAACATATAATATGATGACGAGCAAGCACCATTTCAGATTGTGTGTTCATCCCTGCCCATGCTACATCACAGGTGGGGATACACATGATTTATGTGTTGTTTGTTTGGGAGCAGAGCATTCTGATGTTCCTACGGAGGCTATTTATATTTAACACACACACACACACACATTATATATATATATATATACACACAGGTGCTGGTCATATAATTAGAATATCATGAAAAAGTTGATTTATTTCACTAATTCCATTCAAAAAGTGAAACTTGTATATTATATTCATTCATTACACACAGACTGATATATTTCAAATGTTTGTTTCTTTTAATTTTGATGATTATAACTGACAACTAAGGAAAATCCCAAATTCAGTATCTCAGAAAATTAGAATATTGTGAAAAGGTTCAATATTGAAGACACCTGGTGCCACACTCTAATCAGCTAATTAACTCAAAACACCTGCAAAGGCCTTTAAATGGTCTCTCAGTCTAGTTCTGTAGGCTACACAATCATGGGGAAGACTGCTGACTTGACAGTTGTCCAAAAGACGACCATTGACACCTTGCACAAGGAGGGCAAGACACAAAAGGTCATTGCAAAAGAGTCTGGCTGTTCACAGAGCTCTGTGTCCAAGCACATTAATAGAGAGGCGAAGGGAAGGAAAAGATGTGGTAGAAAAAAGTGTACAAGCAATAGGGATAACCGCACCCTGGAGAGGATTGTGAAACAAAACCCACTCAAAAATGTGGGGGAGATTCACAAAGAGTGGACTGCAGCTGGAGTCAGTGCTTCAAGAACCACTACGCACAGACGTATGCAAGACATGGGTTTCAGCTGTCGCATTCCTTGTGTCAAGCCACTCTTGAACAACAGACAGTGTCAGAAGCGTCTCGCCTGGGCTAAAGACAAAAAGGACTGGACTGCTGCTGAGTGGTCCAAAGTTATGTTCTCTGATGAAAGTAAATTTTGCATTTCCTTTGGAAATCAGGGTCCCAGAGTCTGGAGGAAGAGAGGAGAGGCACACAATCCACGTTGCTTGAGGTCCAGTGTAAAGTTTCCACAGTCAGTGATGGTTTGGGGTGCCATGTCATCTGCTGGTGTTGGTCCACTGTGTTTTCTGAGGTCCAAGGTCAACGCAGCCGTATACCAGGAAGTTTTAGAGCACTTCATGTTTCCTGCTGCTGACCAACTTTATGGAGATGCAGATTTCATTTTCCAACAGGACTTGGTACCTGCACACAGTGCCAAAGCTACCAGTACCTGGTTTAAGGACCATGGTATCCCTGTTCTTAATTGGCCAGCAAACTCGCCTGACCTTAACCCCATAGAAAATCTATGGGGTATTGTGAAGAGGAAGATGCGATATGCCAGACCCAACAATGCAGAAGAGCTGAAGGCCACTATCAGAGCAACCTGGGCTCTTATAACACCTGAGCAGTGCCACAGACTGATCGACTCCATGCCACGCCGCATTGCTGCAGTAATTCAGACAAAAGGAGCCCCAACTAAGTATTGAGTGCTGTACATGTTCATACTTTTCATGTTCATACTTTTCAGTTGGCCAAGATTTCTAAAAATCCTTTCTTTGTATTGGTCTTAAGTAATATTCTAATTTTCTGAGATACTGAATTTGGGATTTTCCTTAGTTGTCAGTTATAATCATCAAAATTAAAAGAAATAAACATTTGAAATATATCAGTCTGTGTGTAATGAATGAATATAATATACAAGTTTCACTTTTTGAATGGAATTAGTTAAATAAATCAATTTTTTGATGATATTCTAATTATATGACCAGCACCTGTATATATATATATATATATATATATATATATATATATATATATAGTGTGTTCATAAATTATGAACAAAACTGCCCTATTTTATTTTACCACAAAACATCAATTTTCTTTTCTTTTTTAACGCCATTCCAGCTTCTATTGCTATTCAAGGCAAGAAACAGGTTTATTTATTAGAAATAAAACTAAATAAGATGCAAAACAAACTCATTTAAAATGAATCTGAAGCCTACTTTCTCATTCGGCACGAATCCAACTGTTTCCATTTTCGAGATGAATGCTAAACTTAAGACTTTCTTTCTTATTTTACTACAAAGATCACAAACTTGACATCATGGGCTAGCCCATCTGCTTCGATCATTAGAGTATTAGTCCACTTTCAAATAAAATTTCCTGATAATTTACTCACCCCCATGTCATCCAAGATGTTCATGTCCTTAATTCAGTCAAAAAGAAATGAAGGTTTTTGATGAAAACATTCCAGGATTATTCTCCATATAGTGGACTTCAATGGCCTCCAAACGGTTGAAGGTCAAAATTACAGTTTTAGTGCAGCTTCAAAGGGCTTTAAACGATACCAGACGAGGAATAAAGGTTTTATCTAGAGAAACCATCGCTCATTTTTGAAAAAAATACAAATGTATATGCTTTATAAACACAAATGATCGCCTTGTAAATTCCGCCTTTCGTATTCTTCAAAAAGCTCACGCTGTATGTCCTACACCTTCCCTATTCCGTAAATTGAATAGGGAAGGCATAGGACATACTGCGTACGTTTTTTGAAAAATACAGAAAGCGGAAGCACGTACAAGGCGATCATTTGTGTTTATAAAGCATATACATTTGTATTTTTTTAGAAAATGACCCATCGTTTCACTAGATAAGTCCCTTATTCCTCGTCTGGTATCGTTTAAAGCCCTTTGAAGCTGCAAAAACCTTAATTTCTTTTTGACTGAAGAAAGAAGGACATGGACATCTTGGATGACATGGGGGTGAGTAAATTATCAGGAAAAATTTTTTTCGAAAGTGGTAATCCTTTAATGACTCTTCCATTTACTCTTTGACGTGGAGGGACTTTGAGCCTATCGCTCTTGTCACTCTTCTAGGTAATTAAAGCCTACTTCTTGCCCACATGATATTATTCCTTTATATTTTTTAAACAACTTGCTAAAACTATAGATCCTAGTTCCCTTTCGAAAGGGAACTCCACACTGCGTTTGAACACATATGGGGAACGCCATCATGTGAACCGGTGTCTGAAAACAATTATCAAATTTCACCAATCCTATTGGCCGGCAACAGCCTATGACGTCATCATAGACACGACCCGGAAGTATAAAAGGAGTGTGTCACACAGGACAACCTCACGGCTATCCATAGTCAGGTGCTGTAGTTCGAGGGTTTGGGAGGAGCTAGGAAGGCATGGCACGACAAGATGGATTCCAGTGCAAAAAGAGATAATTTATTGGCATTATAGTGCATAGTGCATCCATGTAAAGCACAACTTAATAATAAAAAAAAGGAAAAAGGAAAAAAAAACAAAAAAAATAAATAAATAAACAAACAGTGCTTAAACAGCACGTTCACTTTGCAAGTCGGACACAAAGGAAAATGGCTAAGGCAGCCAAAAACCAACAACAGCATTCACATTATCCTGCACTATAGTAACAGAGCAGACTACCAACCTACTTAACCCACTAATCACTCTGATTAAATAAGTAATTTTCCCACCACACATAAACGGCAAAAACCATTTTAACAGGGTAACCTTATTCTAACAATGTACATTATATCAATGACATTATGACAACCTATTATTTGCCCCAGCCAAATAAATACACTGAGCATAATTTAACCACAGTAAATGATTACAATAATAAATATACATTAAACAGACAAACATCAAATTAAATTTATAACGTGTGTTGTCCCCCGGTTATGAAAAGTAGTATGACAGCTGCTATCATAAGAGCGTTCCGGGTTACGCGCGCTACCGGAATGATCAAATCACCGCAGCTACAACAGGTAAGCATAGAACACTACAACTGTAAAATGCTGTCGCATATGATGTTAAATGCACAATAAACATTCTGTAAAAACTACCAGACACCGTGTGGTTATTGTACATACCGTGAGTACACCTGATAACCTTAAACAGTTAGCAAGAAAGAGCAGAAGAAATGAAACTTACATGATGTAAACAAATGTACAACTTGCGCAGTCGCTAGCGTCCATAGTTGGACATTCTAACCAGTTACGTATAGACACACATCTATCCCCCGAATTATATAATGAAATGTTATAGATAGATCATGAGTTTAAATATATTAGACAAACTGAACAGTAACATTTACCCCAATGAGTTGCTCTAAACTGGCGCCCCGGGGTGACGTCATCGTAAGAGTTGGTCATCACAGAGCGCCTAGAGAAGCAGTCAGCATCTTTTCGTCTGAAGGGGCTGTTTTGTCTGATCGCGATTTTTCGAATCTTGTAAGAAATTCAATCTAAGTGTGTGGATCCCTGTCACAGATTTTTGACACCTGTCTGGGAGAGGAGCATGCTCGAGGGCGCTGTCTGTGTAAATTTTGAGCGTCTGCCTATGAAGACGCTCCGCTCGTGTCTGGCCCTCTTCTCGAGGGGAGAGGAGCCGGCATCTGTGCCTGGTGGTTCTGGTCTGGTGCGGCTGAAATCATGGGGTTCTCAGGTGGAGCTCGCTAAGGAGTTTGAGAGAGGTGTAAATCTCTCTCAACCCCCAGTGGCTGACGAGGGTGAGCTGCTGGATGATGAGTGCTCTTCTGGCGTTAAGCCCAAGAGAGCAGGAGATGGCGGTTGATGAGGAAGTGGGCGAGCCTGCTGAATCTTCTTCAAAGCCTCCCTGCCCTGCGTATGCAGAGCTGCTTGAGGTTATATGGAGTGCGCTTCTGGCAGACTGCAGCTGCCTTGGGAGCGTGTTAAGAGAGGGGCCGCACGCGGACGGCTCGACGAGCGGTTCCTTTCTGGCCATAACCCGACAGCCCCTGTGAGCCTTCCATTCCTTCCTGATCTTCATGTTGAGATCGAGAAGGCATGGAAGAACCCATACTCGGCTCATATTCACTGACATCAGCGGGCGAATTTCACTGATGTTGAGGGATTGAGCCAGCATGGGTATGTGTCGATGCCCCCTATTGACAAAACGTTTGCGAATCATCTTGTCAAAGGGCAGGCCCCGACACTGAAAGCTCCAGTCCTGCGTTCCAAGCCCCTTAAGATGACTTCTCGTTTGAATGGCAGGGCATACGCAGCAGCGGGTCAGGCTGGTGCTGCTTTACACACCATGACGGTGTTACAGGCCTACCAGGCTGACCTGCTGAAGGATCTGGATCAGGGTCAGGGTCTGTCCCCTGAGGCGGTAGAAGAGCTGCGCCGCACCACAGATCTAGTTCTCCGGGCCACTAAACAGACTGCTGCCTCGGTTGGAAGATCGATGGCAGCAATGGTGGCCACGGAGAGACACCTGTGGCTGAACATGGCTGACATCGGGGAGAAAGAAAAGGGCTTTCTCCTTGATGCGCCACTTTCGCCCTCTGAACTTTTTGGTACCTCCGTCGAGGCGGTGGTGGGAAAGTTCAGAGAGGCGAAGGCGCGCTCAGCAGCATTTAAGACCTGCATACCGCTCAGATCTGATCCTGGGCCCAGACAGACAGGAGGTCCTGGTCTGTCCCGATTCGAGGATCGGAGACAGGGCCAGAAGTCCAGTGTGGCCTCTCGGGCACCTCCTCCTCCTCGGAGCAGAGTCCCAGAGAAGGCGGGACTCCAGGAAGAAGAAGCAGGATCTGAGGGAGGTGATCAATCACAGACGCCAGCAGCGTCAGTGACTGATTTCTACAGATATGAACAAGTTAAATTTAAGACTTTTTAAGACCTTCTCACATAATATTTAAGACCAAACCTACGATGGAAATACACACACACACACACACACACATATATATATATATATATATCAGTGGCAAGCTGTGACTTTTTTAACCGGGTATGCTGGGTGGTGAGTCATGTAAAAAAAAATTATGCAGTTACAGGGACATTCTAAAAAGTTTAACGTGGCTTAATGTACTAAGACAGTGATATTAACAGACCAAACTCAGTAAACATCATACTAATAAAGTATACTATGTACAGCAAAGCAGATGAGCCCAGAACATAAACGCAATTTGTTTAATTACACATTGGGTTTTTTTCTCCCATAGAAAACCGTTATAAAGAAAAAGCTTTTAACATCACTTAATGTAACCTAGGCTACTAAGTGATATTAAAAGATCAAATTCTGCACAAAATATTTTTTCTGTATACTATGCTTTATTAGTAAAGTGTTTACTAAGTTTGGTCTTTTAATGTCAATGTCTTAATAATACATTAAGCCACATTAAGTGTTTTCTTAATGGGAAGAAAATGTTAATTAAACGTGTTGCGTTTATATTCTGGTCTCATCTGCTTCTCTGTACATAGTATGCTTTATTAGTATGGTGTTTAGTAAGTTTTGTTTGTTAATAACACTGTCTTAGTAAATTAAGCCACGTTAAGCTTTTTAGAATGTCCCGGTTTAGGGCTAATATGCGAGACGCTCGTGTTCTCAGTGTTAGTTTACTCATTTGCTTGCTCATGACAAATAGCAACACAGCGAAAAGTATTTCTAATATGTTGGACCTTTTACTGAGAGTAGCCTACATTTACCTGTTGAGACGTGCCTTCACAAGCACCTGTAAGAGCTGTTGTGATGTTTGAGTCGATGGAGGCGCAACAGGCGAAAGTGCGTTTCCAAACATGCTGTATTTTTGTAATCTGCTAGGTGCCGTTAGTGTCACACAAACAACATACTTCACCTTTAAACGTATCAGTTTAGGACACAGATCTAAATCAGACACGACAAATAAAAAACACCATGTCAATTTAAATGTATGCCATAAGTATTTTTTAAACTAATAATTAAAAATAAGTATAACATAATAAGTAGGCCTATTAGCAGCCTATTATAAATAAAAAATAAAATGTAATTATAATGAATATAAGAAGGCTATAATAAATAAAAATATCATTATTCTTTAAAAAATAAGTTGAAATTGTGCAAACTGACTTTTAACAAATGCACAGACTATCGATTAACATCCTCTGATAGGCCTAGTTACAGTAGGACTGTAGAAGTTTTCATAAAAAATTCTCTATGGAGAAAATGACATACTATGAAAACAGTTTTAGTTATGATTTGTTTCCCCATTTGGTTAAGTCTAGTTAGAGTTGTATCAAATACAATGTGATTTTCGGTGTTTGAGATCTGGCAGCAGCTCATTTTTACTCTTGGGCAAGCGATCTGCTCATAGCTTATCCTACCCATGTAATTTGCCATAGACCAGCAAACCAATGAGAATGGGGGACAATGATGACGCTCCATAACAAAAGCGCGAAGACGCAAAAGCTGCTGTAGATCAGCTTACCCGGAAGTCTCCGTAACTGGCAGATTTAAAGAAAATTACTAGTGATGGCAAAATGAAGCTTTGTGAAACACAGACGCTTTCCCCTCAAGTGTATCGTAAAAAGGTTCATTACTCGAAGCTTTTCAACACGGTGCACACTAACGACATCTTGTGGTCAAAAGGTGGAAAAAACTGCCTTTGCGTCCCAGAAGACCCAGCTATTTTTAGACTGTTTCATGTAATAAATCAGTTTGTGCTATGAAAAGCGTGTAAAACAATGTAAATTATTATTATACATAAAAAAAAGTCTTTCACGTGTCATTTTACTTACACAATTTGAATAAATGAGTCTGAATAAAATTTGGGGAGAGAAATAGGAAAGCTTTGGCATATATCAAAATAAATGATTGTCGTAGAATGAAGTATGAACTGGGAATAAATACAAACTGAACACATGTAAATATTTATTCGTATTTTGGCATATTCTTTTGCTAAAAAGCAAATGACACTTCACATCTGCGCAAGGGTTCACGTTATGTGAATCAGAATAGGAAGCAGTCACGTGGTTGTGTGCGAAAACAAAGCTTCGGACGTCACCGATCACGTGGTTATGGCAAAACGAATCAAGCTCCGATACAGTGCTTCACTGTGAGATGTTTCGTTTTTTTGATACAAGCTTCGAAGCCTCGGTGTCAAACGTCACATCACTAAAAATCACCGTCGTGTGGCAAATAAATAAATTACAGACAGTTACATACGCATTTCCAATCATGTAGGCTTTATGTTACACCTCAAACAAGAGATTTAATAGTAATTTATAATGTTAATATTAGTTGCAGAGTCCACGAATGGCTTGGGTATGCAGAGCATTCGCAGCTTATATGGACCGCACGCCACTGATATATCAGGCATGTGATCAGCTAGAGATAAAAAAGCAGGAAAATCTGACTGCGCACCCAAGCCATGCAAGATATGTCTTATATTGTAATAATACATACTATTGTTCTGTAAAAATAAAAATCAGCATTTAATAATCATGATAATAATTAATATATTATATAATGTTTTAAATGTATTAATAGAATTGTTATTATTAAAGTACCTGCGACAAGTTTGGAAACAATTATTAATGATTTTAAAATAAATCTCTTCTGCTTACCAAGGCTGCATTTATTTGATCAAAAATACTGTAAAAATGGCAACATTGTGAAATATTCTTACAAATAAAAAAAAGTTTTCTATTTTAATATATTATAAAATGTCATTTATTCCTGTGATCAAAGCTGAATTTTCAGCATCATTACACCAATCTTCAGTAACATTTTTAATGTCTTCACTCTTCACTCACTTTTCATCACTTTAATGTATGACGAACTAAAGTATTAATTCTTCTCTTTTTTAAATCTTACCATAAATGTTTGAAAAGTATCATTATTTCCACAAAAATGTTAAGCAACAAAAACTGCATTTTAACATTGATAATGATAAATAGTGAATGAATCTTGAGCAGCAAATCAGCTGTAACGCCACGCCAGCAGAGGGAGCCCTCTCCCGAGTACTGACTGTATGCCGCTCCCTCTGCTTTACTGGTTACTTCCTGTTTGGTGGACATTTAAGCATGGCCTTGCTCCTTGTACTTTGCTAAGTATTGCCAGCCGCTTATCAGAGCGGCGTTCTCAAGGAGTACCGTGATCAACTGGCTAAAGCTCAAGTGGCTAATGACTACCTCACTCAGTATTTGCGATCGCTACCACCGCCTATGCCCAGAAAGGTAAGCTTTGCATTACCTGATAAGTTTAATGGTTCTGCTGAGCAATGTAAAGGTTTCATCCGCCAAGTAGAAATCTTTTTCATGCATCAGGGAAGTGACTTTGATTCTGATGAGAAGAAGTGTGCATTCCTCATGTCATTGCTAACGGGCAAAGCGATCGAGTGGGCCGCTGCAGTTTGGGAAACTGATCGCTTGTTCCAAACATCCTACCCGTACTTCATAAAACAACTTAGAGATGTGTTTGAATACCCAGCAGGGGGCAAGGATGTTTCCACTCGTTTAATGCAGCTAACTCAAGGCCGCAAATCTGCCGCTGAATATGCTATTGAGTTCAGAACGCTTGCTGCTCAGAGTGGTTGGAACCATGTGTCACTCAAGGCCCTGTTTCGTCGCAGTTTGAATATGGAGTTACAGGCAGAGCTTTTGCATGTAAGGGTGAAGAGCACTCCTTTTCTGAGTATGTCACATTAGCCATCAAGATTGACAATCTCATGCGTACTCATCGCTCTCAAAGCAAGTCAACAAAACCCATGCATACCTCGCAAACTACACAGATTTCCGACTCAAGCCACGCCAATGATCATGCCAGTCCTGAGCCCATGCAGCTAGGGGTCACGAGATTATCTACTGATGAGAGATCAAGACGATTGATTCAGAATCTATGTTTCTACTGCGGTAATGCAGGCCATCGCAACGCAGTCTGTCCTCTCAAAGCCCGGAGAAACTACGCTGACAACAGCCAAGTAAGTGTGGACAATATTTCAGTTACCAACGCCAAATCTCTCACTACTACTGTCACGATTACTGCTGAAAATGGCTCCTTTGAATTCACAGCGCTGATTGACTCTGGCTCAGCATTAAACCTAATTCATCAGGACCTCATTACAACATTCAACATTCCCGTCCAACACTGTGAACGTCCACTCAAGGTAAACACCGTTAACAACAAACCCATTGGAGATGGCATCACTCAACTAACTCTGCCCATGAAAATGCAAGTAGGACTATTTCACCAAGAAACCATCACCTTCTACGTCCTTGATTCTCCGTGCCATGAAATCATCCTCGGATATCCATGGCTATCTGTTCACGACCCAGTCATCTCTTGGCAACATGGTGAGATCATACATTGGTCACAATTCTGTTTTTCTAATTGCCTGAGTAACACCATTACCAAGTCTTGTTTTACCACCAGCATAGAGAGTCCAGAATGTAAGCCGGTCACCATACCATCATGCTACCAAGAACTTCAGGAAGTCTTCAGCAAAACCAGAGCCACTCAACTGCCACCTCATCGTCCATGGGATTGTGCCATAGATCTCCTACCAAATGCCATACCACCGAAAAGTAAAGTATATCCTCTGTCACGTCCAGAAAGTCAAGCTATGGAAGAATACATCGAGGAAGCTCTCAATTCTGGTTTCATTCGTCCATCCACTTCCCCAGCAGCTGCAGTCTTCTTTTTCGTCGAGAAGAAGGATGGAGGACTTCGTCCATGCATTGATTATCGAGGTTTGAACAATGTCACAGTTAAGTTTCGCTATCCTCTACCACTAGTTCCTGCAGCACTTGAACTCAGAGAAGCTAAAATATACACCAAGCTAGATCTTAGAAGTGCTTATAACCTCATTAGAATCAAGGAAGGTGACGAGTGGAAGACTGCATTTTTGGTTCTGGGGCACCATTGACTTCCATATTATTTTTAATTTTTTTTCTACTATAAGTCAATGGTGCCCCAAAGCAACCTGGTTACAAACATTCTTCAAAATATCTTCCTTTGTGTTCAACAGAACAAAGAAATTTATACAGGTTTGGAACAACCTGAGGATGAGAAAATGATGACAGCATTTTTATTTTTGGGTGAACTATCCCTTTAATACTGCTTGTCAACTGAAAAGTTTCCCCATTTGTATTACAGTTCAAAAAATCTTTAAAAACAAATGACATTAATTATACATTAATTTCCCTTAATAAAAAGTAAATTGAGTAAGATGGTGTAAAAGGTGCGAGTGTGGATTAGTAATCTGGCCCCCTGGTATCAAGGAGAAAAAATGTTGGCCCTCGTCACTATCAAAGTTGCCCATCCCTGATCTATTACATTGATGCGCAGTCGACATGCGTTGTTAAAAAATGCCATAGTAACTGCCTCAAGTGAACTATAAAAATGAAAAGAATGTCACGTCTGAAAGCTGCAGTCATTTTTTATTGGTTAAAATTAATAGAGAATATCTCATATTTTTCCCTGGGTGCTCAACACCTATATAGCCTATAGTTCATAATAGGCTATAGTCAACAAGTTTGTGAATATTTTGAATAAAAAAGAAAAAACAAAATAAAAGTGATACATCTGTCATACAGCTATTGTGCCTGCATGACGTGTCTCCCCCCACATTAATAATAAATGTACACATACTGTGAATTCATTTAATAAACTTATTAACCTAGCTTTCTTGGTAGCCTTCAGTAAATTAACTTCTCTAAGAAAATGATTCATAAAATATCAGTTGACCATATGTTTCCTTTCAATTTCCTATTTCCATATTGATAAACAAAATAATAATAATAATAATAACAATAATAAAAAGATTTAGTTCACACAAAAATTTAAATTCAGTCATCATTTACTCATCCTCATGGTCCAAAAGTTTGTGTAATATATTCTATGTTAAATCAAATAAAATATTTCTTTCTGAACATAATTTTTGTATGTCTATTTAATGCTTTAGACAAATGACTTCAAATGATCTTTTGGGGATAATTTATCAGCCAAATTTGATGTACGATAAAAAAAGTATGTATTTACTCACTCAAAAACACATAAAATAACTAAGGCTGGGAAGCAATTAAAATTTTTGACTAATTGACAATATACACAATTCCACCCTATAATAATAATAATAATAATAATAATAAAAATCCACCCACTCCTTTTTTTTTTTTTTTAATCCCCATAAATCATAAGCAGTGTCTCAGAACAAGCTGCCCACGACTGCTGACGGACTCTGTTGTATTAGCTTGTTAGCGAGTTGTACACTGTCCAGCATTTTCTCTACAATTTTGGAGCAATAGAAATGTAAATGGATACGTAAATGACTTCAGTATCTGCGATTTCTTATTCAAAACAAAACCTGCTGTACAGGCTTCTGGTCATCACTTTAGAAAACCATGTTTTCTTTATAATGGTTTCTATAGCATTCAGTAAGTTGCAAACTAATTTGATAAATGTTCTCTTTTTTGTTAGCCATGGAATCAGGGCCAATTGAAGTAGCAGCCCTAGGAAGACCTCTGTATCCTGGAATGCTTTATGACTGCCGCATGGATTCCTTCATTCCAGGTGATGTACCTACCTAAATAAAAAATAATAATAATAAATAAAAATCCCTTATTCGCCCAAATTTTGAATCACTGATTAACAGTCCTTGTGTAGCAACTCGTAACATTTGCACATTTACTTCCAGCAGCATTTCCTCGTACATAGTTAATGGCATAAGCCATTTCTCATTTCAGGTGTTACTCTGTGGAATAAGAAATCCTTGAGCGAAGATTTGGACACACGTCCGCAGCTCCTGACAGATTTGAAGTTCAGTAGCTCTGATTCTCTCTCTAGTAAGTCTGGTCTCCTGGATGTAAGTGCTTCCCTGAAAGCCAGCTTCATGGGGGGGCTGGTGGAGGTGGGAGGATCTGCCAAGTATCTGCATGACACCAAATCCTCAAACCAGCAGTCCAGAGTAACAATGTATTACAAAGAAACCTCCAGTTTTGAACAGCTCACTATGACCCAGCTGGGCCAGATCACCTACCCTCAGGTATTTGACCAGAAAACAGCAACTCATGTGGTCACGGCTGTGCTGTACGGAGCTCAGGCCTTCATGGTGTTTGATCGGACATTTTCCAAAGACCAAAACAAGCAGGAGATTGAGGGAGAACTGAATGTCATGGTCAAGAAGATCCCTGCATTTTCAATTGAAGGAAAAGGAGATGTACAAATGACAGAGGGTGAAAAGAAAAGGGCTAACAATATTAGCTGTACATTTCATGGTGACTTCCATCTTGAGCAGAACCCCACCACATACATGGAGGCCCTGAATTTGTTCGAGCAGCTTCCCACTCTGCTAAAGAAGAATAAACAGAATGGGGTTCCCATAAAAGTCTGGCTGTATCCTCTTCATTTATTGGATAACAAAGCAGCTCCGTTGAAGAGAGAAATCTGCACAAGTTTGGTTTCCATCACTGAAGATATAATTGAGGGCCTGGGAGAAGCAGAGAGGACATGCAAAGACCTGTCCAGAAGTGCAATGGAAAATTCTTTCAGTGATATCAAAGAGAGGCTGCTCTCATTTCAGGCCTCATTTAGCACTTACAAGATCATGTTCATGAAAGCAGTGGCAAAGGTCTTGCCTGGCATTCGAGAAGGACAGATGGAGGAGAAATCACTGAAAGACATCTTGGAAATCCACAGAAGCTCCCCTTTTAATGAAGGCATGCTTAACCAGTGGTTAGATGATGCAAAGTCTGAACTTCACCTCTTGAGTTTTCAAACCAACAAGCTGAAGGGGATCACAATTAAAGACTCGGATGGTCTCAACGCCATCCTCCTTGATCCTGATATTGATGATGTGGTGTGCTTGACTTTCACATCTCTGAAGTATGAAGACCCGTATCTTTTAACACTTAAGGAATACCTGAATTCTGACAAGTTTCAAGAGCAAGATGGGCAGGGGGAAATGTTTTCTATGGCACCTTTCAAAAAATGGTTCAATGATTCTGATATCATAGTAAAGATGAGAGAGAACGTATGTCATTTCAGGCATTTGTCAGAGAGCAATACAGATGCAAAGAGAATCTGCTTCGTTATTTCTGCCATTTCTGATCCCTCCAGTCAAGGCTCCTCCATCTATCTTTATGAAAAAGGGAAACTGACATGCAAACAGGTAAATTTTATGTCACTGCCACCACCGATAGTGAAGGTTGTCTTGGACAAATCCGTGTCCCTGAAACTGTGGAAGTCCCCAGATGAAGAAAAAGTGCAGTACAGAGTGGAGTACAAGCAGGTAAAAGCAGGTTCTGGAGCTGAGGAACAGTGGCTTGTCAAAAACACAGCTTATGAAGACTACACTCTGACTGGATTGGAGCCTGGAAAGCAGTACTTGATCCGCTACAAGACAGTGCACAGAAAGGGAATGAGTCGAGCCAGTGATACTGTCAACATTGTATCTTCTTCAGGTAAGCGCAATTCACATAGTCAGTGTTTGGGTTTGACAACTGTTTTAAATAACAGATGTGACTTTCAAACTGTCCTGATCACACTGCAGCTTACATACAGTATTCAAGCTGCTACTATATGAATGAATAACTACTGTAATATCAAGCCCCTTTTCGGTCCTCCTAATAGAGACTGTAACTGATGTGAATGAGAAGGCGATTTCCTTAACACTGCAAAGTTTTATCTCAGTTCAAGGAAGGAGTTGATCCATCAAATCTTAATTAATGGAAAGTGTCTCTAAATGCTTATTTATTATTATTATTATTATTATTATTATTGTACATTTTTACCCAAGCTCCGATAAACTAAACTAATGTGAGATTCCAGTTGAAGACAGTGACTAGATCTAAAACGTTCAGATGACAAACAGCTCATATCTCTGTTTCTGTGAGTTATTGGCCCCTACATGAAAACAGTGGGCAGTGTGGAGTCAGTTATTGAATTTTTTGAACAGGTTATTGAATGCTGTTGTTATTCTCATGAATAACTGAACAGTATGTGAACATTAACATATTTAGCACTCTAAAACAGAACTGACCACCATCCCAAATAGCAATTGTTTTCTGGCCCAGCTCTAGGCCACACAACAATTTTCTCTCGGCTCATGTACGACAAAGTATGGCGGCCACTGAATGGCCCAAATCTGGATATGAGTAACACATGCGCCGTAAACTTGGCCACACAAAATAGCAACAAAAATCTCAGCCAGGGATCCATCCATAGGCAGTAAAACACACTGTGACAAGCAGGGCGGGGCGAGAGCCATGAGAGAATGGAGCGAGGCCGGTGGCATGATTGCTAAGGAGCATCACCTGCGCACTGCACCGGTCTCATATCTCTCATGGAGGAGCTCCAGAAGCATAAAGGAAGGACCAACAACAGTGAAGAATGAGAGAGGACCAGGCCTGGACTATTTTACATTATGTTTTGTTTATGTGTGTGGGGCAGTGGACCGTGAGGCACTTTTTTGTTGTTTCTTTATTTTATGATTATTAAAGTTACGTTGAACATTCGCCGGTTCCCGCCTCCTTCCCTGAACAAAGAACTTTGCTACATTGGTGCCGAAACTGGGAGGAAGGAGGGACATACTGTCCGAGAGGGGGATCACGGTGCTCAGGAGGTTGTGCAGTGCAGAAGAGTGGAGACCTCGAGTGGCTGCCCAAGGCGGTGGTGCTGGAGTGATGAAAGAACAGGTGGGATGGAGAGCTATTTTCCTGGGTCGAGGTGGGGGGCTGCCATCCAAGAGGGAGTGGAGGAGTCGCCGCTGTTCAGGGAGCCTACTGTCGTCTGCCATGATGGGGAGGAGCAAGGAATGGGGGACTCCCTGCCGGCTGCCCTCAGCCGGAGGAGTCATCGCCGGCCATCAGGGGGCCGAAGAGGATCGAGCCGTCCACCGAACATCCAGTACCATCACATGGCACCGTGAAGAAGAGCCTCTCGGCTGGCTGAGGACCGAGCAACAGCGTGTCTGGGAACCGGACCAAAAATGACAATGACACACCATTTATTATAGGCAAATTCCAAACAGAAGTGAGCATCCCTATGCCCTACTCCCTTTGAAGGACAGAGCCCTTGAAGTGGGGACTTTGGAGTGAGCAGGGCACTTGTGTTTCATTATGTAGCCCTTTGGAACGCACTTGGCGAAGGGAGCAATGAAAGACAACGTAATTTTCTCAGTGACTGACAGCTGGATCTCCACAAACTAGTTCCCAAATCTCTCTGCCGTCCATCGGTTCCAACAAGGACAATGCATTGCTATTAAGCAGTCTTTGAATGGACACGTAAATGACTGCAGAGACCAAACTCTGAGCCACAGATGTGTCTGGTTTTCTCAAAAATGTGTCAGTGAGAGGCGGTAAAGAGTGCAGCGCGTATCTGTGAAGGAGAGCTGGATGAGCGTGAATGATGGCGCACAATCGCGATTAATCCGATTCTTAGCATTTTACATTGATTATCGGCCGAAATTAATGATTCATGATTCAAAAAACATGTTTCAAGATCGATGCATATGCATCGTCAGGATTTGTAATCGATGCATCGAGAAAACTAGTGAATCGTTACACCCCTACTGTACAGTATCCACTGGTGTGGTGACTGACAGCCACATATTCTCCTCAAAGCATTAGATTCATCTGCGCTGAGGAGCCGTGCCGATGCACAACCCACGTAAAGATGATAATTCTGCAAATAACTGCAATTGCAGGTTTCAAACAGAGATGGCGACAAAGAGGCCAAACTTACGGACTGCAGCTTTAACTTGTGTGCAAATTTGGAATATTGCATAAAAAAATCTGCGTATAAAGCAACGTTTCCATCCAGTGAGTCGAAGAGAACAAAATCGTCAATTGCTGATAAACTGGAGCTAAATAATAATTTTCATGTATAATAAATTACTTGCAGCTCAGAGCGCACAGACGAACAATACACTGTCATGTTATCTTGCATTCAGATACCCGGTGAACGTAATCGTGTGAGGCGCTTCTGGGACGGAACTTTACCAAACCACTTTAAAGATAGACTTTGCTCAGGCATTATAGAATGACCAAAACAGCATTTCAGATGCTGTGCAACAAGATCAGTCCCATTGCAAAGTCACATGTCTTTTTTGAAGCGCATCAGGAATTTATTTGGTAAATGTGTTTCTATTGTAGTTTATGCGCATGTTTACGTCGCATAAAAAAAATGTATCCTACTCATTTGAGAAAGTTTTCATGCACATTTTTAGAATCTATGCACATCTTGGCGTTTCCGTCCAGTGTTTTTTTTTTTTTTTTTTATGCAATATTCCAAAATGCGCATAAAAGTAAGTGGATGGAAACATAGCTAGTGTTTCCCATGATGCTGCCTTTAATCACAACCATAAGATACAGATAATTGTAGAAATAATAATAATAAAAAAACTATTGCATAACATTTTTGTTTGTATATGTAACTTTTACAGGTTCAAAACATTGTATATTTGGATAGATGCTGAAATGTACACATATGAAATGTACAACATACACAATAAAATCCTCAGTAAATATTGCTTAGTGTTTATGTAAGTCCATTATGAGTCCAAAGAAACGCTGAAGCAGTGTTGAAGTTAATGAGATGATTAAGTGATTAAGTGATCATTAGTAAAATCAACTGCAAATAAAAGAAGACATTAAGAGTCTGTTTATATGACATCGCGTCTTTCATGTACAGATGACAATGTTGTCAAAGCGATCCCCTTTCACACGGATCCACGAAAAAATGAATAAAAACGTAGTATTATTCATGCCAGGCCAGTAGTTGGCGATGTCACTTTGTAAAAAACATTATGCGCCTATAGACTGAACACGTAATACACATGCACGGGACGTCATCGTTTTTGTAGTTTACATAGAGATGATAACAGTATCATTTTCAAAAACTTGCACTTTGAATCCAGTTTTAAAAAGTTTTCAGGCCCCCAAAACGCATTGTCATGTAAATGAACAGTCAAAATGCATATAAAGTTTACCATTTTTGGTTGAAAACAGTGTTGTATCAACAGTCCCTTTTTTTTTTTTTTTTTTTTTTTTTTTTCATGATTTTACTAATGCTCAATCATCACTTAATTCATCACTGAATTATCTCATTAACTTCAACACTGCTTCAGTTTTCTTTTAACACTCTGTAGCTTGGACTCATATAAACACTGAGCAGTGTTCACTGAGGATTTTGCTGTCTGTGTTGTACATTTGAGCATCTATACAAATGCACACAAAAACGGTTTGTACAGTATCCTACCTGTAATTTTTTTTACACAATGTTTTTTACACACAAACATAAAACAACAAACATATTTATTTTATTTTAATGCTACAATTATCTGTATCTTATGTCTGTCATTAAAAGGTTAGTTCACCCAAAAATGAAAAATTCTGTCATTAATTACTCAGCCTCATGTCGTTCCACACCCGTAAGACCTTCGTTCATCTTCAGAACACAAATTAAGATTTTTTTTTTTTTTTTTTTAAATCTGATGGCTCAGTGAGGCCTGCATTGACAGCAAGTTAATTTTTCACTTTCAAATGCCCAGAAAGCTACTAAAAACATATTTAAAACAGTTCATGTAACTACAGTGGTTCAACCTTAAAGGTGCAATATGTAACATTTTTGCAGTAAAATATCCCAAAACCACTAGGCCAGTGTTATATATTTTGTTCACTTGAGTACTTACAATATCCCAAATGTTTTCAACTATTAGTAAATCGTGAGATAATTGCAATTTTAACCAAGGCTCCGGGACGTGTGAGGAGTCGCCTGTCAATTGCGTCATACCCGCGTTACCCTCGGTTTCCGGTTTTATTTTGTAGAAACCATGGAAAAACCAAAGACGCTTTAATATATTATCCGTTTTAATAGACATATTTATTTGTATTAACAGTAATACATAATTTTCTCCATTACACAATGCGTTTTAAAAATTTGTAAAAATTAATTCCATGCCATTTATCAACACAAGCCATCCAGCATTTAATATGATATTCTAAAATCGATCTATCTTACTGCAGTGTCCAACAGTGTCTCACAGCAGCCGCCGAGCGAACGCACAGAGCAACGTTATAACATCATTTTCAACACACTCAAATGTATCTAATATGATAAACAGAGCAGTGTTACCTCATACTCATGACCGGAAAAGCGGAAGCGGCGCCGGCGACTGTGTCATAATAAAAGTCCCGCTGCTCGTGAGGCGTGTGTTGCGCAATCGCTCCAGCGGCCTCGTTCAGCTCCCACAACACTCGGTCCTGCTCTGCTTCATGCTAAATAACTTCATCCATGAACATGATTTGTTTCCGAGTCCTATCCCTATTCTTTTGCACTGTTCGTTGAGGTGGAGACCACATGTCCCAAGATTCCGCTCTAAAACTTGGCGTCATCAAGCTACGCCTTTGTTTTGAATAGGTTTCTAGCGACCTCTAGTGGCCAAAATTATTACATATTGTACCTTTAATATTATGAAGCAATGAGAGTACTTTTTATGCACCAAAAAAACAAACAACTTTATTCAACAATATCTACTGGTGGGCGATTTCAAAACACTGCTTCATGAAGCTTCAAAGCTTTACGAATCTTTTGTTTCGAATCAGGGGTTAGAGTGTATCAGAGTGTATCAAACTGCTAAAGTCACGTGAACCATTGAAATTTCGAAACATGTAACGAAGCCTTGTTTACTGAAATCACATAATTTTGGCAGTTTGATACACTCTCCGAACCACTGATTCAAAACAAAAGATTTGTAAAGCTTCAAAGCTTCATGAAGCAGTGTTTTGAAATCGCCCTTCACAAGATATTGTTAAATAAAGTCGTTATTTAATTTTTTTGGCACACAAAAAGTATTTTCATTGCTTCATAACATTAAGGTTGAACCACTGTAGTCGCATGAACTGTTTTAAATATGTCTTTAGTAGCTTTCTGGGCATTTGAAAGTCTAAATTAACTTTCTGGCAATGGAGGCCTCACTGAGCCGGATTTCATCAAAAATATCTTAATTTGTGTTCTGAAGATGTACAAAGGTCTTACAGGTCTAGAATGACATGAGGGTGAGTAATTAATGACAGAATTTTCATTTTTGGGTGAACTAACCCTTTAAAGGAAACAGTGGCTCACTGGGAAACACTTTGACTTCACAGAAAGGTAAATGGTTCGAATCCCAATTGAACCAGAAGGTTGCACCTCAGGTCCGGTTTTCCTCACAATCCAGCAATGTGTGAGTTGCAGACACTAAAATGTCTATAGGTGTGAAAATGTGTTTTACTCTGCTGCAATGTGAATGCCACCATTGTTTTTCTTTTAGTTCCTTTCTCAGAACAACCTGTGATTGTGGGTGGGACAGGAGGAAATGAATTCTTCTTTAATACTCCTTCCAGCAGCACTTTTGAGAGGATCATCTTTACTTTAAATCAAGTGTGTGAATATTGTTTTCAATTCTATTTTCTCATCTTTGATTCCTACTATTTATTGCCTTATTTTCATTTACTTATTCACATGAAATACATGTGTGCCTTTTAGGAAACACTGAGAACAATCCAGGTGACCTTCAAAGGCGGCCACAAGATTGAAGTTGGCGCTCTAAAAGGAACTTCCCAGCATGAATTTCTATTTGACCACAATGATAAAATTGTTGCTGCAACACTGTGGCCAAATAAGAATCAGAACAGATGTGGAGGTTTGGAATTTGTGGTTGCCAAAAGCAATGGTAAGAGAACAACATTATCTGTCAAGTGTCCACAGCTGGGTATGCCTGTCAAGGTTGATGTGAAGTCTGGAAAGTGTTACGGCATTGCGGGGAGGAGCGGAGATGAAATTGATGCTCTGGGCTTCTACTTCATTTAGCCTCCATCTCTCTCTATATATATATATATATATATATATTATATACACACACATATTATATATATATATATATATATATATATATATATATCTGTTGCTGACAGTATTTTTGAATATCTGAGCGTCTAACATCTAAACAGCCAATCATATATGCATGTATAAGTTAGTATACTGTGGTAGAAAAAAAAAATCATAAAAGAAATAAAAAGAAAATAAAGGATATAAAATTAGGGAAGTTGTTGTAATAAGGGTGAATATAGACTCAGAAAAGTCTTTGGAACATTATTTTTGTCAAGTGTGATTTCTGCTTCAATAAAATATGAATGTGTTTGCTGCAGTAAATATATCAAGATGCCCTGAATATTCACAAAGTTTATGAGAAGGTTATGAGAAGATTTGAAAATAGTAAAAGACACATATAGCAAGGACGACTTTAAACAGATATGTCACTTATGCATTTTTGTACACCATGTTATCATGTAATCTAGACTTTAGAATGATTAATCCTGTGAAAGACAATTTTTTTTGCATTGCATTTTGCAATAATTTTGCATTGTTGAATGTAACCAGTCAGAGATTGTATTGTGTAAATTTACTAACCCTTGCATCATTTACAAAGTATAAATATGTATGTATTCTTTTGTTCGGCGAGTCTCTCTTAGTAAATGAAACCAGAGAACTCTCGGCCACTAAATAAACTTTTGTTCCTGCAAAGAGCAATGTTGTCTGGTATATGCTGCAGCACATAGTACAAACCCGATTCCAAAAAAGTTGGGACACTGTACAAATTGTGAATAAAAAAGGAATGCAATGATGTGGAAGTTTCAAATTTCAATATTTTATTCAGAATACAACATAGATGACATGTATCATTTTAAGGGAAAAATAAGTTGATTTTAAATTTCATGGCATCAACACATCTCAAAAAAGTTGGGACAAGGCCATGTTTACCACTGTGTGGCATCCCCTCTTCTTTTTATAACAGTCTGCAAACGTCTGGGGACTGAGGAGACAAGTTGCTCAAGTTTAGGAATAGGAATGTTGTCCCATTCTTGTCTAATACAGGCTTCTAGTTGCTCAACTGTCTTAGGTCTTCTTTGTCGCATCTTCCTCTTTATGATGCGCCAAATGTTTTCTATGGATGAAAGATCTGGACTGCAGGCTGGCCATTTCAGTACCCGGATCCTTCTTCTACGCAGCCATGATGTTGTAATTGATGCAGTATGTGGTCTGGCATTGTCATGTTGGAAAATGCAAGGTCTTCCCTAAAAGAGACGACGTCTGGATGGGAGCATATGTTGTTCTAGAACTTGGATATACCTTTCAGCATTGATGGTGACTTTCCAGATGTGTAAGCTGCCCATGCCACACGCACTCATGCAACCCCATACCATCAGAGATGCAGGCTTCTGAACTGAGCGCTGATAACAACTTGGGTGTCCTTGTCCTCTTTAGTCCGGATGACATGGCATCCCAGTTTTCCAAAAAGAACTTCAAATTTTGATTTGTCTGACCACAGAACAGTTTTCCACTTTGCCACAGTCCATTTTAAATGAGCCTTGGCCCAGAGAAAACGCCTGCGCTTCTGGATCATGTTTAGATATGGCTTCTTTTTTGACCTATAGAGTTTTAGCCGGCAACGGCAAATGGCACGGTGGATTGTGTTCACCGACAATGTTTTCTGGAAGTATTCCTGAGCCCATGTTGTGATTTCCATTACAGTAGCATTCCTGTATGTGATGCAGTGCCGTCTAAGGGCCCGAAGATCACGGGCATTCAGTATGGTTTTCCGGCCTTGACCCTTACGCACAGAGATTGTTACAGATTCTCTGAATCTTTGGATGATATTATGCACTGTAGATGATGATAACTTCAAACTCTTTGCAATTTTTCTCTGAGAAACTCCTTTCTGATATTGCTCCACTATTTTTCGCCGCAGCATCGGGGGAATTGGTGATCCTCTGCCCATCTTGACTTCTGAGAGACACTGCCACTCTGAGAGGCTCTTTTTATACCCAATCATGTTGCCAATTGACCTAATAAGTTGCAAATTGGTCCTCCAGCTGTTCCTTATATGTACATTTAACTTTTCCGGCCTTTTATTGCTACCTGTCCCAACTTTTTTGGAATGTGTAGCTCTCATGAAATCCAAAATGAGCCAATATTTGGCATGACATTTCAAAATGTCTCACTTTCAACATTTGATATGTTATCTATATTCTATTGTGAATAAAATATAAGTTTATGAGATTTGTAAATTAGTGCATTCCTTTTTTATTCACAATTTGTACAGTGTCCCAACTTTTTTGGAATCTGGTTTGTATGTATATCATAAGACAATATATTATCACTGGTGTCAAAAGTATTCACATTCATTACTCAGCTAGAAGTATAGATACTAGGGTTTAAAAAGACTTCTGTAGAAGTTGAAGTATCAACTCAAGCTTTTTACTCAAGTAAAAGTGTAAAAGTACTGGTTTCAAAACTACTTAAAGTATAAAATTAAAAGTAATGTAAGGAAAAAAATGCCATTAAGGACAAAAGCTTAGGCCGCGCCAGTGTTGGGGGTAACGAGTTACAAAGTTAGAATAGCCTACTTATCACAACATGGTCAATCGCGTTGTCAATCACAAACGCTAATTTATTCAAACGTCTCTCTAACCACTCTACCTACTGTAGCTTAATTGCGGAGGACGAAGAGAAAGCACCCGTTTGATAAATGAGCCAGTAGTGGAGAAATAATAACTTTTAAGAAATAATCTTTTTTGAGTAACGACCCCAGCTCTGGCTATGTCCTCCTTGCTGGAGTGTGACGTGATTTGTGTCATGTGCAGGTGCGATGGATTGTGTACAAACCAATAGGGTGTCGGAATGGTATATGTTTATACTTCTCATCCAACCACAATCAAATTCACTCTATCCGGATGGCACGATTTATCTAGATAGGTTTTATTTATTTTTTTATTTTTTTTCAAGCCAGAATGAAAACAAGCCAAAATGAAATAGGTGTAACGAGGCTATTTTTAAAATGTAAGGAGTAGAAAGTACAGATAATTGCGTGAAAATGTAAGGAGTAGAAGTAAAAAGTCGGCTGAAAAATAATTACTCCAGTAAAGTATAGATACCCAAAATTTCTCCTTAAGTAAGGTAAGTATTTGTACTCTGTTACTTGACACCTCTGCATAGAAAACAGCTCAAATAACAGAAATCAATATAAAAAGAATTGCCAAAATACAAAATAATTATGTAAATTGATAAAATAACTGATAGAGAGATTTTGTGTGAAATTACAGTTTTTTACGATTGTTTACACACTAAAATAAAAATTTCCACACAATTTGCAAAATTCTACTTCAATGAGCAAAACACCTCCACAGATTTGCACAACATTACACACAATGTCTGCTTCACCCTTTTTGCAAAACATTACACACAGTGATTTGTAAAACTCTACACACATTTTCACACCTTAGACACAGATAAGGATTGTGAGGTTACTTCCTTGTCATTACAAAGCCCCGGATTGCCAATGACCACCAATGAACGAATTGGATAATCACATCCACCAGGTGTGGAAGCACACATGTGCTAATTTGAAAACGCAGCACTCAGGTGTGCTATAAAAGGCAGCAGGTGAGTTCACCTGTCTTCAACAAAAATGGAAAGAGCTAGAAGAAGAAGAGTGAGAATGAGAGGGGGAGCTCAAAGAAGAAATGAAGGAGGTAGAGGAAGAGGAGAAGGAGGTAGAGGAGGAGGCCCAGGTAGAGGAAGAGGAGAAGAAGGAGATAGAGGAAGAGGTAGAGAAGGACTTGAAGAGTTGATAGAACCTGAACAAAGAAGACGAGGACCAAATTTGACTCAAGAAATCCGTGCAACACTTACTGACCATGTTATCAACCATGGACTGACACTGATGGAAGCTGGACAAAGAGTTCAACCAAATCTCAGTAGAAATACTGTTGCGTCAGTAATTCGGACATTTCATCGAGAAAACAGGTAAGCTAACCACACAGTACATTGGAATTGAAGCTTGCTGTACTTATCAATATTGTTTACTGTGACATTTGACAGTAGGCTGCATGTGTATTTTTTTATATGTATATATATATATTTTTTTTTACATAGGATTGAGGGTCGAGGACACCAAGGTGGAAGGGGCCCTATGTTCACTCGTGCACAAGAGGCCGCCATTGTGAACATGGTTTTGACCAATAATTGTATCAGGCTGCGAGAAATCCAAGCCAATATCATCAATGATGACCATATTTTCAATAACATCCAACGAGTCTCTCTGTCAACATTAGGTCGAATCCTCAAGAAAAATCAAATATACATGAAGCAACTGTATCGGGTAACATTTGACAGAAATTCAGAGAGAGTGAAACATCTGCGCAATGAGTATGTGGAGGTATGTATTGTTCATCTTACTGTGGTGTGGTATTGTGCACTGCTCATAATGTTCTGGCACAAAAAAATACTGTGCAATAGATATTGAATAGCATCCTATTGTCTTTTACTGTTTCAGAGAGTCTTGCAAATGGATGCTGCATAAATTCAACATAACATTACCCTTTGCTAACATCACTTGACATTTGACTTGACATTTGATATTCAGCAGTGCTTTGATCTGCCTGCATTGACACTATTCTTTTAAGAGCTGCTGTGCAGCCAAATAATGCACCAGTTATCAATGTAAAGCTGCTTTGACACAATCTACATTGTAAAAAGCGCTATATAAATAAAGGTGACTTGACTTGACTTGACTTTGCGCTGCTATTACACAAAATGGGGTCCTCCACCACCATGCAAATCTGGGACCCTATAATGCAAATCTAATACTTGCATTTCTTGACAGATTGCACGAGATTGTCACAGCATAAAACCAAGTGGACCAGATGCGGTACATTGTCGTTTGGGACAATGTCTCATTCCATCGGGCTGCTCTGGTCCAGAATTGGTTCCATGAGCACCTTGAATTTTAAGTCTTATACCTTCCCCCATACTCCCCCTTCCTGAATCCAATAGAAGAGTTTTTTTCAGCATGGCGGTGGAAGGTATACGACCTGCGGCCCTATGACCGTTTGCCCCTCATTCAGGCCATGGAGCAGGCCTGTGATCATATCGAAGCAGCTGCTGTGCAGGGGAGGATTCGTCACATGAGGCGATTCTTCCAACGGTGCCTGGCCAATGAAGACATAGCCTGTGATGTGGATGAAATCTTATGGCCTGATCCAGCCAGACGGAGAGATGATGAATAGTTACAGTATTCTTGTTGCTTTTACAGTAGTTTTTCTTCAGAGTCAAAGTGCACTGTTCTCCCCTAGTCCTTCCTTACAGACTACCTTCCTAAATCTTTTGGAACAGAATGGCTCCCTGATTGTTTTAAAGTGCTGAACATTTCAAAAAAACACTGTGTCTGGCTTCGTCACCAATAAATCTGACCTCAGCACTGTACTAGAATGCCACAAGAGAGAAACACTGACATCTTTCATCAACCTGAGACACCACGCATCTAACCCGAGACACCAAGCATCTAGACTGAGACACCAAGCAACTTATAAAACATTACCAATTGCCAATATTGTTACGGCCATCTAGGGTCAGCCGTAACATAAATGAATGTGTGCAGGTAAATTTATTAACAATATATAATGAAAACCATAAATAAAGGGATTAAATTCAGGAGTGGACCAGGCCAAAATAACAAACAAAAACAACGAATTTAAGTACCCTCTAAATTCCCTAAAAAAAAAAAAAAAAAAAACATAAAAAGAAAATTACAAAGCAACTTCCCTAACTCCCTTAACCCAAAACACAGAATAAAGATATATGCAAAAAGAAACGGCGTCACACTCCCTACTTCCCTTAAAGTATACAAATAATATTTACATAATGTAACTGAAAGCAAAAGCAATACTGAAAATTATAACTCAAACTGAACAAAAGCAAATTTTACAAAGCACACACAAACACAGGAGAAATCAAGACAGAGCAACAAACAAAATGGCACAAAGTCGGCCTCGATATAGTGTTTGGGGTGGTCCTTATATCATCGCAGCAGGAAACAGCCAATCGAGCCCAGACCAATCAGGATCTCTGCACAGGCCACACCTTCTCCTGCACAAAAACACTCAAAACATACATGGCAACAGTGCCTAAAAACATCGGATGTAACAATATATAATAACGTTTCAGTCTACAGTTAAAATAAGTAACGTTAAAACAGCACAGACAGGTGTTTGAATCCTGTGAGCCGTAATTAGGATGCTCCCTCTACAAATGAACTTTTTTTTGCCAGTAATTATTTGATGACATTTGACCGTTCATGTTTGAAAAAAGAGAATATTAAACAAACCTTTAAGTAACCTAGATCGACGTCGTTTCTCTGGGGCTGTTTCGCAGTCTTTTCGGGGCATGTAAACGGCTCTCCTTGACCTTGCGAACAAGCCACGCCCTCGTGCTGTCGTCAGACTCGAAACCCCAAGTATTTAGTCTGAGCCGACACCAACCCGGGAAGAAGCTTGTTGTAGTCCAAACCGGTCGTTTTTTTGTAGGCATTAAACTGTCATAACTTTAAAAGACAATATCTCCGTTTGCATTGAACTTTCAGCGCTGTAACTTTGCAGATACTGTTTATGCTCAAGCAGCAACATTACACACTAACTAAAGTTAAAAAGTGAAATCGCAATGAACCACCCCTTTAAGACATGTTAAACAGCACCCATAAACACAATCAAGCCTAGAAAAAAAACAGTGAACCACCCCTTTAACCCTCTGGAGCCGTATGGACTATTTTTTATGATGGATGGATACATTTATTTTGGGCTTCAAAAATACCCCCCCCCCCCCATTCACAACCATTATAAATCTTTTGAGAGCCACACTGCAAAAAATGCTTTTCTTACTTAGTATTTTGTCTTGTTTCCATTCCAAATATCTAGAAATTGTTCAAACAAGATGCTTTTACTAGATAGTTAAAATGACATAAGTTGTTTTTTTCTTGTTTTATGGGAGAAAAAAAAATCAAAATGAAGTGAGTTTTTGCTTAAAACAAGCTAAATGATCTGCCAATGGGGTAAGAAAATAATCTTGTTTCTATTTAGGACTTTCAAACAGATTTCAGATTTTTGAAAACAAGAATAAATATTTTATGTCATTTTAATTATCTAGAAAAAGCATCTTGATTTATCAATTTCTAGATATTTGAAATGGAAACAAGACAAAAATACTAAGTAAGAAAAACATTTTTGTAGTGCAGGATAATTTTAAATATATCTCAGATTGTGTTTGTCTGAAAGAAGAAAGTCATATACACCTAGGATGGCTTGAGGGTGAGTAAATCATGGGATAATTTTCTTTTTTGGGTAACAAACCCTTTAATGTCTTCTTTTATCTTCGGTTGATTTCATCTAAGGCTGTGGCTGGAAGTTTTTCTCTTTTTCTGTTCTTGTTGTTTCTTTCCTTCAGTGATTCTGCTGGTTAACAGCAGGACTGGTTTACGTCACGTGACAAGCATTGATAACGACACAAGAGTGGGTAACTTCTGTCCACCTCGTCTATAAGCAAGGACTAAAATAAAGAAATTTAATATGAATTAATATCAATTCTGGAATAAAACATTTTTTTTTAAATCGTAAACAAAACAATTGCGATAGTTAGGTGAATCGATTTTTTTTCTCCCAGCCCTAACATCTATATAGCAATAATAAATAGTGCGTGTAATTTCTCCAGTACCAACGGCAGAACTGATAATGTCCAAGCTTATCGATACTCTGGTCTTTCATAATTTAGCCCCGGGGCCTGTTTAACACTCAGGGGTCGGCTGGTCGCGCCTGCGATACCACCTTGGTTTTTTCTTATCAGTATGAAAGAGACTCAAAATACTCCGTCAATGTTGCACATACAATTAAGAGTTATACACCATTTTAATCTGTGAAATATCTTCTTTTATTTGTGTACACTCAGAGTAAAAACAAAATGTTGTGCTTTTTGCAAAATAAAGAAAACTAACATGATGCGTGATCTGTCGTCTCCCTCTGAACGAAGTCCAATCTGATGGTTCTCAGAAAATGAAGTGTAACTTAGTAAATACTAATCACAAAAAAATTTGACTTATGTCTAAAGAAACGTAGAAAAATGTCAGGTTTTAAATCGTGTAAGTCAAATCGAAAACAAATATTCTCTGTTTATGTAATCTGTATGAAAAGAAAGCCATGTCAGACGCCCGTGATTCAGCTCATTACCGCTAATGCGGCCACGCCCACGGAGCGAGCGCTATTCAGACGCAAATTCTGAGGCAATACATGTATACATCGTTTCAATCATGTATTTATTGTCTTGAAAAGTGTTTATCTGTATGTTATAGGCATGGTTAGCGATCTCTGGAAGCCTCTGTTAGTTCCTGGAATGTCACATAGCCTGTTCTTCTTTAGATTAATTTGTGGACTAAATGTGCACAGAGCGCCCTCCGGCTGCAAGTATGAATTGAAAACACAGTATCCAGCCTTCATAGTGATGACAATAAATATTGAATAAATATTACTCCTCTGTATAGAAAATTGACATAAACATGAGAATCCATCAATATTTCTCCAAATGTGCATGCTTTTAAGCTAAAAGGCTATATGAAATGCCATAGAGGTAACATAATTGTTCAGACACTTTGCATCACAGAAATACATTATATTTTAAAGTATATAATAGAATACCATTATTTTAAATTGTAATAATATTTCACAGTATTGCTGTTTTTTCTGTATGTTTGATATACCATGATGAGCTTCAGACATGATCACAGAGGGTTTTTTCATAGCCTACCTGACCGAAAGGCCTCATTATTATGCAGGTCATTAGAGGTCTTTATGCGATTCTTTTGTCTTCTCAGGTGTGAATCACAGCATTATTCACGAAGATTCACACCTCCACGCATACTGTGTTTCTTGACAAAAAGTGTCTTACAAAAACTAAATCAATATATTGTTTTATATGAACGAGTAGGCAGGATAATTTCACATAATTTTGAAGCAAAAACTCTAGTCTACAACCTCCAATAACCAGAAGTCTTGTGAACACAGATTTAATATAATTTTTTTGGTCTTATTTCAGTGACTTAAGTTTTTTGTTTTTTCAATAACCATGCATAAATGTTATTCCTTCAAAAAAACAAACATGTACATACATGTTGCTCACATATTATTGTAGCCTAGTTTGTGCTGAATACAGTGTAATGACACTTTTGTCATTAATATGTTTATAAACAACTGAAAAAAGCACAAATGTCAGGGCATGTCAAAACTTCTCCAGGGCCCCGAAAATCCTCAGACCCCAGAGGGTTAAACAATGGAGGTTGCTAACTTGTGATTACTTTAGATTGGAAACTTGCCCATATAAAGTCAACAACACATTCTGTCTTAACTGTAAAATTGCCAGAGCAGAGAACAGATGCTAATGAAAAATAAATGTGATTTTACTTTACAACAAAGTGTTGAATTTTTTTTACAAAGTTCAGCTCCACACAATTGATTTTGTAGCTTTGATGCTTGTGTTTATAGTTTTAAGAGAATGTGTTTGTAAATAACTAAAGTATATGTAAACCTAATAGAACAAAGTGTTAAAGAAGACAAAAAATGGTATACTGTACATACTAAATTTCCTCAAACAATGACTTAATCATTCCAGTTTTATGTTTGTGTAATTTTGATATTGTAGTGTCTTTAGTCTTGTGATTACATTACATTACATTTGTATTGTATTTATTGTATAAATACTGTTTCTTTTACCTTGTAATTTTTGTACAAGTCTATTTACTACAAAAACACTTATAAAAAAAAATAAAAAAGTAACTGACTATATTAAGCCAAACAACTATGGTGATGTATTTGTTCAAACAATATTTTAATCTGAATTGAGTCTAGGCATACTACAGATTTAAGCTATACTTTATGCTATAATTTATTTGTGTAACTATAGTAAACTTGAATAATTTTGTTTTATACTGTTCAGATACATTATTAACAACTAGAATAAGGCTCGAAATTGCGACCATTTAAGTCGCATATGCTCCCTAAATTTAATCTGTGCGACCATTTGTGCGAGTGCAAATAATTATTGAGGTGCAACCTGTTTTCATTTCTCTACAAAATGCTGGCTAATTACTGCAGAGTATGTGCCTGCTGTGAGCTGATACAGTGGCCGGTCCACCGTTCTATCACATAACCAATTAAACTTCATCTTTACCTTCTTGCGTTTAAAGCAGATTTTAGGTTGGTTAATATTAGCCGTCAATCACTCCTTTTCACTGCACATATCATTTATACCATTACATGTATCATTTACAATATATATGATAAAGTTAAGTGTACATCATATCTCATCTCAGAGCATGATTCTGACTTCATATCATTGCTGTTGACTGGAATGTGATTATTTTTATTTTTGTCTTTTAGTGGTGACGTGTATGGGGTGGCGATACAAGATGTCACAAACAGTCTGGCCTATAACACGTTTGTCTTAGGGCTGTTTATTGTTTGTTTGCTCTATTGATAATATTTGTTTAACATACACATGACCAAGAATGCCGTTTTTCTGAATATCCTGAGGAAAACCATCACTATTGAAAATGTGACACTGATTGCAATAGTTCAATAAACTGTAAAAAGTAGTTAAAATTAAATCACTTACTTTTTAGAGGCAATATTATCTGTTTTTGTGCCGTTTCAGAAGCGAAAATAGTTCCAAAGATCATGGAGGACAGCAGGACCATGGCCCATTTTCACGCACAAGATTTACATACGAAGGAGGAAACAATGGTGTTTGAGACTCACTGTATGTCATTTCCATGTACAGAACTCTTATTATTCAACTATGCCAAGGTAAATTTAATTTTACAATCTAGGGCACCTTTAAAAATATTCTTTCCAACATTTATTATATAAAAAAAAACATATACACAACATATACAAATTTTAGAAATTAAAATTGAAGATGAAGCACACATTTAATAAGATTAGAGAAAAAAATACCTTTATAAAAAATGCCCTGGGGTAAATATGCAGATTTAAATATCAAAGCTGATAGAACACTGATGAGAATATTGCTTCAGAATAAATTATTTTTACAACACAAAAATCCTTTTTTTTTTTTTTTTCCAGACAAGTGACTTTTTACTTGGAAAAGTGAATGACAAGGCTTAATGTCGATGCCCTGTGTGTGTGTATATATATATATATATATATATACACACACACACACACACACACACACACAGGTGCTGGTCATATAATTAGAATATCATCAAAAAGTTGATTTATTTCACTAATTCCATTCAAAAAGTGAAACTTGTATATTATATTCATTCATTACACACAGACTGATATATTTCAAATGTTTATTTCTTTTAATTTTGATGATTATAACTGACAACTAAGGAAAATCCCAAATTCAGTATCTCAGAAAATTAGAATATTACTTAAGACCAATACAAAGAAAGGATTTTTAGAAATCTTGGCCAACTGAAAAGTATGAACATGAAAAGTATGAACATGTACAGCACTCAATACTTAGTTGGGGCTCCTTTTGTCTGAATTACTGCAGCAATGCGGCGTGGCATGGAGTCGATCAGTCTGTGGCACTGCTCAGGTGTTATAAGAGCCCAGGTTGCTCTGATAGTGGCCTTCAGCTCTTCTGCATTGTTGGGTCTGGCATATCGCATCTTCCTCTTCACAATACCCCATAGATTTTCTATGGGGTTAAGGTCAGGCGAGTTTGCTGGCCAATTAAGAACAGGGATACCATGGTCCTTAAACCAGGTACTGGTAGCTTTGGCACTGTGTGCAGGTACCAAGTCCTGTTGGAAAATGAAATCTGCATCTCCATAAAGTTGGTCAGCAGCAGGAAACATGAAGTGCTCTAAAACTTCCTGGTATACGGCTGCGTTGACCTTGGACCTCAGAAAACACAGTGGACCAACACCAGCAGATGACATGGCACCCCAAACCATCACTGACTGTGGAAACTTTACACTGGACCTCAAGCAACGTGGATTGTGTGCCTCTCCTCTCTTCCTCCAGACTCTGGGACCCTGATTTCCAAAGGAAATGCAAAATTTACTTTCATCAGAGAACATAACTTTGGACCACTCAGCAGCAGTCCAGTCCTTTTTGTCTTTAGCCCAGGCGAGACGCTTCTGACACTGTCTGTTGTTCAAGAGTGGCTTGACACAAGGAATGCGACAGCTGAAACCCATGTCTTGCATACGTCTGTGCGTAGTGGTTCTTGAAGCACTGACTCCAGCTGCAGTCCACTCTTTGTGAATCTCCCCCACATTTTTGAATGGGTTTTGTTTCACAATCCTCTCCAGGGTGCGGTTATCCCTATTGCTTGTACACTTTTTTCTACCACATCTTTTCCTTCCCTTCGCCTCTCTATTAATGTGCTTGGACACAGAGCTCTGTGAACAGCCAGCCTCTTTTGCAATGACCTTTTGTGTCTTGCCCTCCTTGTGCAAGGTGTCAATGATCGTCTTTTGGACAACTGTCAAGTCAGCAGTCTTCCCCATGATTGTGTAGCCTACAGAACTAGACTGAGAGACCATTTAAAGGTCTTTGCAGGTGTTTTGAGTTAATTAGCTGATTAGAATGTGGCACCAGGTGTCTTCAATATTGAACCTTTTCACAATATTCTAAGTTTCTGAGATACTGAATTTGGGATTTTGCTTAGTTGTCAGTTATAATCATCAAAATTAAAAGAAATAAACATTTGAAATATATCAGTCTGTGTGTAATGAATGAATATAATATACAAGTTTCACTTTTTGAATGGAATTAGTGAAATAAATCAACTTTTTGATGATATTCTAATCATATGACCAGCACCTGTATATGCTATACACACACACATTTTTATTGTGGTGCTCCTAATTTTTTGAAGTTGGAAGCACCAGTGCTACCAAGTAAAAAAGTAAATTTGGAGCTTTAGCCAGCCTGTTCAGCTACTTCCAGCTTAAACCAGCTGAAACCAGCCAATCAGCTTAGGCTGGTTTTAGTTGGATTTTTCAGCAGGGCAGTCACAAAAGTAATCAGATTAAATAATAAAATATAGTGCGATATTTCAAAATAGAACTACAAACAATGCCATGTCGTGGTGTCTCCCTCTCCTTCTGTTTGATAACATGGGGAACTGTGATTCTGCTTCACAAATCAAGCAGAGATTGACCGCGCTCTGATCGAATGAGTGATTGACAGCGCTCTCATCCAGTGGCGTTGGGCATTGTCAGGTTGACAGAAAATCTAGCCCTATGATGTTGGGGGGGCACCAGGGGTGGCCAATCATATTCCAGGGGGGGTCGGTGCCATCCCGTGCCACCCCTCTAGACACGCTCCTGACCGGTGGTTCTTAAAAAAAATAATAATAATTTAAACAATTACATTGAGAGCATGTGTTTGCGGGACATTTGAATGACATTTTGAATTTGAAATGTGGACATTTCATGAGTCCTCATATTTAAAATAGCTTTAAATACATACTAAAGTTTTATTAAAAATGTAAAAATGCAAACAGTTTTGTGTGATGGGCATGTTTAGGGATAGGAATAGTGTAGGGGGAGAGAATGTACAGTTTGTAAAGTATAAAAACCATTACGCCTATGGAATGTCCTCACTAAGATAACAAACAAACCTGTGTGTGTATTTACACCACACCCTTGAGACGCTGCAGGACTGTGTTCAGAAGTGTAACGGCGGTGCCATGGGTGTGGACCTATAAATCTAGCGGATCTCCGCTGTTCACAGCAGTCTGACTAGAGTGTAACGGTCATCTACTTGACCTCAGCTACAGCAAGAAAGATGAACAAAATCATTTTCGGCTTCTCTGCAGTCGTTCTGTATTTCGCAGCAGGTAAGATGCTTTTATATATATATATATATATATATATATATATATATATATATAATATATATATATATATATATATATAGCCTACTGTATAAAATAGTAGATTATTTGTTTGAATATTTCTGGTCAGTTTTTTTTGTGTGGCGAATGAGCTGCTTTCATTCCACATCTATTCAGTCATTGTGGAACGTGAATCTGTGATAAATTTAGAAGCTGTGGTTTATGAGTCATTCTCATCCGTAATATTGCTGTCAGTGATTCGAGCCTACACCAAGCTTCCAAAAAGAAATACTCTTGATTTTTAGAACTTTTTATATGTTTATATAATTATATTTATTTTTCTATCATTATTTTTAAACTGGTATATTTGTAGACAAAGGTCTCAGCTAATGAACATTTCTGAAAATGTTTTTCTCTAAAAATGTACATTTATTCACTTCAGAACTTAATTTGTTCCATCAGACACATTAAAAAGCATATTTGAATTTGATTCATCCAACAGCAGTATAAAGTCTTCAATTATGTAATAATGGTATTAGTAAAGGAGCTAAAAACAAAAAAAATAAAACATTCCTTAATTCTCTAACCTTCTTTTTAATACTAAACATATATAATCAACGTTCTTAGGTAAATCAGACATGATATCATGTAGTTCAGTTGTTGTTTTAATATTTAAACACAATGAATTGAAAAATGAGTAAGACATTTCTTTCCAAATTGACACAAACCTTCACCTGACGGTGTTAAATACTGACAGAGTTGACAAAGGTTCAGCTGGGGCCAAATTTAGAGTAAATGTAAATAGAATCATGGAACAACATTAGAAGAATTCCCCATATGCAAAAAACATATTAAATCACATCATATAGACTTTTTGAGAGCACTTGTCTAAAGGAGTTGACTTACTTTTTGTATTGTTTGATATATTACAGATCTCCACCTTTCAATTTATATTTTTGAATTTGTTGCATTTTTAAACACTTTGTTCGGCAGTTTTACATGTAACCTCATGCTGAGGACAGGCTAAATTACATGTACATGTAAGTATAGAGCATGTATTTGAATAATAGTAACAAAATTATTTAAAAATAAAAGCAATGAATGTCCTGAGTGTCTGAAGTATCGAGATTTCCTTTAGATGTAACATTTAAAATATTTTTATTATGATTAATTTATTTTTGAACATAAAGCAGGCTTTTGTGTGTAGGACACGTTTTGTCCCTTGATTATCTCAATAATCAGTGCTATGTTAATACAATTTGTAACATAGAACGTTATATCGGGAGGTCTGGTTCATTCTTACCCATTTGTCGATGTGTTCATGAGAGAGACAGGTTAGTTGAGGCAGAGAGATCAAACCAGTTACATAGGAAAACTTGGCTGAACTTGCCCACTAAAGAACCCGTCAGTTTGGCTATAGACCACAGTTGTGAATCTGAAATAGTATCTGTCATATCTCTGCTAATATTTTGTAGAGTAGAATGGAAGTTCATTTGTGTTTTGCAGAGAGAATATAGAAAAGAGCACATAGTTTCTTTGTAGTTTATACTTTCAAAACTTGGATACTGTTAGATTTTGTAATCTCACTTTAATTTTTGGTTTTGGTGCCTACTCCTTTTCTTGACTGAAGTGTTACTGAAAAGGAATAAAAAATGAATCTACCCCTAACTGCAACATATCACATGCACACAACAGCATAATTAATTATAATATTTTAATAAGAATATTTAACTTCACCTCGGCTCCACTCCAGGGGCGCAGGTGCTTCTGTCTTGATCTGTGCTCACGATTTCATACGGACAGGAAATTGATTGTACGGCAGCGTGGGTATTGTGTTCCCACAGTGTTTCAACGCAGCACGAGTTTCCTTGAATGGGAATGTCTAGGTTAGGTATGTAACCTTGGTTCCCTGAAAGGGAATGAGATGCTGTGTCACTCTGCCATACTCCCGGTATGCCTGCAAGCGACTAGAAGCTAACACTGTTTGGTCTGGGTTAACTATAGTTTCCTGGTCGCTGACGTCACCCGTCTACGGCATTCCGTCAAGACATTGGACAGATTCTATACGCACTACACGACACAATCACGCAGCGGCATTCCCACAGCGCTTCGACGCAGCATCTCGTTTCCTTTCAGGGAGCTAAGGTTACATACGTAACCGAGACGTTTTCCCAGGAGGTCTCCCATCCAGGTACTGACCAGGCTCAACCTTGCTTAGCTTCAGTGTTGGGCTACAGGGTGATATGGCTGTGCAAATAACTCCAAAATCTCAGACAAGTTATAATATAACAGATATATTAATTACAACTATAGTAGATTTCTGCAAGTTTACATTTTACGTGCAAGCTTTGTCACTGTGCGCACACTGCTGTTTTGTCCATCATTTAACGCCATACATCACGAACAGTTTGATGATCCATTTTGCGAGTTATATTTGCTGTGTGAACTTCTGTATTATGTATGCCTCAGTTTACTGGAATGACGGCGAGCTTGGGGGCAAGGACCACGAGCTCATTTGCATTTAAAGCAACCCACCCACAAAAACGGCTTTATTTTGCTCACACCCAAACGCTATAATAAATGATCTGTGGGGTATTTTGAGCTGAAACTTCAGACACATTCGGACACCAGAGACTTAAATTACATCTTGTCAAAAGGGACATAATAGGTCACCTTTAAAAGTACATATGCTCCATGTAGTTTCTTAATTAATATGAAGTCACAACCTGCATTCACAATAAATATAATTTTAATTGAGTTTAGCGTGTCACACTGCAGAACACTATAGGTGCTTCTCAATACATAAATTGATGCTGCGTTGTTTGCTCACTCTAATATCCAGCTCAGGCATCACGAAGAAGACCTTTTATTAATATTATAGTTATAGACTACTTAATAACTTTATAATTACTAAGAAAGTGTTTGGATCGCTTTTCCAATTCAATCACCAAAGAGAAGAAAATGTATTTTATTGCATAATAATTAATGAACATATTATATAGTCATAGTTCTGATATTATATAGTCAGCAAATGAACTATATACTGCAGCATATATTTGCAGCACTATACTTCATATATGCAATATACATTGTATTTAGTGAACCAGACTTCTTCTGCTCATTGCTATGAAAATCCACTCATAAATTTAGTGCCTGATGCTGCTCATAATTTTCAACCTCTGAAACGCAAGCTCACCACCTTTTGTTTTCCATATTTACCAACTAGGTTGGTAACCAAGAGTCTGTTTATTTTGGGCAGTATCAAACAACATTCGGTTTCAAATAAATATTTACTGTAACCTCCACCCACCCTACTGTCGGTGAGAAAATCTGCTCTAAAAAAGATTACATGATCATACGCCTGGAAAACAGGTTTAACAGGGATTAAGAAAAGAGAGACATTTCACAGAAAAGAGGGAAGAACTTTTTTAATTATCTGACATGTCACAATCAGGTCTATGCTTGGTTAGATCTTACAAAACCAAAAATAAATCTGAAGCACACTCTGTTTGTGTAACAGAGTATTTAATGGCTCAGATAATTAAAGCCTTTTCACCATGTTTACCCTATTGCCTTTATCCTACGGTATGCTTTTGTTTAATTGATTCATGTTTCAAAACCCTGTTAGTGAACTGTGACAGGAATTAGAACTTGAAAATAACTATTTCAAATATAACATGGATCATTCAGTATATGATATGTGTAGCTACTTATTGCGTAAGCTTGAGTAAGTGTGTTTGGATGGGGGTTCGTTTGCTATAGTTGGGTTTCACATTTTCTTCAGAATTGAGCTTAATCAGATAAAAAAAAGTCCTTAAAGGTAAAAATGATTCATAAATATGGTATTGTTTTTGTACACTTTTATATTGGGAGTTAATTTCTGTATATTAAAATATGATATGCTTTATATAGATATAAAGATAAACACGGGTGAGTGAGTGAGTGAGTGTGGTAGATCGGAGGGGTGACCGTTTTAATCCTTAAAAGCTTTTAAATTCCATCCAGGGTGTGACCGAAACCCGCCTGTGTAGATTTCTCTCTCTCTCTCTCTCTGTGTAATACAAAGGGTATATTTGTACCTGTATGTGTTCCAGATATTAAAGAATGTAACCTTAAAATGTTATCTCATTTAAGAAATGAAAATTCTGTCAACATTTACTTACTTACTCAATCAAAAAGGAGACATTTAGAAGGAATAACCTTTTTTTCATATTTGGGTGAACTATTATTGTAGATGAACTGTGCTTCCAGTCAACTACATGTTTAAGTTTTGTTTAATTCTTCATCCCTCTGTTGCTGTGAATGACGTGTGTACTGTAGTAAAGAAGCATGACTCGCACACTTCTGAGCTAGAGCACACACTGAGAAGAGAAAGGGTTGAGAAATGGTGAAAATGTTACTTATGTTGCTGATTAGATCAGAAACAAATCTGCAAAATGGTGCATTAATGCTCTTACCTTACCTTTCCAGTAAAACAGCAGATTCAGAGAACTGTTTATTACTTTTTATACTGAAGAAACTTATATGCCTTTTAAAAAAAGATTTGAATAAATTCCATGAGGGGTACCATGTCACTAACAGCTTCAAAAGTTTCATGAATCTGCTCTCTCTCAGTTCAGGCCCTGGAGTGTTATGACTGTAAACTGGGATTCGGGAGTCTTTGCTTCACAACCAAAACGACATGTGATGCTGGTCAGCAGTGCTTCAGTGGATTAGGGACGGCTGGTAAGTTTATTCTGTTCAAAAGCTGTTGAACACCCTCATTTTTTTTGAAAGACGTAAATGTTCATTAAAGAGTCATTTTTTGCATCTCCTTAAATCGTAAGATTTAATATACTAAAACTGAGTAATTAATTTTATTTTGGGGATTTTAATTACTTGTTACGCTTTCCAGGGTGAAGAACATTGTTAATGTTCGCATATATTTTTTCTGTTCTCAGACATTTTTTGAATTATATTTTAAAGCTTAATCTCATCTCAATTTCAGCTGGTGTTGTGGATATTAAGATGAAAGGATGTCTCGAAGTGTCCAAATGCAATAAAACTGAACAGGTGAATTTCCCGTCCAACTCAAGCACACAGATATACAAGATGACGAAGACATGCTGTTCTACTGACCTGTGTAACTCAGCTCTGGGTCACTTCTCTGCTGTCAGCATGGCCTTCACTACCATCACTTCTGTGTTCATGCTCAAATTCCTCATTTGAGGAGGATTATTTCATCTCACACACGCACACACACACACACACACACACACACACACACACACACACTTTTGTTTTTGTGAATTGTGGGGACATTCCATAGGTGTAATGGTTTTTATACTGTACAAACCGTATTTTCTATCCCCCTACACTACCCTGACTGTAAACTGTATTTATTAAACAACATGAGACAGTGCTTTTGAGCCGTGTGATTCTTTTACTGACTATTCTTCTGCCAGGCATAAGCAATCAACAGATGATCAGTCCGACACACAAGTCAACTTAATCAAACACAGGGAGTGTCGAACCAAATCCACCACAGTATGTTTGTTGTATTTATCAGAGTATAAATGGACACAAACTTACCAGCTCACTCCCCTCATGCAAATGAGTCCACTTTCGAACAAAGAAACCCTCCCGCCAGAGAATTGCACCTTTCTTATTGGTCAAGCCAAAACTCAGATGTGTGACTTCTGTGACTTATTAAAAAGCCCCCACGCAAATCATTGTCTCTTTTCTGGCTCTTCTTTGTTTCTGATACTACGGACTGCTCACGTGAGATCCCACCCAGCTCCAGGCCTCATTCCCTTCAAGCCATGCGCAACTTCCTTGACAACAGGGTCAAATTAATGGCGCAAGTTATCGTCATTTTCCTAATTCAACGCTGAAGATACTGATTACAACTTCAGCACCATCGGACTAAACCATTTCTCCTGAGCCTGCAGATCTGGACACTCCTCAACAGCTAAGGCATTTGCAAGTATCGTTTGAACACTAAACAGATTTAGTATTAAGATTGTGAACTCCTTTGTTAACAAAGGTGCTTTATAGGGAGAAACTGATGGTTCGTCCAGCTCGTTAAATGAATCTTTTCATCGTTTCATTACCCTGTTATGATACGGTTCAATTAATTTCCACTCTCTCATTTCCTATGTATGCATGATTTGTATGTTTGTGTTTGTTTAGTCTAGCTATGTGTTCGTGATTTAGTTCAATAAAACTTGTGTGCACATTCTTGTGAGCTGATTCTGATCTGCTTATAAATCAATGTCACTGATATGGATTTGATCACAGCTACTGAAGAGAGTTATTTTCTGAAGAGTTGATAGGCGATCAATACTGAGTGTTCACTGGCCGAACAGACTAATGATTGTAATATTAATTCAGCTACATTAAGTTAATTTGATTAACTGACTTGAATATTAATGATTAATTATAACAAATTATAATTAATTATTCATATTTCCCTTTTGAGCTAATTTGCTTAGATTTATATGCTTTCATATGGTTGTCAGGTTTGTTGTTGTTTGATGTTTTGAGGAAATCAATAAGGAAGAAAAATAAATCACCAAATATCTATATTTCATAGGTGTTTACATTTACTGCAAATTTGGAAAGTGAATACAGAAGCATTGGCCTGTTTTCAGAAGAATAAAAGGAAAAAAACAACAACAGTGAATAAAATACTAGCGTAACCTTTGTAACAACATACAAGAAAACACATTGTGTTGTTTATGAAGCTGTTTGTGTAAGGGTTTGAATTGTGTTTTGTTCTGAAGAGTGTGTAAGTTATTGTGTTTACACTAGATAAATCCTCCTTTCTGTTGCTATTTTAAAGCTTTTCAAATAAATGTAAAAATTGTAAAAATTACTGTTCATTGGCTCAGCCCATCAGGCTATATCTGCCAACTGTGTAAGCAGCAATGGAAAATACAATAAATTAAATTGCCAACAAAATTGATGTAAATAAAATCTAATTATTTCATATGCAAGTTTTAGGTGATAAATTACTTTCATAACTGTACTTACTAGCTGAAGCGGCTAGTCAGCCGTTATAAATGTTTATCGTTTAAACAACAATCAATACACTCATCAATGAAATTGACAAATTGAGTGGGTGTAATTCAAATACACAAAAATGAAATTAATGAATTGGGCTGGAGTTTCTCAGACATTCAGTGGCAATGGACGAAGCATATATGAATATTCATGAGTTTCCTGTTTCATGTTAAAGTGACTGAATATGAGAGGTGTGCTTGAATAAAGATACACAGTCCACATATGTCACTGTTAGCCGTGTGTGAGTTTTATATATTTTCTGCTGACGCATGTTAAAGGGGTGGTTCAGTGTTTTTTTTCTAGGCTTGATTGTGTTTTTGGGGTGCAGTTTAACATGTCTTGATGCTTTGTTTTTTTGAAAAAGCTGTATTTTTCATATATTTTACCTTTATTCTACACCTCTGTTTCCATTGTCATTTGAATGGCTCGTTTGACTTCCTGCTTCTATGATACCACTCCCTCCGAAATACACAATGTGCTCAGATTAGTTAGTTGGCCCAGTGTATCGTGATTCGCTGAAGCGTCCGGAAACGGCACACTCCTAACCATTAGTTGTTACGCGCTTCGGTGGAAATGTAAATAATAGCATCTATATTGCTGTATCAAATTGAGCCCGAATCAGACCCAGATGAAGAGGGTCAAGCAGAACCTCTGCAATCGCGGCTTTTAAAGGACGTTTATGAATGGTTTTTCATTTAGTATTTGTGTCAAAGTGTTTAGATATGCTGTCACTGCTGTTTGTTAGCTTTCAATATACGGTTTTATCCTGATTAAAGCTTTACTGTAGCTGAATACACGACTGAGTAGTAGCATTTCTGTAAAGGTATCGTTTAATTTATAGTATGAACAACTGTTTGTCTGTGAACATAGACGTTTGCTGGTGTTTGTAGAATTTAGCTAACTGGCTAGCGAGTTGGTCTTTGTTTATGTCCCTGATGCAACCAAAAGTAGCAACAGAACTATACGTTTAAAAGACATGTACAAACAATAAAACGTACTTACAGTTTAAAGCCAATAAACAGCAGCTTCTGCTTTTAAAGTGGGAACTGCTACTTGGGTAAATTTGGTTTTATATCCGCACATTTGGACTTCCGCGTTTAAGAACGTTCTAATAATGTGCAATAAAGTAAATGTTTGCAAATTCTGAACAGCGACATGATATTTACAACCAACAACTTTAACCCTACAACATTTTTCACAATCGATCAAAATGGGCAAGTATTATTTTTATGGTATACTTACTTGCGAACGTCCACTGAATGTCCAATGTAGTGTACAAAGTTATTGTAGCCTATGCGGAAGTCCGAATGTGCGAATATAAAACCAAATTTACCCAAGTGTTTGCACACTTCTGAACTTGTCTACATAATGATTATCGCATGTTCATATTGTTTGTTTCGTTAGTTTAGTGTTTATTAAACTTAATCAGTGCAAGCCTATGTCATCCAGGCCGCTGCTAAAGCTTATGTTACTTTTCTCAGCGCTGGTGGGCTAAACCAATCATAGTTATCGAAGTAGAGCAACGCTTCAAATTTTCCCGCCCTGACCTGTGGTTGGACCATGTCGGTTAAATGGCGCTCATGTAAACAGGACGCTGTCAGTCAGTCACCGCTGTTTTCTCGGGGAGATTCGGAACCGCTAACGGTTTTTCGGTGAGGTGGTTATTATTGTATTTGTAATTATTATGGTATTTAGTTGTATCTATTATATTGTTATTAATTTCAACATATGTTATGATGTCAAAAGGCTAATTAATACTTACCAACAACTTGCTGACAAAAAAAACAACTTAAAGCCGACTTAACGAAATAAAACTTTAAATATGTAAAAAACGAACGCGTAATTAATAATAAACAGGAACGCTATATATACAAATGTTAGTATTTACAGATTACTGAGGTAAATTGCGAAAGAAATGTTGAGGGGTCAATAGGTTGAGTGTACTGTAGTAAATCACAACGGTCATCTGATATGAATGAATAACGGTAATCTGATACAAATGGTTTGTGGTCACGTGATTTATGAATGGCCTCGCGACGTGTCACTGAGCTGGATGCAGGAACAACCCCAATGGCACGTAATGAGCGTTTAGTAATGTTACTGTAATGATGGGTCGACAGAATGTGGATCCATTTGCAGCTAGTTTATTAAAAGGACTTACAGAGTAGACAGGGCAAAGGCAGAGGCATAAACAGTAACAGGCAATGGTCGAGGCAGGCGGCAGACGAACAGAATGAGGGTACAGGCAAGGATCAGGGCAGGCAGCAAACAATCACAGTCCAGGAAACAGACAAAGATCAGGGTAGGCAGCAAAGGGTCGCAGGGAATAAACAGTCCAATCGGTAACAGGTAAACAGTCCACAGAAAAACGCTCAGAAATGATCACCACGGCAAATCAAGACTTCGCGATGTGTGTGTGTGTGAGTGTGTCTTATATAGTGTGAGTGTGATGCGGTGCAGGTGTGTGTGCAATCAGTCCCAGGAATGAGGGCCCATGGGAAACGTAGTCCGAATGAGAACTGATCAGTATTCCGGTGATGGCTCCCTCCGGCGGTCCGGAGGAAGGGCCAAGGGAGCCACATTCGTGACAGAGCCCCCCCCCCCCCGTGAGCGGCTCCAGACGCGAGGAAGCGGACGCCAGGGTCTACCACGTGGTCGAGGGGCCGGTCTCTCCGGGTGCGTCCGATGAAATTCCTCTGTGAGTGAGGGGTCCAGGATATCATCCGCATTGACCCAGGATCGCTCCTCCGGGCCGTACCCCTCCCAGTCGACTAAGTATTGTAGTCTCCTACCCCGGCGCCTGGAGTCGAGCAGCTCTCGTACTTGATAGGCTTCCTCGCCTTCAATCATCAAGGGTGGGGGGGAGCAGACCTCGGCTCCCTCTGGCTCCCCTCTCGGACCCCCGGAGGGTTTCAACAGCGAAACATGAAAAGTGGGAGAGACACGGTAATTAGCAGGCAAGTCTAAACGAAATGATACTGGAGTGATTTGTTTGATAATTTGAAAGGGCCCTACAAACCTGGGACTGAGTTTTCTGCATGGAAGTCTTAGCCGGAGGTCTCTGGTGGACAGCCAAACCCATTGTCCCACGGCGTACTGGGGATTGGGACGTCGGTGACGATTGGCCTGCATCTCCTGCCTTCTTACGGCGCGTTGTAGGTGATGGTGAGCTTGGTCCCAGGTTTCTTCGCTTCTTTGCATCCATTCAGTAACAGACGGTAGATTGGATGGTTCCCCAGACCAAGGAAATAATGGAGGTTGGAAGCCCAAGATGCATTGAAAGGGCGTGACACCAGTGGCAGGTTTCTGTAGGGAGTTTTGGGCGTACTCCGCCCAGAGCAGATAACGGCTCCAGTCAGTCTGGTTGTGCTGGCAGTAGGTGCGTAAAAATCGTGTTAATTCTTGGTTCATGCGCTCTGTTTGGCCATTGGATTCTGGATGGTACCCTGAAGTGAGGCTGACGTTGATATTGAGATTTTTGAAGAAGGATGACCAGACTCGAGATGTGAACTGTGGGCCCGTCTGATACAATGTCCTCGGGTAGTCCATAGAAACGGAACACATAATTGCATAGAAGCTCAGCTGTTTCGAATGCTGTGGGTAGCTTGGCCAGTGGTATGAGTCTGCATGCTTTTGAGAAACGGTCGATGACAGTGAGTATGGTGGTGTGGCCCTGGGATTCTGGGAGATCCGTGACAAAATCAATGGCTATGTGGGACCAGGGACGTTGAGGAATGGGTAATGGTTGTAACAGTCCAGCTGGCGCTTGGTGTGAAGCCTTGGAGGTTTGACAGGGTGAACAATTAGTGATGAAGCGGGTAGTGTCGGATAACATGGAGTCCCACCAGAACTGGTTTTGTAGCAGATGGAGAGTGGCTGTAACACCCGGATGACCAGAGCTTGGGAAGTCGTGCACGTGATGAAGTAGTCTGTCCCGAAGCTGTGCTGGGACGTAGGTGCGGTCCGGCGGGCATGTTGGAGGAGGAGCGGTCTGTTCGTTGGCATGTGTGATCTCTGTGATAATGTCCCATTGAACTGGAGCCAGCAGTAAAGTGTCAGGGATTATGTTCTCTGCGTTCTCTGTCCGTTCCACCTCCTCATGCTGCCGTGACAGCGCGTCTGCCTTGGTGTTCTTAGAGCCTGGTCTATAAGTTACCGAGAACTGGAAGCGTGTGAAGAACAAGGCCCATCTAGCTTGCCGTGGATTTAGACGCTTGGCGGAACGCAGGTATTCCAGGTTTTTATGGTCTGTGAGAATGGTGAACGGATGTTTTGCTCCCTCCAGCCAGTGACGCCACTCCTCCAGTGCTGCCTTCATAGCCAGTAATTCCCGATTGCCCACATCGTAATTACGTTCAGCCGCCGACATTTTCCTTGAATAAAAAGCACACGGGTACATCTTCTCTGGGTTACCTTGGCGCTGAGAAAGGACGGCCCCAATGCCCGTGCTGGAGGCGTCCACTTCTACAATGAAGGGAAGTTCAGGGTCTGGGTGACGGAGAATGGGGGCTGACGTGAAACGCTCCTTTAGCTTCTGGAAAGCCTGTACTGCCTCAGAGGACCAGATGAGACGTGAGGACTGCCGCCTGGTCATAGACGTTAACGGGGCTGCAACGCCGCTGAAGTTCCGTATGAATCGCCGGTAGAAGTTGGCAAACCCCAGGAACCGTTGTAACTCCTTCAGTGTGCGAGGTTGTGGCCAATCCAGTACCGCCCTCACCTTACTGTCATCCATGGCCACGCCCTTGTTGAGTTGTTCGAGGGCTGGAGGAACTAGAGGTAAGGGGTACCGGAACTTGATGGTGATGTCATTGAGTCCACGGTAGTCGATACAGGGTCTTAATCCGCCGTCCTTTTTCTTGACGAAGAAGAATCCTGAGGCTGCCGGTGATGTGGACGGGCGGATAAATCCTTTGGCTAGTTCCTCCTCGATGTAGGTTTTCATAGCTGCTGACTCGGGTTGTGACAGGGGAAAGATCCTGCCCTTGGGAGGTGTGGTTCCAGGCAACAGGTCGATGGCACAGTCCCCGGAGCGATGAGGAGGAAGTTCGGTGGACTTGTTCTTACTGAAGGCCACAGCCAGATCGGAGTATTCTTCGGGTATGTTTAATTTCTCGGTGTCAGAATCGTGGAGTGCAGCGGCTTGAACTGGCAGGGGAGTGATTTGTTTCAAGCAGTTTGCATGGCAGTTAGCGTCCCATTGTACAATCTGGCCCTCTTTCCAGGAAATGTGTGGGTTATGGGTTCTGAGCCACGGCAGACCAAGGATCACGGGGTTGTTGGGTGAGTGGATAACGTAGAAGCGAATGAGCTCATGGTGAAGGGCCCCTACTTGCAAAGCGAGTTCGTCTGTGATATGGATCACTTTGCCTCCGCCGATGGGCTTCCCATCTAGCGCCTCCACTGTCAACAGGGAATTACAGTCTGTTAGTGAGATGTTATGATCTTTGATGAAAGCATCAGACATGAAATTCCCAGCGGCTCCAGAATCCAGCAGGGCGTGAGTGGATAGACGTTGGCCATTTACGATAATCTGAATGGGCATTTTAAAGCAGTTGGAGTGTTGTGCAGAACTCACCGCTTTGAGATTGGAAGACTGAGGTCGTACGGGGCAGTTAATCTTGATATGGCCAGCCTGGCCGCAGTAGAGACACAGGTGTAGTTGTCGTCTCCTTTCTCTCTCTTCGGGAAGTAGCGGAGTGTAGCCGAGTTGCATGGGTTCCAAAGCGGGTCCGGCTGAGGCGGATAGCCGAACGGGTCGTCGGGTGCGTAGCAGATTATCAATGTGAATGGCCAGTTCGACTGAGCGGCGAGAGTGCGAAAGTTGAGCGCGTACTCAGCTGCTGTTTGTTTACCTTGGCTGAGAGATAGTAGCTGATCGCCGGCGCTCTTGCCTCCTTCGGGATGTTCGAAGACCTCTTTAAAGCTTCGCAAGAAGTCCTGGAAGGTGGGGAACGCAGGGCTGTCATCTCTCCACACCGCGGTGGCCCAATCCAGTGCTTTGCCAGTGAGCAGGGAACACACAAACGATATCAGACTGGATTCGGTGGGATACAGAGACGGTTGTTGGTTGATAAACAGGGAGCATTGGAGAAGGAACCCCTTACATCTGGCGGGAGTGCCGTCAAACTTTTCTGGGAGCACTAGGCGAGGGTTGACTGCAGGGGAGGCCACGAAGCCTGGATTGGCGGGAACAACGGGCGGCGGCGTGGCGATTTCGGCAGGGCTGAATCGGAGGCCTTGGAGCGTTTTCACCAGCTCTTCGGTAAGAGAAGTCAAGCGGTTCAGCTGATGTTGATGCACCGCTAGCTGGTTGGCCTGGGCAGTTAGTTCTGATGAAATCTGCATGAGGGCTGCTGGATCACTGTTTGGCGAAGTCTTCTGTAATGATGGGTCGACAGAATGTGGATCCATTTGCAGCTAGTTTATTAAAAGGACTTACAGAGTAGACAGGGCAAAGGCAGAGGCATAAACAGTAACAGGCAATGGTCGAGGCAGGCGGCAGACGAACAGAATGAGGGTACAGGCAAGGATCAGGGCAGGCAGCAAACAATCACAGTCCAGGAAACAGACAAAGATCAGGGTAGGCAGCAATGGGTCGCAGGGAATAAACAGTCCAATCGGTAACAGGTAAACAGTCCACAGAAAAACGCTCAGAAATGATCACCACGGCAAATCAAGACTTCACGATGTGTGTGTGTGTGTCTTATATAGTGTGAGTGTGATGCGGTGCAGGTGTGTGTGCAGTCAGTCCCAGGAATGAGGGCCCATGGGAATGAGAACTGATCAGTATTCCGGTGATGGCTCCCTCCGGTGGTCCGGAGGAAGGGCCGAAGGAGCCACATTCGTGACAGTTACTGTATTTATAAAGCTTAATAAATGTTTCTTCTCCACACATCCACTGGAGAACCATACTCGTATGCTTTTTTTGTATGTGTAATTTTTGTGTTTTTTATTTTTATTTTTTTTATTATACCTTGAATGTTAGGTGGGTGTTCACCCCATGCATTTTCTTGCTCGTCTGTTTTGTATTTTGTATGTTATGTAATTTAGTAATTTTTCATGAGATTTTCATATGTAATGACTGGCTTAAAGTAGATTCTTTTAAGGAGGTTCAACTTTCTGACATCAGGTAAAATATTATCTTATTAATTTTCCAGGCATTTCTGATTCTAAGTTTGTCAAATGTAGCACGAGTTGGTTTTTTTTTTTTTTTTGGGGCAATGTTGTTAAAATATGCTGATAGAAATTAAGTTTCTAAGTTTCATTTATGAAAGCCATTGGAGGTCATGTACTTGAGACTTTACCATCTGTTTTAATGTTTATTCTGCTTACCTGATTCAGAAATCTGGCCTGATGTTTGGCTGTGGTGCCTCCATCATCCTGACACTCTTCGGCAACCAGTCTTTGTACGGAGGCCACCATGATTGGCCATCTGAGTTCCATCGTTTTGCTACAGGTCCAGTTGTCTCTTCTCCCACAAACTACATTTTCAGGTACAATATAATTTTTTATTTATTTATTTTTTTTAACTGCAAAAACGATGACTGTATTTTATCCACAGATTTTCATTTTGAGTTGATTCTTACTTGAACTATGTAACTTTGGCAGCTATTCAAAGGCATGTCTACCCAGTGGTGCAATGAGATGAGTGACAAGCACCTAACCCAGAGATAGTGGGTTTGAATCCTGTGTTGCAAAGTTGTGTCAATTGAATTTCTTTATTATTGTACTATAAATTGGACTATTCCCCCCTATCTGTTCCTCCTATATATTCTATTTCTGCTGGTTTGGTTCTTCCTGCTCCGCATTACGCTACAGACCCTTCAGGGGCTTAGCCCCGAATCGCTGCTTGCAGCTATATTATTTTATTTTTTGTTTTGTTTTTCTCTTGGCATTTAACTCTCATAATTTTATTTTATTCATCAGCTTAAGTTTTGCTGAAAAACTCATTAAAGATGGACAAAAACTTGTCAGTCTTGTCATTTAAAACTATTTTGTATTTTGTCCTCCTAATAGATCAGATGTCATGTATTTCCAGTTGTAAATAAGGCTACTAAAATGTCTTTGCACACCTTTATGTCTTAAGTAGGTGCATCTAAGGGGATATTATTAAGAATTTTAAAGCAGTAATTCTGCACACTGCCTTTACTATGACTAGAATGACTTTTATTGAATACCATGTCATCATCCAACCTTGGATAGTGTACAATAGTGTACTGAAGAGGGTTTGATGACCAAACCATGATGTCAATAAAGCTAATAATAAGACAGGACTGCACTCTGGCTCCAATAACAGATAAAGTAGTCCAGTTGGTCGAAATGGAGTGCAACAGGGTCGTGTGAAATTAGATCAAGAATTATGTCATAAAACTTGAATGAATGTCTTTTAGACGTCTTTAAGTGACATTGAAAAGATGTCTGAATTGACATTAACATTTTCATTTAGAACCCTGTTAAGGATATCAATTGGATGTCAATACTGAACAGTGAAAAGATGTCACAAAACTTTCATTCTGGCTCTTCAGTGGACATCTTTTGAACGTTCAATATGTATGTCACTTGGACGTTAATACTGAACGGTGAAAAGACGTCACAAAAACGTTCATTCTGGCTTCTCATTGGACGTCCTTTGGATGTTCGACAATGACATTAGATTGACGTCTTTTGGACGTGTCTTTGCTTAGTGGGTACAGTACGTTGCAAGGATGCGCTGACATTAGAAATCTGTATTGAGCCAATCATAAAGCTGTGTCGGAGCTCCATGATGATGTTGTCATAGGCATGAGCAAGTTTGAACAGAAACTCTGCAGCCATTTTAGTTGAGTTGTGATCAGGAGAAAAGGAGAAGAAAGTTTGAAGAAAGAAGTGAATGTGGAGTGTTGGACACTAATGAATTCTTGTTTGTTAAACTCACTGCAGAGGCCAGGACTCTCTTAGTGTCTGTGCAAGTGAATGTGGAGCTCAAAATCCAGAGTTTCTCAGATGAGCTCATCTGTGCAAACATGTAGCACCTCTCTCACAAATACTAAACCTCAAAAACAATGAATTGGATGAGGCCGCCAATTTGTTAACAGATGGTATTTATGTCCATTGAGACAAATACAGGCTGCCAGAAGCCACTACTCAGTTGGCTAAAATATCAAAGTTACAGTTAGAAAAGGGTCATATTCCTAAACTTCACTGTAAATGTCTTGATGACATTGAAACTGATGGTATGTCCATCCTAATGTAGGTAATATAGTGCATCTTTTACGCTCATAGGGAGGTTTAAGGAAACTCATAAATAGTGTGTTATTGTGTCTAAATGACTTGAGGTAACTTCTGAATACAGGTTAAACAGATGTAGACATTTCTCATGTTCTGAATTTCTCTTTTACTTCAAGATGAGATCAGCATGATGGATTCTGATGAAATGAACCTGAGGATGATGCTCCTGCTAGAGTCATTCTGGTATGTGTCAGCAGCTCATTTATCAACATATTGGTTCTGTTATTGTTTTTCAACCCATAATTATTAAATGTAGTTAACCCCTAATTAATATGAAATGTGTAGTATATATATTTTTGAAGTTATTGCCAAGCATTTTCCCACCATTTTTTCCCCCAATTATTGCAACATTTTTAACAGAATATTACATAAATTAGGGGCCAAAAGTGTAATTGAGTCCAATACTAATAAGCTGATGATTATTTTCATGTTATGGCCAAAAACTGATAAAAATTAGATGTTTAATGGGCCAGTAACATTTTATGTCCAGAATAAGTCCTTTTGAAAATCATAAATATGTTTTAAGATATCAGGTATATAACCAGCTATCATTATTAAATTCTTGACATGTCATTATGGAGGTTTGGGCTGTTTCTGAGTTTCCTGATCAGTATATAACTGATTTCTTGCAGATGTTCAGAAGATGCCCATTGAGAAATTTGCTGACGTTTCTCAAGGTTTAAATTAGAATATGACCATCATTGTAAGTACATGAGCTCTTATAATTAAATAGTCTCTATAGTTAGAGATTACTGAAGTATATATCCTTCTGTACAGAGAACGAGAGTGAGGCAGAAATTGAAAACCCACGGAAAGAACAAAAAGTGTGCTGGACAAATGCTTAAGTTACAGCTGTAATGAAACATTTTAATTAGCATATAACTAAAGGAAAATGCCACAATGACTTTTATTCAAGTGCCATAAAAGAACTTAACATGTAACTATTCAAGGGACTGTAAAACACATTACACTGTGCAATATATACTATATGGGTCTGTGTAATACACAATAAACTGGACTATTCTTGTGTGTAAAATACATATTACACATGTGATTGTGCAATACTTTAACAGCAATTTACTCTTGCTTCTATGTGGAATATGGTTGTGATTTGCTTATGTGTGTTAGCACAAGGAGTTGTACTTGAAATTTCGTTGTACAGTAGAACATTCAGTTCAATGACTGAATGCCAGCAGTGCAAGACTGCTGAGGATGGAGATTTTGTAAGAAGTCGAGGAGTTAGCTTGAAAAGGAAAGCCCAACATAAATGTTAGATATAGAGATTTTTATTTCCATTGTGTAAAATGACTATAGAAATCTAGAATTTTAACTGCATTTTTTAAAATGAATAGATCGTCAAAAAAAAAGACAATTCTGTCATAATTTCCTCACCATGATGTTGTTTCAAACCCGTATGACTTTCATTCTTCACTGGAACACAAAAGGAGATGTTTAGCACAATGTCAGGGCCAGCCTCGGCCTCAGACACCATTGACATTCATTACACCTTTTTTCTCCGTACAGTGAACGTCATTAATGTTTTTGTAGTTCATATACCTATTGGCCGAAGTACCCATATTTTGTCGATTTGAATGATTTTAGTTAAAGGAAGGCATTCTGGGGGACTAAATTAGCTCTTACTTCAGAGTAGGGTCTAAACCAGCACAAAAGAAATACATTTACATTTTAGTCATTTAGCAGACACTTTTCTCCAAAGCGACTTACAAATGAGAATAGTAGAAGCAATCAAATCAACATGAGTACAACAGTATGCAAGTGCCGTGTGAAGTCAGAGTTACGTCAGTAAAGTGCTTGTAGCAAGGTTTGTTTTTTTTCCATATATATATATATATATATATATATATATATATGCAAATAGAAAGAGAATAGAAAATTGAAAAAAGAAAAGTAAAATATAAATAAAGAGTGCTAATATTACTGGGTCAAGTGACGACGAAAAAGATATGTCTTTAGCAGTTTTTTGAAAATGGCTAAAGACTCAGCTGCTCGGATAGAGCGTGGCAGGTCATTCCACCAACCAGGAACAGACCAGGAGAAGGTCTAAGTAGTTCTTAGGTCTTGGTAATGCACCATATTGTCATGTTTGTGTGATGTGTATGGTCATTTGTCCCTACAATGTTGGACTAGGTGCAGTTGTGTATTGTATTGAGTATCTTTAATCACCCTGGGCTTGGTAATGCACCATATTGTCAGGTTTGTGTGTGTGTTGTCCCTGTAATGCATATTGTCTAAATGTCATATTTTGTGTATTGTAAAATGGATGTCCTCATACATCAAATGTGTTCTTGATTCATCTAAAATGGTTAGCTCATCTAATAATGCAACACTTGTGAAGATCTGTTTATGTTTGTGGTTTCACACTGCCTTTTCTTCCATATCAGCTGTAGTTTGAGTTCTTGAGAAAGAGCTGCTGATTCCTCTATATGAAACACTTAAAAGTCACTGATACTAGAACAAAAGAGATATGAAACCATTTTCCATAATCAAAAATCAAACTGTGAAGTGATAAACTTTTTTTTCCCTGCTTTTTGCTATAAACTTGTTTGCTTTAATATGACAGAAATACAGCACAGAACAAACTCATTCATTTCCATTCACAACACACTTGTTTGACCCATCAAACTCTGCAACTCTGGTATCATCTGAATTCAAAGTTTCCCACTTGTAAATATGACTTCAATATGTCATTCATGTGGATAAAACACAAATATGATTCTTCCGGCTTCACTTGAACAACAGTTCTTGATCTGGAAGAGGGTCATTTACTTAAAGAAGTTCAGTACACCTGTCTTTGGGCTTTACTTAATTAAGGTTACACAAGAACACAATAATTAATGTAGGCTATAATAAAGTAAATGATAACAAAATCGTCGTTTGAGTAAGTTCATTGAACAAATGAAATGTGTTGAAAGTGTTTTGTCACAAATGTATTTTTCTTACTATGATTCATCTAGCTATATATAGATGAAGTGTGATCTTGATGTAACTGCTCATTTAAACCGCTCACCTGTCAGTGCAACACTTCTGAAGGTTGTGAATTTGTGGTTTCACAAACTTAGTAGCCTACTGACCTAATAAAAGCTTCATGGTACACACACACACACACACAGCAACATTTTCAGATTTATAAACACTAATGTGAGAACCTGTGCACAATTGATTGTATAGTTAGTTAATTCTGATAGCACGTGAAGGCAGCGTAATGCAGGCAAATCTAGTGTGTTAGATTCCCTGACCTGCCTTCATTAGTGACAGCCAGGTAATGATGTTTGTGTTTTCATCAGCTTCATCATTTCTGTCACTGTTGAGAAACTAAACCACTATTAAAACATCTAAATGCAACCAGCCTAAATCAGGCAATGGCCCTACATTATTCTCAACAACAAGCATGCTAGTCTGATGTAAAAGACCGATATTTTGAATGCAGTGCTTCATTTTGTAAAAGATGTGAGGCATTTTGCATTTTGTGTGTGCAATTTTGCAGTTGTGTGTAAAGTTTTGAAAAAAAGAAAGTTTTGAAAATGTGTGTAAGCAGTTGAAAAAAAAAAAAACCTGTAAATTAAGCACATAATCATAAAATTACCATGAAGAACTTGCAGATAAACACGTGCATCAGTTCCTTGTTTTCCTCCGTTCACATATTGTCTGCAGATGTAAGATCCATAATCTTCTTCTGTGACGTTCTTGATGTTCAGAGAGCAGTCACACTCTAGACTCAGACTCTCATGTCTCTCTGTGTCTTTCTTCTTTATCCCTCCAACTATCAGTTCAACAGCCACTATATGGTTGTCATAGATCCATGTAGTTGATGTGCAGTCAGAAAGAGCGTTATTACAGGGCAGACGGACATTTTTACCTGAACTGATGAACACATGATTCTCATCCACTCCACTGGTACCTGAAACACAAGCACATTTGAGTGATCATTATGTTTTTGTCATGGATTGGGGGGCTGTACTGAAGCGCACAATGAAGGTAAGTAGAATAAACAGTCTTTAATTGATAATCCACCAAAGAACATGCAGGAGAAAATGGAAATCCACTAGAACATACAACCACATAACACTTAAACTATCAACAGTACTAGACAAGGGACTGACGGAAACAGAGGGCTTGAATGCATGAGCGAATGAGATCATTGACAAGACACACCTGAACAAGATACTTCAAATCATTGTGTGACCATAGAGACAAAACTGAACTAATGAACAATCAAGGAGATTAACAATGAAACTCAGACATGACAACAGATCACAAAACAAACTCAAAATGTGACATATTAATAAATGAAAGTGCATAAAACATTAAGTATGGTCTGTATGTAACAATACACAACTCTGAGATCACAACATGAATGTAGGCAAGAATAAACTGAACATGTTCAAATGAACTCTTTCACAAACTAATTCCACTAAATCCAGATGTCTTTACCTGTGAGAAGTGAAGAGAGAATGATCAGTCCCAGCACACACAAATCACACTTATCAGCCATTTTCTGTTTCTGCCAGTCTTTCTTTTCATATTATATATAGTTACAGCTCTTCCTTCAAACATGATCAGCCCTTCCTGTGGTTGTGAACTTCCTCTGATCTCACCAAAGGGGAGTGTAGTCCTGACACTATGATACAGCTGAAGAAATGGTCAGAAAGACCTAAAAATCTAAAAATGCAGAATGTTTTCTGTCATGGGTAGGTCTAGTTTTAGGAGTAGTGTTGGGGATAGAATATATGGTTTGTACAGTATGAAAACCATTACGCCTATGGAATGTCCCCATAAAACATGGAAACCCAACATGTATGTGTTTGTTGGTGGGCGAGATGGTTGGGTGTATCTAGACTGCATCTCTCCTCCCGCTGGGTCCGGCCACAATACTTCATCCACATGTTCTCTCTTGTGTATCCAACCTTGGATGGAGGCAGCGTCAGTGTCTCCACATGCCTCCTCCATTCCCTGGAGAAGTGTTATGTTGACATAGGGACCACGATCATGCACTTTCCAGCACCATGTGGAGAAAAATTCCTCAATAGGGTTTAGAAATGATGAATATGGCAAGTAGACAACAGAAAAGTTGTTCAAAATCTATAACTTGACCTTTGGCCTATTCTAAAGCCATGATTGGTTGGTGTTAAGTAAAGCAATGGGTGTTTGCACATGTGAGGAGTTAGTGTGGCATTTTGATTGGTTGTGTTTGAAAAAGGAAATCAAGAAACTTCCTGTTAGATTTTTGTGTGTTACATAGAGAAGGTTGCGTTTTTTAAAAAAGTGTTTGGTGTATAAGTGTATGGTTTTACAGATTTGGTGTGTGGATCTGCTGTTTGAGTGTCAGGTTTCAGAAACTGTGTGACAAGTCAGGATTTTGTGTGTAAGCAGTTGAAAAAAACTGTAAAGCAACTGCTAATCAGTAAGCACATGTTAATAGCTAACAAATCATATATTTGCACATTTTCTTGTGATGGGTCGGCTAATGTTTCTGCTATCCACATATGATCAATTAAGCATGAATATTTATTTGTTTCAGTTGCCTAACAAGGGAACTAGCATACCGGATGTTTACATCAGACTAGCCTGCTTGTTGTTGAGAATAATGTAGGGCCATTGGCTGATTTAGGCTGGCTGTATTGAGATGTTTTAATAGTGGTTTAATTTCTCAACAGTGACAGAAATGATGAAGCTGATGAAAACACAAACATCATTACCTGGCTGTCACTAATGAAGGCAGGTCAGGGAATCTAACACACTAGATTTGCCTGCATTACGCTGCCTTCACGTGCTATCAGAATTAACTAACTATACAATCAATTGTGCACAGGTTCTCACATTAGTGTTTATAAATCTGAAAATGTTGCTGTGTGTGTGTGTGTGTGTACCATGAAGCTTTTATTAGGTCAATAGGCTACTAAGTTTGTGAAACCACAAATTCACAACCTTCAGAAGTGTTGCACTGACAGGTGAGCGGTTTAAATGAGCAGTTACATCAAGATCACACTTCATCTATATATAGCTAGATGAATCATAGTAAGAAAAATACATTTGTGACAAAACACTATGCACATTTCATTTGTTCAATGAACTTACTCAAACAACGATTTTGTTATCATTTACTTTATTATAGCCTACATTAATTATTGTGTTCTTGTGTAACCTTAATTAAGTAAAGCCCAAAGACAGGTGTACTGAACTTCTTTAAGTAAATGACCCTCTTCCAGATCAAGAACTGTTGTTCAAGTGAAGCCGGAAGAATCATATTTATGTTTTATCCACATGAATGACATATTGAAGTCATATTTACAAGTGGGAAACTCTTCAGATGATACCAGAGTTGCAGAGTTTGATGGGTGTTGGATTACAAATTTATAAAATGTTATATCTAAGTTCCAATGTAATAGTATATAAACTGAAAAAGGTATGTACATTGTGTTTTACATTTTGAGGTAAAGATGATGACATTCTAAGGAGATCAAGTCAGGCAGCCCAGGGTCCTGTACCATGATGGTAGTTGAACAAACTCAGGGTTGTAGGATTAGTTTCGAGTTGACAAAACCAAACCACTCCAATCCGGCTTTGTTGGTACCATGATGCTGATCATCAACTTTCTCTGTCAACTCAGGCTTTGATCCTGAGTTTGTGGAGCGTGTGCACATGAATGTGTGACATCAGTGGTGAACAGCCAATCAGATGCCTTGCAACAGAGAGAAACTATGATTCACATCTCACAAAAGAGAGCCAGCGCGATTCAAAACTCTTTTGCTGAAGATTAAGAGATTGAAGAAAATGAAGAATTTAAACTCATTTACACTGACGAAAACAAAACAAATTATTTTGCTCTATCAGTGCAAGTGAGCTTGTGAAGTTAGTTTATATAGTTGATAATATATAGCCATAGAGACTCAAACATGTAAGGTCACATATAGTCATATTTAAAGTTTATTTACAGCTTATTTATATTACATATGATTTGTATATAATAATATTCATTGAAACTAAATAATTAATAATAACTGTTAAACTAAAATTGCTTGTGTAATGGATTAATAATAATATATATGTCACGTATGTTTTGGTTTTGTGTTCATGTTTATGATTTCATGTCTTTTATTTTGTTGTTTGATATATGTTGCTTGTTTGTGTCATGCTTCCCTTGCGCCTCATGTTCTCTCTTAGTCTATGTGTCCTGTTCTCATTGGTTGGTTATGGTCATGTGGTTTTCAGTTCTGTTCTGTCATTGGTTCTCATGTTCCTTGTGTCACTTGCTCATTGGTTGCCATAGTCATGTGTTCTCTTTGTTCTTGTATTTAAAGCCATTGTCTTCCCCATGTTACTTTGTCATGTATTGTTAATGTAACCCTGCTGTTGGTGAGTCTCATAATCAAGTCTGTTCAATTTCATGTCAAGTGGTTGCTTTGTTTGTTTGTTCACACTGTTACAATAAACTGCATTTGGGTTCATCATCTCACCTTCAGTTTGGACTGGATCGTTACAGAATACACAACCCACACCATGAACCCAGCAGTTAGTCATCTACGTCTCTGTCAAGGAAATAAGACTATTGAAGATTATGTTCAAGATTTTTGTGAACTTTCTGCCCTTGTAGTCTTCAATGACGTGGCGCTGAAGGATATTTTTCGGCATGGATTAAATGAACCCCTTCATTCTCAACTGCCTAGGGCGAAAATTCACTTTTCCCTAGCACAATATATGGACTATGCCCTTCTGTTAAGTGGATCATCCTTCACTGTGGGTATTGCGGATGAGGAGCCCCACAATCCTACAGTGTCCACCACATCAGAGTGTCTTCATTCCCCTGCTGTCATGTCTGGAGTTATTCACGTCATGACTGCCACGCCAGGTACTGTTCACGTTATGCCAGCCACGGCACAGGCTGTTTGCATCATGCCTGCCCAACCACAGTCTGTTCATGTCAGTCCTACCCAGCCACAGACTTTTCACGTCACGCCGGCTGTGCCACAGACTGTTCATGCCACAGCTGCCTCGCCAAGTCCTGTTCACACCATGCTTGCCATGCCTGCCACGCCAGGGCCTGCTCCCGCCATGCCCTGCTCCCGCCATGCCTGCCACGCCAGGGCCTGCTACCGCCATGCCTGCCACGCCAGGGCCTGCTCCTGACCGGTGGTCAGGGGTTGCTCCGGGGCAGGTTAGCCATGGAGCGCAAGTTACTATGGCGATGAACACCGCTAAAAGCCAAGTCACTTTCATGGTACCTAAAACCCAGGATTGGTGCAAACTAGTCTGAAACTTACCTGGCTAGCCAGCTAATCCAGCTTCATGGTACAGGCCCCAGGTGTCTGAGACATTAACCTTTTGTCTTTATGCACTTCCTGACAATTGGGCAGGGTCCCAAGTTAAAGGTGAATGCTAAATTCAAGGCACAGTTGTGCCTTTGTGTCTATGATAATGTGAAGGTATGGGCGATACTGTCAGATTGATTGGATTTAGCACCTATGCATTTGAATGACACTGTTATGCTGATTAGATCATGGCTGGGGAAATGCCGGGAACGGGCTGATTCCTGTACCGCATTTGCATGTTTTATTTAGATTGTCTCCACCTCTATGTATCACTGCCCCTCGAAAGGTATAAACTCTACTGTGCTGAGCTCTAGTCAGACTTGGATGACTTCAGCGACGCACAGCGAGTCCTTGATAAAGAGTAACTTCTGTATGAAAGATATCCCAACGTCTCCTGGTTTCTGCTCCGACGAGGAAAAAGGTTCCTTCAGCTCCAATGATCAGTTGTGTCTGATAGTTCCTCAATCACGCTTGAAATGATAGAGCTTTTTCCGTGGCAGCTCCTAGACTATGGAATGAGCTCCCGCTGTCTTTAAAAACATCTCCGGCTCTAGGGTCATTTCAGAGGGTGTTAAAAACGTATTTATTTTCCTTAGGTTTTAATAATGTGTTGTAAACTGAATGTATTTTTGTATGTGTTTGTTTATTTTTGGCTATTTTCATGTACAGCACTTTGGTACTCACTGTGGTTTTTGAAAGTGCTCTAGAAATAAAGTTGAGTTGAGAGTGGCATATTTAATCTAGACGTGTATATCAGAGGTAAAACAGTTAAAAATCATTCTGTTTTACATCATTACTTTGCTCACGCCAGTAAATGTTATTACGTACAGTTAAGGGTGTGCGTACGGTGCATACATATTTATGCCTAACAGCAATAAAGACATCCAGTGCTAATAAGAGTTTGATGATCCTAACACAACATGGAGTTACCATTTGGAAGAAAAGCGCCAAGAGCGGGCCTAGAGCTGAACAGGTACAAAATGACATAAAACAAGGAAACTCCAAAGCAAACTCCAAATACAAAGGGATGAACAAGGAACTAAACAAGACACAAGTGAAACTATGCTGAAACCATAGAAACATGATTAGTAACTATAAACACTAATAGACAGAAGAATTGTGAACAGAAGCAAAAGATCAGAAAATATATCTAAATAAGAGTCTCTACTGAGAAAATGAAAAGCCTGAAAAATAGAGAGGTAAAGAAAGCAAGTGAGAATGGACAAATCACTTTTGATGAACAATCCAGAATGGAGTCTTGTAGAAGATGAGCATCTGATATGGGCCACATTTAAAGGTCATGTGAACAGCCTCACCAAAAAAACACAACAAAATCAGCTGTAATGTCAATATAGCCTTAATTTCACACAGATACTTATTTTCTGGTGCCATTTTAAATTGAGATGTGTGATCATAAAAGTTTTTTTTTTTTGTTACAACAGGGGCCTTATGTATAGAGCCACTCAGAGTAAAATTTTAGTATTAACTGTCAAAATACAATAAATACAGCATTAACTTCTGTGACGTAGTACGAATGAAATGACGTTCTACACTGCGCCATGACATATGCTAGTACGTCGTGTCATTATGTACTGCGTCAGGGAAGTTAATGTTTTTTGGACGTACGTCGAATGCGTATGGCTGTCCTGCCAGAAACTCGTTATTTTACTTTATAATGTTTAAATAAGGATATTTGTCTTAAACAAATGCATCAGTTCACTTCAGAGTGCCTGGAGTCGTATGGATTCATTTTTTTTGTCTTGATTTGGGCAGCCATTCTCAACCATTATAAACCTTGGAGGACTAAGGATATTTATAACTATCTCTCTGATTGTGTTTGTCTGAAAGAAGGAAGTAATATACACCTAGGATGGCTTGATGGTGAGTAAATCATGGGATAATTTTCATTTTTGGGTGAACTATCCCTTTATTTAAGAGTGCTGGAGAGGTATCCTAACTTAGGAGTAACAATGTGGCAGCAGAGATGAGGACACACGCTTTCCAATGAAGATATAATGTATTGGAGTTAAATGATGACAGGGAGTTGATAAAACAATAAAAACTTGATCGTCAAGGTATTCTTTTTGTAACTGAGCTAGTAAGAAATTTAATAACTTCTCCCACTCTAAAAAAAACAATGCTCTCACTGTATAAATGAAAGTAATAGTTACATTTTTGTGTACTGGAAAACTGCAGCAGTGCACCTGTGATGACTTGTGCTCTTCAGTCCACAGTAAGCAGGCTCTTAAATAGCACTATTGTGGCACTGACCACACCAAAGTGGCCAAAAGTGACATTTTTATTACCCTAAACGTCTGTTTAAACCATCAAAACATGAGGAAAATATTTTTATATTTTTTAAAATATTTAAAAATATGAGGGAAGAACAAAACACTAAAGAAAGGGAGAGAGAGGGGGGTGGAAGAAAAACTACAGCTTCAGGTTTTAGAAAAACAAAAAAGCTCACAGGGGGGGAAAAAAAGCATACATTGACTTGTAACGTAATCAGTTATTAATATTTGATTGGTCCTCTCTCATTTTTGCATGTGCTCATAATTTCTTTGTATGACAGCCTGGCCTAAAATTGTCACACAATTAAACAAATAAAACAACTGACTCCAAGCACAACTACACAATATGCTTACAAAATCTTTAAGACATTTTTAATATTTGAATAAAGGGTGAATATGTAAATATTCCTAAGCCAAACATCATTTTTGGCCACTACTGTTTGGCAGTTCATTGTTTTTTAAACTGTCAAAAACATGTGGCAAAAGGAAGCCGTCTTTATGAGGATTTCGGGCTTTCCTGGAGCCATTGATGAAACTCATGTTTGCATCATCAATCAAACAAACGAAGAGACATAGAAAAGGATTCCACAGCATCAATACTAATTTGTGAGAATTTAGCACAATGCAAAGCAATTTTTAAAAATAAATTAATTAATGATTTTATTTAATAACATATAAATAATTGGTGTCATGCTCCTGTGAATTCACCCTTGCAGGCTCACTATTGGCTGATTCAGAGGTTGAGGGCGGCCATTTTGGGTTGATCATTGTAGTTGGGATCATTGTAGTCCTTAGTTCACAACACTTAAAGGATTAGTTCACTTTCAAATGAAAATTAGCCCAAGCTTTACTTACCCTCAAGCATCCTAGGTGTATATGACTTTCTTCTTTCTGATGAACATAATCAAAGAAATATTAATAAGTATCCTGATGCATCTGAGCTTTATGATGGCAGTGAATGGGGTCAATGATTAAGAGCTGAAGAAAAAGCTTCCATCCACATCCATCCATCATTAACGTACTCCACATGGCCCCAGGGGGTTAATGAAAGCCTTCTGAAGTGAAGCGATGTGTTTGAGTAAAAAAAATTCCATATTTAAACAAGTTATAAAGTCAAATATCGAGCTTCCGCCAGACCACCTTCCGTATTCAAGTTACGATGAAAGTGTAGACTGGCGTTGCGTCAATTTCCATAAGTTGAACAGAGAAGGCATAGGACGTAGTGTATGCTTTGTGAACTGCAAGAGTTTTACACTTTTAACATTTAAGAGGCTGTTTTGTCGACCTTGATTTATTGCAATATTAGGTTGTTCATTTTCTAAAATCAAAATAAAATTAAACATAATTTTCATCAATCAAATAAATTGTTTCTTATTTTCACTGGCATTTCTGAACTAGTGTCAAGGACTACTGCATCTTAAAGCCTAAATTCAGCATGAGTAAACACTTAAGTACTGTTAAAATCAGATACTCCAAGACTTGTAATCAAGTTGTATTAGAATCGGTGACTTATAACTTGTAATGGAGTAATTTTTGCTGTAAAGTATCTGTACTTTTACTCAAGTATGGTTTTCAGGTACTCTTTACACCTCTGCTCTTTTGACGACTTCTAAAACTGTTCTCTTTTGAGTGAATCCTCATGTGGCCCTTAAGGTGACCTTTAAATATGAAACTCTTTCCACACTGACCACATGTAAAAGGCTTCTCTCCAGTGTGAATATTGATGTGTTCCCTAAGGCTTCGTTCCCGTGTGAAGCCTTTCCCGCACAGAGTGCAGGTGAAAGGTTTCTCTCCAGTGTGAATTCTCATGTGGTCTTTAAGGCTTTCTTTTCGACTGAAACTCTTTCCACACTGTTGACAGGTATAAGGCTTTACTCCAGTGTGAATTCTTATGTGGACTGTAAGGTTTCCTTTCTCACTGAAACTCTGTCCACACTCTTGGCAGGTGTAAGGCTTTTCTCCAGTGTGAACTCTCATGTGGATTTCAAGTTTTCCTTTTTTACTGAAATTCTTTCCACACTGTTGGCAGGTGAATGGGCTCTCTCCAGTGTGAATTCTCATGTGGGCTATAAGGCTTCCTTTATGACTGAAACTCTTCCCACACTCTTGACAGGTGTAAGGCTTTTCTCCAGTGTGAATTCTCATGTGGACTGTCAGGTTTCCTTTATGTGTGAAACTCTTTCCACACTCTTGGCAGGTATACTGCTTTTCTCCAGTGTGAATTCTCATGTGGTCTTTAAGGCTTCCTTTAAGAGTGAAACTCTTTCCACACTGTTGGCAGTTGTAAGCCTTCTCTCGAGTGTGAATTCTCATGTGGACTTTTAGGTGTTCTTCACATGTGAAACTCTTTCCACACTGTTGGCAGGTGAAATAACTTTTAGTTCCTGTCTTTTGAGCTCTTTTCTGTGAGGAAGCCTGTGTCGATCCTTCTCCAGTCATGAAATCATGATGTTTATCGTAATGTTTTTTCTCTTCTTCCCTTTCATTAAGTTCATGACTCGCCTCTCTCAGTGCCATCAGGTCTAGGGCAAAAATAGACATAAAACAATTTAGACATTTAAAGCATCAAAACCAACAACATGTATGATCTATATCCTATCCTATGGATCAGGAATGGGCAGCTTTGGTCTTGGAGGGCCACAGTCTTGCAGAGTTAAGTTTCATCCCTAATCAAATACACCTACCTGTCATTTTCAAGCATTCCTGAAAACTTAAGGCTGATTTATACTTATGTGTCGCGTGTACGGCGTAGGCTGTGAGTACCACGCGTAGCCTACGACATAGCCTTACGAGCACCTCTTCAAAAATGTAACACGTCAATTCTACACGGACCGCAAGCGCTGTGAATGGTCTGTTAGTACCCCTCCCTCGGGTCAAAAAACTGGTGCAGAGCAGTAGGAGAAGAGCAAGCATTTTCAACTTCCTAGAGGAACGAAAAACCGCTGTTTCGGGGGACACATGCAGTCAAACTGCAACAAAAGTCGTTACCTATTTGCTGCTTCTCTGCCGCTTCTATTTGTAAGCTTCTCTGACAACGTACATGACAAGCTGCTGCTTCTTCGGCTTTTGCCTTGATACTCAACATGACCGTGGACACTGCCTACCAGTGGTCTGCATGCACGTCAACACGGACAACGACGCAGAAGTATAAACGATAACAGAGGCTCTGGCGTAGGTCCGACGCAGAAGTATAAATCAGCCTTTAGGGTTAAATTTTGGGGTTGGGTAAAATTTTGCAGGTGTGTTTGATCAGGGATGGAGCTAAATTCTGCAGAATAGTGTCCCTCCAGGACCAGAGTTGCCCATCCCATCTATAGATCTTATACGCAATACACCAGTGGTTTTCAAATCTGGTCCAAAGGGACCCACCACTGCACATTTTGTATGTCTCCTCTATTTATCACATCTGGTAAAACTCATTAGCTTGTTAGAAGATTGCTGACATTGATGGAGGAATTTGCAAACTACAATTCCTGTTCATCAATAAGGGGAGAACCGGACTCGATATAAACCTAAATATACTCGAATGACTTAAATTAACTGAAAAGTGTTTTACTATTTATATTTGAAGATATTTGTTGTTGTAATGTCAGACATAGCACACACAATAGTAGTAGCTATTCTGTACTCCGGCACAGTTAGCGATCTCACTGCCTCTTCAAGCAGGCCAGGGCACGGTACGGAGCGATCACATTAGTGACATTAGACGGAAAGAATGAGTGCTTATGTGATGTTTTCTCCTCAGCACAAAACTTACATTTTATGGTTATACTCTTACCTGTAAATGTTATAAAATCATGCAAGTGTGCATTTTCTGACAACAGGCTCCATTAAACTTCACATACTTCAATGAACGAATACCTGTATGAACATGCGCATCAAACAGACGGAGCGCAGTTGAATAGGAATGTAACACTAGATGTCCTGTTCCTGGAGATCTACATTTCCTGCAGAGTTCAGATCCAACCCTGATCAAACACACCTAAAGCAGTGAATTAAGATCTTCAGGGGCACTTGATAATTACAGGCAGGTGTGTTCGATCAGGGTTGGATCTGAACTCTGCATGTATGTAGATTTCCAGGAACAGGATTGGGTATTCCTGCTCTAGGTTCAACTCATCAGCTCATTATTAGAAACTCATGACTGGAAATGGATATTTCAAATAAATCTACAAAGTGTCCTGTTGAGGTACTCCAGGGCTGCGCTCAAGTTCATATTTTTATGCCCTTCCCATGCTAACTTCCCTCCATCTTAAGGACTCAGATGTACATCATTGTTTACACTGAACCAATACTGGCAGAATCTTTCTAGCTACTTTAAATGTACCTCTCTAAGCTCTTGATTGCTTGGAATATGCTATGGAGCTGATTTGTAGTCAGATGCAACTTATGTTCCAGAAAATACTGTAACTATAAAAGGACTATTTTAAGGCTTGAATATGTGCCACACTTACTGCTGCCAGCTGGTGGCACAATAACCATGAACAACAATTGATCAGCTCCCATGACCAAACACACAACCCCAACATGAAATGTTGTTATAGGAAACATGCTTAAATATATATACACATACACACACACACACACACACACACACACAGGTGCATCTCAATAAATTAGAATGTTGTGGAAAAGTTCATTTATTTCAGTAATTCAACTCAAATTGTGGAACTTGTGTATTAAATAAATTCAGTACACACAGACTGAAGTACTTTAAGTCTTTGGTTCTTTTAATTGTGATGATTTGGCTCACATTTAACAAAAACCCACCAATTCACTATCTCAATAAATTAGAATATGGTGACATGCCAATCAACTAATCAACTCAAAACACATGCAAAGGTTTCCTGAGCCTTCAAAATGGTCTCTCAGTTTGGTTCACTAGGCTACACAATCATGGAGAAGACTGCTGATCTGACAGTTGTCCAGAAGACAATCATTGACACGCTTCACAAGGAGGGTAAGCCACAAACATTAATTGCCAAAGAAGCTGGCTGCTCAGAGTGCTGTATCCAAGCATATTAACAGAAAGTTGAGTGGAAGGAAAAGTGTAGAAGAAAAAGATGCTCAATCAACAGAGAGAACCGCAGCCTTGAGAGGCTTGTCAAGCAAAAATCGATTCAAGAATTTGGGTGAAGTTCACAAGGAACAGACTGAGGCTGGGGTCAGTGCATCAAGAGCCACCACACACAGACGTGTCAAGGAATTTGGCTACAGTTGTCGTATTCCTCTTGTTAAGCCACTCCTGAATCACAGACCACGTCAGAGGCGTCTTACCTGGGCTAAGGAGAAGAAGAACTGGACTGTTGCCCAGTGGTCAAAAGTCCTCTTTTCAGATGAGAGCAAGTTTTGTATTTCATTTAGAAACCAAGGTCCTAGAGTCTGGAGAAAGGGTGGAGAAATTCATAGCCCAAGTTGCTTGAAGTCCAGTGTTAAGTTTCCACAGTCTGTGATGATTTGGGGTGCAACGTCATCTGCTAGTGTTGGTCCAATGTGTTTTTTGAAAAACAAAGTCACTGCACCTGTTTACCAAGAAATTTTTAGAGCACTTCATGCTTCCTTCTGCTGACCAGCTTTTTAAAGATGCTGATTTGATTTTCCAGCAGGATTTGGCACCTGCCCACACAGCCAAAAGCACCAAAAGTTGGTTAAATGACCATGGTTTTGGTGTGGTTGACTGGCCAGCAAACTCACCAGACCTGAACCCCATAGAGAATCTATGGGATATTGTCAAGAGGAAGATGAGAGACACCAGACCCAACAATCCAGATGAGCTGAAGGCCATTGTCAAAGAAACCTGGGCTTCTATTACACCTGAGCAGTGCCACAGACTGATCTCCTCCATACCACGCCGAGTTGAGGCAGTAATTAAAGCAAAAGGAGCCCCTACCAAGTATTTAGTACATATACAGTAAATGAACATACTTTCCAGAAGGCCAACAATTCACTAAAAATGTTTTTTTATTTTTATTTTTTTTAATTGGTCTTATGAAGTATTCTAATTTGTTGAGATAGTGAATTGGTGGGTTTTTGTTAAATGTGAGCCAAAATCATCACAATTTAAAGAACCAAAGATTTAAGGTACTTCAGTCTGTGTGCACTGAATTTATTTAATACACGAGTTCCACAATTTGAGTTTAATTACTGAAATAAATAAACTTTTCCAACACAATTCTAATTTATTGAGATGCACCTGTATATATATGATTCCACCAAATTAGCTTATCTTTGTAAAATGGCAAAGCTCTTAACATAAATCAATCAAGCATTATATAATATTATGATAATCAAGCATTATTTAATAATAGAACTTTATTTACTAGAACTAAAACTTGGTAACCATGAACGCATATTTGTCATTTTAACTAAGCAGAACTGGTGGTGCCTAAGATAGTTTGTCATTTAGTGTTTCTGTATAAAAATAGATAATAGTAATTATTAAAAGAAGATAATACTACTACTAATTCTACCACTAATAACAACACACTAAAGATTGATGAGCTGCTGGGTTCATGAATATTAATCACGTTGTGAGAGTTCGCTTGACCAGATTTGCTGAAATCAAAACAGAGACGGTAATAGATGTGCTTCAGCCAATGAGATTGCCATTTGCTCATTAGTTCAGCCCCCTACCAGAGAAACCAGCATCTCTTCTGCTTGTTCTTAAAGGGGTGGTTCAAAATGACAAGCTATAACCGTAATTAAACTAAACTATACCTGTTCTATCTTCATGCAGCATATATTCTCTGGCTCTGTAGGATCTTACAACAGTTCCCACAGGAGTGAATTATAGATGATCATGACAGAATATGCTAATCAATGACTTTAAGATAGTTAACTCCACGTACTACTACAGCTACATAAATTCAGCGTGGTCTGTAAGACTCTATCAATCTCTCTGCGTGTGTGTGAGAAACACAGCACTCTCAGCAAAACTACGGCGAGTCATGTGTCTCACATAGAGTTTGCGGTACTTCAAATACAGGTACGCATCGATTGAGCTGAATTGAAATAGTACAGAATATTTGCTTGACAGAGAGAGCGAAACTCTCAATCAGAGTGTTCAGCGAGTGAAAATATATCGATACTAAACTTATACTTAGCCTCTAACACACACACTGGCGATTCAAATCTAAGAATTTATTAGCCAATGGCTAATGATAGACATTATTTAGTCGCCCAGAGTGAAGATTTACTCACATAGGCTATCTGAGTGTTTTACTCGCATTGTAGAGGGTTGTAGTTACTAAGTAATTAGTTACTGTAACTTGATTACTTTTCCCTTGAAAATGTAAAGTAAGGGATTACTCCTATTTTTTCTGTAATTTAATTAGTTACTTCTGATGTAATTGAACTAAATACTGTGTTTAGACTGTAGAACAATTATATATAATACAATAGTGGATTTAACATCAAAATTAGAGCTGTCAATAGATTACATTTTCTAATCGCGATTAATTGCAATTAATCTCACGCTTATCGTGAAATTAAGCATACACCAGATTGAAGTGTGATTCTCATAAAACTGTATTTTTCAGCTTTTTTCAAGGAAAATTTAGGTCTTTCCAAAAAGAGGACACTTGCAGACTCCAAAAGGACACCAAATAACCAAATGATACGAGTCCATACATTTATGTACACTAAAGCACCCACACACAAAAACACAGCAAAACACGTTTGAGAATTCACAGTGTATAATGTGTGCAACAGCAAAGAGCTTGTTTACATTTTAGACAAGTCAAGTTACAATACTGAACAGAACCACATGGAGATGCCAAAAAAACAAACCAACCGCCTTGACCTGCATATATACTGAAGTACACAGAAACATACACAGGACAAATCCAAACATTGACATGTTTCTGTGTGTAAAGACAACGTGCGATCAGTGCGTCGAGAGAGAGCGCTCGTACATGATTTGTTTGCGCATCAATATAACGGACTAAAATAACAGACAAACTATCTTTATGGAACATGATCTTTACTTAATATACTAATGCTTTCTTGGCATAATTTTGACTCATACAGTGTATTGTTGGCTATTGCTACAAATATACCCGTACGACTTACGACTGGTTTTGTGGTCCGGGGTCACATTTAATGGAAACACTGTATTTTAAAGTGATGTAGGTACACATTACTTCATGTACTCACTATAGTAATGAGTTAATAATGCTTAATTACAAGTAACCAGCCCTAAACCAAACCCTAACCCTTGCTCTACAGTAAGTCCACTTGAATGAATCGACTGAGTGAATTCAGACACTGAGTGCGCCGGAAGGGCTGCTGATTTCACACAGTTTGTGCTGCTGTTTAACAATCATTTGTAACTTAGCAAACTGGTAGTAATGAATATTTATGTTGAACTCTGCCATGGAAACTAGCATGTGCAAACCTTAATTAAACGATTTAATGATCAATTAAAAAGGAATTTATACCTGAATGATATTATACTGGAATTAATGGATTCTGTAATATTCTCTGTAAGATTATATTTCTGTATATTCTCTATTTCTGTAGAGCTGGACATTTTAATAATGATCAAATGACTGAGTTCAGCTGTGAGAATAAAACCAACCTGCTTGTTCCTCAGTATCTTCATGTTTCACACTGAATGTTTCTTCAATCTTTATTTCTTCAAACTCCTCTTTATTAAACTCAGTCTTCATGTCTTCAGTCTCATCTTTAATAAACACCATCTTTAATAAGAGAATAATTAACAGAGTTAATGGTCTTCAATGACCTGTTTAGACAAAAAACAAAAAAAACAAAACACTAACGCTTCAAATTAATAAACTTAATATTTAGACATTTATGATCTACATTTGGTATTTAATGAATTATAGATTATATTTAAATGATTACTCTTTGATGAAAACATGATTAGTTTGTTTGTAAGTTAGTGTTTGTTATTGTTCATTTTCACTGTTTGAGCAGCACGAGTCGTGATTCACTGAATCATTTCACAAAGTATTTGATTCAATTGACTCGGAGTTGAAAAGTTCAGTTTCTCCATCATTACTCGCCAGAGACTGAACTCGTGTTCATGATAAACTGATTTATGATATATAGAGAGAAATGAGACGCAGGTTTACTGTTTCTCATCAGTGGATGAGCTTTACTCACACAAATATCCTTCATTACACTTAGATAAAGAATCACAATGTTACATTAAATAGTAAATAAACTCATTTCACATCAATTGTAAAACTATTAAAACTGTTTCTGTCGATTAAAACAGCTTAAATTCTTAAAACAAACCTTCAGCAGAATCACAGCAGATGCAGGAGCGCGGCGCAGTCTTATGACGTCATGGCGTCACTCCAAAATAAAAGTCCTGTTCAGACGCTGCATTGTCTACAATCACAGAAGTGCATTGAAATCTAACTGTTTTACCAGATAATCTTTGTATTAAAATAATAAAGGGACAAATAAGATACAAAGAAACGTTAAAAAGGTTGTATGAGTTCATTCGATTTTAAAAAGTAATAGTCATTTTAATGCAAGAAGCATCTCTCTGATCAGGACGGCAGTGAACTTCTGCACCTCCTTCATAGTGATAGAGAAACATGTGAGGCAAAAATAAGAAAGCTCAGGGACAGTGTCCTGTATAAGACTAACACAGCAGCTCCAAACCATCTTCAGAAAAGAGGCTCATTATTAAAGAGACAGAGTTTCAACAGTGTGTCACCTTGAGTGTTTTCTTTTGATGTCTGTCTTTCTATTCTGACACAGTGAGGAATATAATTCATTGTCATACATTTATGTACACTGACAGAGTAAAGGGAGATCAGAAAGACATTTTTAATTGAATTATTGTAAAACACGAGGTGGTGCAGAGGATTCTCCCCACATGGACTCAATGTTTCTGTAAGCATTGAATCAATCAGCAACTCCTTGAAGAGCTTTTACCTGCAGATTTCTGTCACTAAAACAGCCTCATCTTTTGTTGAAATGATGAGTGAATTCATCCCTGAGCGGCTCCTCATACGCTGATCTTCATCACACGTACAGCAGTGAACACGAGGTCTACAGAGTTCCTCTGGGACTGTCCAAGAGCCTTTGTGCAGCATTGCCTGACAAACCTACACTGTTAGACTTTATTGTATTTTTGCGGTAACTTACTGGCAGCACTATTGCCAGTAAGTTACTGTAACTGCCCCTTTACAGTAGCTTAACTGTAAATGTGTTTTACAGTATGATGCCCTTACCGCAATTTTATTTTACAGTAAGATGCCCTTACCGCAATTTCATTTTACAGTATGATGCCCTTACCGCAACTTATTTTTACAGTATAATAATATTACAGTAATTTTACTGTAATTTATTTTAGTTTTATTTTATTTTACATAAATGCTACTGAAATTAATAAAATTCCAAATAAGTGATTTGAGTCCATGTATATCAATATATTTTTTATTCACTGTCACAAACAATTACATCCATTTTATTTATCATGATGCAACATAAAAAAAGAGACCTGAATTCATAACAAAAGCAGAGATCATGATAATGCGCAATAAAAAGCATGAACAAAACCTCCCAGTTGGTCTTGACTGGTCTCCATACTGGTAAACAACTGATGGCTGATCTGAAACAAAACAGGGAAAATGTGTGAGAAATGGTCATGAGTTTATTTCATCTAAATTTGTTCATGAAGAGACGAGGTAACAACTTGTGCAACAGCAGTTATTCCCAGTAGTGTACTGTTTGAACAGTATAGCTTTATTGCACATCCTTGCTAGGGAACTCTATTAATTGCCTGAATGTACAATCACATTAAAGGTACAGTGAGTAACTTTATGGCCCTTTAAACTTAAACCTGAAATAGAAAGCTTTTGTAACATTACAAATGCCTTTACTGTCACTTTTGATCAATTTAATGCATTCTTGGTTAATAAAAGTATATTAATTTCTTTAAAGAAAAAAAAAATGTACTGACCCCAAACTTTTTAATAGTAGTGCTTTCTATTTCAGATAAATGCTGTTATTTTGAAATTTCTAGTCATCAAACAATCCTGAAAAAACATTGTACACAACTGTTTTAACAGTTAAGTCCCCATTTTAGTGGAGGGTTGGAGGAACATGTAACAGAATAAAAATCTGCCACAAATGAACATCCTTCAATGTTACAAGCAAGAGTACCTCTGAACTGAGATTGTTTTTATTCTCTGGTTTACGTTTGTGTTTCATATGCATGTGGGATTTAAATATCACAATTTTTTTAAAGGAAGCAGGACATTGCCCATCTCCACAAGCTAATGCTTTTTTACATTCTCAAGTCAGAAGTTCACACGCTACAGTATGTGCACTTGTACATACTTGCATGTGCTCAAGTTCAGGTCTCTCTCTATCTTCTCTGATCACTGGCTGGATAGGATCTGCATATAAAATAATGCATACATGTTTTTAAGTCCATGTAATTTATAATTTTTAATTACTTTGTCATGTTATGCCGTGGCATATCCCAAATTACACTATAAAACAATCACAACAAAATAACAAATATACGCAAAATAGGCAGAAATTTAGGCAGTTGTTTTGTTGTTGAAATATTAAAATGTTATGGATTACAAGTAGGGTGTAGCGACATATCGTAATATCGAGATTTCGCAATACAAAAATGTGACGATATATATCATTGATGTAAACAATATGATTGGTGATATAGAGTTAGTTTTATCAAAGGCTCAGTTTGCAGTTTTTATAAGGTATAATTCACTTAAAAATTTAAATTCTGTCATCATGTACTCAACCTCGTGTCATTTTAAACCTTTAAGACTTTTGTTCAACTTCCAAACACAAATGAAGATATTTTTTATGAAACCTAAGAGGTTTCTGTCCATCCATTTAAAATCCATTCCTCTAAAACTTAATAATAATAATAATAAATAAAGGCATCATAAAAATAATAAATCGAGTGGATTAGACCACTCAGTTGATTATTTTTATGATGCCTTTATGACATTTTTTTATCTTTTAAGTTTCAGAGGAATGGATTTGGGATGGATGGAAAGAAACCTCTTAGGTTTCATAAAAAAATGTGCTCCTCAAAATCAAAGTGAAAGTGCAAAAATCATGTATGCGCAAACATATCACATTTAGTTTTAGTCATATGATTATTCAGGGCTCGACATTAAGGACTGCCCAATGGCCCAGGGCCAGTTTTAACGACGCTCGGGACAGTAGGCGGAACAGTCACTTGCCCAATCGGGCCAGTGCTGTAGGGTGTGCGACATATATTGTCTATGACATCGTAATTGTTGATTTAATGATCTGAAATTATATGTATGTCCCTCACTTCGTAAAAAACAAACAAAACACACCCATTGAGTGCATCCATGCACTACTAGTCTAGGTAAGACTGGTGTGCGTGCTGCATATTTAGATTGCACACTTTCACTGCGTGATTTAGTCTATTAAAAAGCCTTGAGAATGCCCCCAGAATTCAAGATAAGGGGCAAAAATGCCCTGTACATCTTTTATATCTATATTATTTAATATAGGTAACCAATTTTACACAGAGCGACGTTTTTCACCTAATATCAGCATGATTACAAATGTAATATTGATTTTATACAGCGTACAATTTAATGAACAAGAACTTAATATCAAGTGACTTACATTTTTGTCACCAAATCGCCTGTTTCACTCTATTTCGACAACGAAAATAGTTCCAAACAAAGTCCACAGCATTGTTTTGTGCCACCTACTGGGGGGTGTAATTTCACATTTAAAGTGTCTTTATTTTTAAAATAATTTCAAATAACGTTTAACGTTTTATATTTAATGTCGAACAATGTCTTTAGTACCTTTCTGGACCTCAAAAGGTACAAAGATGTTGCTGCCTATGTGTGGTTCAGAAACCCTCAGATTTCATCAAAAATATCTTAATAAGTTGTCCGAAGGTGAACAAAGGTCTTACAGGTTTGGGACGACATGAGGGCGAGTAATTAATGACAGAATTTTCATTTTTGGATGAATTAACCCTTCAATCACATTATGCACCAGACAGTCAGTCAAAACATATCCTTACAATGCCAAAGAAGCTTTGGGGAGTAGTTAGCTCCTGTTGACACAGAGAAAAGAGAGAAAAAGAAAAAATTTGTACATGATAAATCACAAATCTAGGATGACTGCTAGGTCGATCACTTACACAATCAGATGACAAACAATCAACACTGAAAAAAGAGAGAAGAGAATATATAGCCTACAGTAATGTAAACATGAATTAATATGAAATAGCAAAATAAATAAGGAGCCATAATAAAATATGAAATAACAAACAAGACATAATAAATAAGAAACCATAATAAGGAAAGCTTTTTCATTGTTGAATTAATTATAATTTTACTTTGTTTATTTTTGGGGGGTAGACATTTAAAATCATTTACAAGTCATCACTTTTACCAATAACTGGAATAGAATTTCAAAAATATTTTGCTATGAACATATTTCAATTAAACTATTAGTATTTCTACATATTTCTAACTAATATGTCTTTACATTGCTTTAATCTGTTACTATTTTAACATGTCATATTTCTGTCCCATGTGGAGTGAATCCAGCATTTATACGTAGCTGTCACTTCTGAAACTTTGCAGCATGCAATTGGCCATCTGACCTCTTAGCAGCATAGAAAACAATAGGTTTATGGAGTTTCAGTTACATTACTACATTGAATGATTATATATAATGTTGAATATAAAGTATAATAATGCAATGGGGGAATATTTGTGGGTCCTGTTAATAATAAAAATAATAATTTAATAATAAAAAAAAAAGTAAAAAAAAAAAAAAAAAAAAACCCTCTCTTTATTTCAGCTTAAAATATCGCGATTATCGTGATTGTATTGAATCGTGACATGAGTATATTGTTACACCCTTATGTACAAGATGTTAATTACAGAATGCACCTGATCGTTAGTCAAAACATATACTTACAAAGCCAAAGAAGCTCCGTGTTGTGGCTCTTAAAAGAGCCTTTGGGGTGTAGTTAGCTCCTGTTGACACAGAGAAAAGAGAGAGAAGAAATATTTTTCATCAATGATCATGTATGAACATGATGAATCACAAATCTAGGATGACTGCTAGGTTGATCACTTACACAATCAGATGACAATCAACACTGAAAAAAGAGAAGAGAATAACGTTATATAGCCTACAATAACAGGTAAAAATTAATGAATATGAAATAAGAAAATAAAAAATATGTAAAAAATAAAATCTGGCGTTTTGAACGGTGAGTGGATTCTCGCCTCTGATTTGCCAAGAGATCAACAACTATGTCTGTGATTGGCTACATTACTGACCGCTGCAAAACACGTTGTAAATACATACATTGGGGGAGGGATCGCGTGAGAGCGTGTGCGTCTCAATCTTTTACAGTCTATGGTTTCAATCAGCTCCTTATTGGACATATGTTGGTATTTTAAGCATGAAATGGGGTAAATACCCTGTTTGGGTTGACACATGACAACTTACCAGCGTAAAAACTATATAAGTTTACGCTCCTTTTCTTCACTCCCCTGCCACTGAGAGGCTGCCATCTTGTTTGAATTATTTTTCTGAAAGCTTCAAGCTGGTCACGTGATCGGCTGCTAGCATTCTGATTGGAGGATCTCAAAAAAATTCATTTACAGTAGCACTACTGCTTTTGAGTAAACAGTAAAGTACTGTAAATCCCCATATACAGTAAGTTACTGTAAATATCATAAAAAAATACCCATAATGCATTGCATATTACAGTAGTTAACCGTAAATAACATATATGGTATTTTACTGGGATTTTTTGTGGTAAGTAACTGTAAAATTACAGCAAAGTCTAACAGTGTAGAGGCAGCTTGTTATTACAGGTTCAAGAGCAGAGGAGGGGCTTTATAAAGATCAGAGAGAGCAGTCGTGTCAATGGTGATCTGAGGACTCATGTAAATGCAGATCTTTCACATACACTTTTAAACCCTGCAAGAGTTTTTTCAAATACACTGACAACTGACAGCAAGATGATGTTGTGAAGCTGAAACTTTGTGTACTTCCAACCCAAAAAAAAAACTGTGGTAAGGTTACTGAGGGCAGGATCACATTGTGTTGATGTAGGAGACACAGGGCACAAGTCTGGATCTTTGAAAGAAAGATCACTGACAGACTGTGCTTCCAATAGATTTACCAAGTGAGTAGTGGGTTAATGTTATACTTACTTCACTGTAACTACAGTGATGTGTGTTAATGTGAAATGTATTACTGGAGAGAGGCTGAAACTCTTCTGGCAGAGCTGAACAACATGAGATTGCTGAGGGAGACAGTGCAGTTAGATTGTGTGAAATCTTCAAAACTAACTTTCTTTATTGTTTGTCAAGGTGATAAATGCATATTTGGACACTTTGAGGTTAAAAACAACAGCAAAGCGAACATTGGCTGCCAGTATTTCAGTATTTCCACCTTCATGCCTCTGCTTTGGGAATGTGACAGATTTGATACCTGGATGTTTGATAAGGTGATTATGACTAGTGTAAATCTTACAATGTTTATATTTTACTCATTAACACTGGCAGTGACTAGTTTGTAATGTGAACACAGAGGCAATATTCACTCCATTTCATTAGCATCTAAAAATAGTCTGCTTTTTTAGAAATTCATTCAGGAATTGTTGCATTAATTGAGCTGATGGCGTAGAGTATAAGGAGATTAGAAGTATTGATTTTAACCTTGTGAATGACTGAATCATTTACTCAGGAGGTATAATGTCTGTGAGGTTCAGGAAGACAAGAATTGGGAGGATTCTGGAGAAATGGTGAAGCGGGAAAACTGAACAAAGGAAACAGGAAACTCATGAAAACATACCAAAAGTCTGTGAATAACAAAACATAACTGTGACAATCAGATCATGAGTTTTTAGTAATTAAGGTATTGTTATTAAATGTCAGAAACTCTCCTGAAGGAATGGATTATATTCACATGCAGCTGACGATTCATTCAACATTCATATTCATCATCAATTACAATCTGATCTCGTGTTTTATTATTTGAGCACAAACAACAGAGAAAAATCACATGAATTATGACAATGACATGTTCTTTATGAATCATGTTTGTAAAAGGCACTTTTCAACTGAAAGGTAATTTTGTAATAACAGTAACAGTAATTTAGTAATAACAGATTGATGTGAAACTACAATAAAAACTGATTTCCATCAGCACAAGTAGAGGCTGAGAAAAGAACAGATACACACCGTCACTCATCATGCCTCACACACACACACACACACACACACACACACACTAATCTGACTGTCTATATGAGGATTTGTCACACACACACACACACACACACTTTTCACACATATTTATTCTCACATGATATTTCAGTGACAGTATTGGCAATTCCAGCGTTATGGACGTGACATTTGGAGTCAAAACTTGAAATATAAACGCTCAAAGAATGCATTTAATAGCAACATATTGAACCGTCTATTTATATATTCATAATCCCTTACTAAAGGAGTCCCGACATTAGAAAAATGTCAGTCTATACAATCGTTTTATATTTCAGATGAGGGAAATATACATGCGTTACAGACATGACAAAAAAAGTTTTGGGTGACAACATACTTCTTATGAATTCTGTGAATTACACTGCGTGAACCAAAAGTAATACTGCCCACCGAATGAAGAAGGGTTGGCTCTCCTCAGAGCATAAAATAATAATTTTATTTAATTTTTCGTGTTCGCATTTATGAGAAAAAAAACAACGTTACGGGCGTGACAGTTACGGATGTGACCGGTCTGAAAGCGGCACAGAAGACAGCTTTAAAACTGCTTTAAAACGTTCACAGAGACCTCAAGCAGGCATTTAAACCACCAAATATTGAAATCTGGGATACCAGTATGGTAAGACTGCACAATTTATCAACTTTTTACTAAACTTTATACAACTTATACTGTTTTGCAAAAGGTTATGGATTAGACCTATTTCTCATGTTGACAAGCGTGTGCGTTGTTCAAGAATCAATTTAGAGACCATGATTTTCCTTCTTACAGAACTGCTTGTTAAAATAGGGTAGACTGGGTACAGTTGGTACACTTTTTGCTTTTTCCGTTACCACACCAAAACTAGGGGCTGAAAAGAAGTGATTTTTCATACGACATTTCCTTTACTTGTCTACTAAAATATTAATAATTATTAACATCCATAAGTAGGTCATATTTGCCAAAATTAGCTCTAAAACACAAGAAGCTTTTTTGTTCCAACTGTACCCATGTCGGGTACAGTTGGAACAATACCCGAGTACAGTTGAGACACCCATCCGGAATGCTGTAAAGCTGCCTAACCAATTCAATGCAAATGTAAAATACCTTTAAAAATGAGAATTCAACAGTTTTTATTTCCATTCAGTATTTTATTTGATTATTTGTTTAGTTAAAAGTAGTTCATTTGTAAAACATTGTACAGTAATGGCAAACGGCGATACAATATTTAATTTCAGTTCATCATTTTAATATTAACAGTTGAAAAGTTGAGTAACAGTAAAAAACATTGAACAATTGCAAACAGCAATAATAAAACAGATCAAATCTATTAACTTGTGATCTTAAATCGTGCAACTAAACTGCATGTGCCGCAATAGGTTTCTAATAGGATTCTACATTTGGTACATTGTGTCTCAACTGTACCCCGCTGACCACCTCGAACATTTCTCTAGATTTTACGTTGACCTTGCATGAGTCATGCAATATGTCAGTGTTTAGAGCACAGATTAAGGTTTACGAAAATGTAAGTTAACTTTAACAGTCATGTAAGGATGAGAATCTATTCAATGTGGAAGGGACGTGGTGAAGTGAAAAAATTACCTTAGAAAAAAAACTTTCGCCGATATCTTCGGGCTGGAGAAGCGTATGTAGGCCTACTTCAAATTTCCCACGATCGAAGAGGGCGCTAATACGCATGTGCGAAGCAAATATCACAGATCAGACTTGTTGTGTACGCAAGTTATTTAAGGTGTTTCAACTGTACCCCTGTACCAACTGTACCTTGTCTACCCTACATTGACAAATATTAATGTTTATCATAAATCAGTTTAAAATCGCATGTTTTCCCCCCAGTCAGGTGAACCGATTGACGTACACTATTGTCAATTGCAGTCAGTTTTATGTTTTGTGTATGAATGATCACACGGTTTTCAGATAGTTTGCACAGTTTAAAGCAGAGTCTTGAGTCAAAATGATCAAACTTTATTTCAAAATTATTGCAATCTTATTATTTTTATTTTGTTATTTGATCCGCTTGATCTGCCGCTTACAGGCGCTGCAGTAGCTAATCTGTCAAGCGCCATAGGCTATTAAAGAGCGACATCTATTGTTTAAATTTTGTTATAAAATCGACTGAATTTGAAAGTTGAAGTTCATATTAAAACTAACAAAGCACAAAGATTGCGACTATTGGATAGTGAAACAGATCACATAAAGAAGCAAAGTCATAGGATTTAATATGAAGCGCCCGTAACGGTCACGTCCATACCATAGCGCTTATTATGGTTGTTCAGAGCAACATAGTGAAATGAATTGTTGATCCTAATAAGCATAAACATAATTTAGCTTTGTATATGTAACCGGGTGGTAAATAACCTTAAAATTTGTCTCTCTCCTTGCATGTTAAAATCTGTTATTTCATTATTCTTATTATGTTCAGTGAATTAAGTCATGATAAACAGTGGTTACCTGTATTTGCCTGGAGTCGCCGGCGGGTGGAACTGTGTTGTGTGTGGGACGGTGCGCATGCGCTCTCATATCTGAGATTGCGAGCAGTGCGAGAAACGCGCGCACTCTGGGAATGGTGGAGTTTTTGTGATCATCCACGGGCAAATACAATTATGATTATATTTTGGATAAATACCAATTGTGGATGTATATTTGTTGTGTTAATTCGGAGAACTGTCATATTTGAAAAGTTATGTCGTGTATAATATCCGCGATGATATGACGTCACACCTTGCGGTGTAGGCCTGTTCATTTAGCATTAAGAAAATGTTACACATTTCATTTTGCAAATGTTGTTGTGCTTTTCATGTGATTTGTATTTGATGTGATTCTTTACACAATGTACAACATTATGTTCGGGATTTCAGCTTTTGTAAAGTGAACGTGGTGTTATGTAGGAGCTCATGTGATGTGTTATTTTCTCTCATTTCCCTCAAATGATGTGTAAGTGGGTAATATAAAAAATATACTTATGTTGTTTTGCTCTCTTTGTACAGTATTCCCACTGTCGTATTGTATTATATGACAACATTTTGAAAAATTGCACTCGGAGTAATGTGGAGCTGTGAGGAGTTTTCATTTGTGTCACCAGCTCTGTGAAAACTTTCATTTTGTTTATCTGAATTTTGTTTAGCTTTTCCTGATCGTATTGTGAACTTTTCTTCTCAATTAAATTGAGAAGCCACTTTTGATAGTGAATCATTTTCTTGAAAACAGTAAATGAATCAACTACAAAGTAAATAGAACCCCTCAATGTGTTCCTGGTGGTGAATTTAAATCCCCGGTCACACATATAAAGTTTCAAGTTATTTGCATTTATAATTGTTATATGACATTTCACCTCTTTATTCCAGCCCTTATAAATTCACCAAGCAGTGCTGTTATGACAAAATGAGTGTATTAATTTCTCAGGCAATTTTCTTAACATTTCTGTTAGAACACATTAATGCAGTATAATACAGACCTAAATGGACAATTTAAAAAGGGTTTTGTTCTTTTGGTAAAAACTTTTTTTTTTCATGGTAAAGATGACCTTTGCGTGGAATTGCCCTAATAATGTAATGAAGAGACTCTATAACATCTCACTGTCACTTATTTATCATGAGCTCAAAGCATTATGGGTAGAATCTCTCTACAGTCTGTTCTGATTCATCAACACAGTTTCACTGATCCAAGATAAACCCTAAACCCAGGATAGAGCGGTTGAGTGAATGTGGTCTGGACTGTGTGGATGAGGCTCATTGTGTCTCCAGAGACGCTGTAGAAGGACAGAGTTCCTGCACTCTGATCCACATACACTCCTACTCTCCCGCTGATGGACTTTACAGGGAGTTTAGTCTCTGTGTTATTGTGTCTGAATGAGTATCTGTCAGAAGAGCAGATCAAACTCCAGGACTGATCATTATATCCAAACAAACACTCATCACCCCGTCCCTTCCTGCTGATGCTCTTATATGACAATGATATAGACACATAATCTCCACCCCACTCAATCTCCCAGTAACAGCGTCGATCACACACACTTTCTCTACACAACACCTGAGGAAACACATCAAATCTGTCTGGATGATCAGGATACGACTGCGGTGGGTAAGAGTTAGTAATCACTCTGTTCCCCTCAGACACACGGAGGTCTTCATTCACTGTGTTCAGATCCAAAGTGAGCCGATGGGAATCTGATGGAGATAAAACATCACAATCAGGAATTATAAATCTGTCTGATCTTTTAATCTACACTGTAAAAATGATTTTTGCTGCTTGATAAATGAACTTTTAAACCACACAATTACTAAATGTTCCAACCTAATTTAAACAATTTAATCCACTTAAATATGTAAAACTAAAGTTTACTTCCAAAATTTATATTCAACACTCAATCCACCAATCAGTTTGTGTTGAATGAACTGAAACTGGGCAGTGGATTTTTAGTTTCCAGCATACTTTGCAATCATCTGGATCTATTACAGAAACTTTCTATCTTAAGTATAAACTGATCTGACGAGTTAATTTAGGATTTTTCACAAATCTTAACTTGATTTATGATTCTTTCCTATCTTACAGACTTTAATCTCACCTGTAGTTCGGAAATCTTAAAGCACTCCATCAGTTCGGTAATCAACTCTCAGGTCTGTTACTAAGCAACTAAGGACGTGTGAGCAGCTGCTGTTAAGTAAACGGTCGAGATTAAAATGGAGAATCAAAACAGGTGTGATTTTAATGAAGTGCTGCAGAAAGAGAAGTTTTAATAAGCTTGATAGAAAAGGCAAAGCCTATCACTGTATTTCAGCCACATAGAGGCTAGGTAGTGGGATGGCTCGTGACTCATTCGCACTCAGGCATCATTTCAACAAAGGAACACTGGCGATCTTAACTTGCTTTCGATTTTATTAAAGCATATGATAACATGATTAGACAAATGCAATACTGTCAACAGAAAGTTGGCTCCCGCTACTTAACCCTTCCAACCCTAACAAACAATCCAACAAAAGAAATAATAAAGAAAGCAGAAGTGATCACCTGTGCCCGCCTGACTTTGAATAACCAATAAGAAATTAATAAAGAATTAATGTTCTTACATTCTGTCCCCATGATTATTACAAAAAAGATAATAATCATCATCAGCCATTAACGACAAGTACAACATCTCCCACTTAAAAAAATTTCTTCTCATTTCTGCCGTTCCTGTAGCTGAGGTAGGTATTCCTTTAGCCATCTCCTCCAAAACAGGTCGGCCATGTACTGTACTTGTCGCCATCTACAATGCACATATATGTCTTCCTTCTGAAATAATCCAGGGGGTAAAGATGGTTGAGTTTTCAGGAGTAGCAGATGGTTGGGTGTTAGAGCCTCTAGATTGTTGGGATCCATGGATGATCTGGTTATAGGACGGCCATTGATAATTGACTTCACTTCGCACAAAAGCGTATGGAGACCCTCTTCATCTATACTCTGCCCTCTCAAAATTGAATTCACAATCTTCCTCACTGGTCAAATCATATTCTCCCAAACACCTCCATGATGTGATCTGGTAGGAGGATTAAATATCCATTTGATACTGTTCTGGATTAGAACATCACTGATCTTATTATGGTTCCAGTTTTTTATGGCTTCTCTCAGTTCTCGCTCAGCATAGTGCTATGAACTGTCGCAAAGCATGAATGAAAGAATCTGTATCTAATGATGCAACCACTTCGATATGTATGGCTCTTGTGGACAAACAGTTAAAAATGACTCCATATCGCTTCACAGTGCTTCGTCCACGTTTGATCTCAAATGGACTGAAACAAATCAACTTCAGCTTGAGTAAATTGTGGTTCATCTGGTGAGACTCTACTTGAAGGTAAGTTTGCCAACTGCTGGCAACCTGTTGTTCCTTGAAATCATTTGCAGATTACACATCTGGACAAAACTCTGCAAATGGTTGAAATTGCTCTTAGTATCCAATATCGTTGACGTAGCCTAGCCAACATGTAATTTCGTTCACTGTGTCCGACCTCATTTAGAATATGCCTTAAAGGGGACCTATTATGCAAAATTCACTTTTGCATGGTGTTTGGACATAAATGTGTGTTGGCAGTGTGTGTACACAACCACCCTATAATGATAAAAATCCAACCACTCCTTTTTTTTAAATCCCCATAAATCATAAGCAGTGTCTCAGAACAAGCCGTTTCCAGATCCCTGGTAGTGTGACGTAACAAAAGCCACAGGCTCTGCCCACGAGTGTTGACAGGCACTGCCATTTTAACATAGAACCGCCCTGTGCAAGTTCACAGCAAGTTCACAGTCCGTCATTGCTGCACTGACAAGAATGTCTCCTAAGCGTTTTAGGTGTTCTGTAGCTGGATGGATTAATCCACATAGATTTAGGAAGTAAATGGAGAGAGCTGAGCCGCAGAAGACGAGATGGATTAAAAAAAAAAGCTCCCTCAACTCTACCGAAATTTGTTTATGTCTACGCAAATCATTTCACACCGGACTGCTTTGTGAACAAATGTCAATACAAAGGAACAATACAAAACATACAGTCTCCAGAGTGATACTGGATACAGCAGTAACGAAGGTGAGAGCACTTTATTACAGTTCATCGGAGTTTATTTACGGATATAAAGTTTACCAGTTTATTAAGAACCACCTGAAAAGGCATAATATCTTTATATATTTGTTTACTGTTACAAGTATATATAAGTTTATATAAGTGTTTCTGTGTACTTCGCTGTGTATGTTGAAGATAATGCAAGGGAGAAAGAGTTTATGGATATTTTAATGCACCCTTGTACTGTGTTGTATTAAGCTCTTACAGTGATTTTCTAGAGGGAAAACAGACGCTTCATATTTTGTGTGAAGTACAATAAATGTTATAAATCTCATCGGTAAACTGGCTTGTACTAATATAGTGGATAAAAACAAGAAGACAATATAAGTTATAACTGTAATTAAACTAAACTATACCTGTTCTATCTCCATGCAGCATATATTCGCAGTTTCTGACATCATAGTGCGTCCTGACTGAATCCTGACAGGGGAGAACGAGCTCTTGAAGCTCCGCCCTCTTAGGCCGAGCGCAGCAGCTCATTTGCATTTAAAGAGCACACGCTGAAACGGTGCGTTTTTTGCTCAACCCCAAAAAGTGGCAATTTTAACATGTTATAAAAAATTATCTGTGGGTTATTTTGAGCTAAAACTTCACATACACACTCTGGGGACATCAGAGACTTATTTTACGTCTTGTAAATGGGGGCATAATAGGTCCCCTTTAAGAGTAGCTCAGAAATATGCAGATCTTTTGACAGTTTTATTGGATGCTTTGATTTTTCAGGCATGACTGCATTATCCAGACGTCCATACATTCTTGTTACACCTGCCACAAGTATTGAGACAATACAGAGGACTGCTCTGCTTAACTTCTTTACCTCTCTGTAACAATATAAATTCCTCTGAGAACCTTATCCTTTGGGAAAAGCGTACAATCTCCATTTTACTTTCCTCTAGCAGAATAATGATTGATAAGCCGTGCTGCAGCACCATCTCCGTCCTCATTTTGAACCAGTTGTGTGTTAACCACAACTTGCTTGATTTCGGGGTCTTGTACCAAACTCCTTTCCAAATCAATTGGGTTATTTGGCCACTCTTCCTGAGATCTAGTAAGGAAGGGAGGGCCAAATGTCCACATCTGCTCCTTAAGTAAAATATCTACCTTTAGCCCCCTTGAGGCAAAGTCAGCAGGATTGTTGGCAGAATCTATGTATCTCCACTGAGCTGCGCTAGATGCTCTCAAGATCTGACATTCTGTTGGCAACAAAACATTTAAATCTGGAGGACTCATTTTGAATATATTTTAACACACCAGTGCTGTCAGACCAAAACACTGAATCTTGTAGCTTCATCCTTAGATCCCTTTTCCATAGCCTGTCCATTCGGCTGGAGAGAGTGGCGGCTGTAAGTTCCATGTGGGGAATGGTGGTAGATTTCACTGGTGCTACCCGATCCTTACCCATCAAGAAAGCAGAATGTACAATACTCCGACTGTTACGCAGAAGCAGGTATGATATTTCTCCAACAAATGCCTACAAACACCAACAAACTTCTATGTAATCACACCAGCAAACTTCTGTTGGTGTTTTAGGCCTTTCTGTTATCCGTTGTTTCATTACGGCTTTTATGTTGTGTTTACCCACAAGCTCGTTTGGTCTTTTCATTTAACTGTCTTTAAAGCATCATGCACTTTTCTTATAATGGGTTTCTATGGGGGACAAACCTCTTAAACAAAATGTTGTTTTACGTGGATTATTCTGTCATTATATTAGCAGTAGTGTTTATGACAAGAGAAATGTGTGAATTCGTTGTCTCTGGTTGTCATTTTAGGACATTAAAGGGGTGGTTCAGTGGTTTTTTTCTAGGCTTGATTGTGTATTTGGGGCGCAGTTTAACATGTCGTAATGCTTCGTCTTTTAAAAAAAAAAGTATTCAGACCCCCTTAAATTTTTTACTCTTTGTTATATTGCAGCCATTTGCTAAAATCATTTAAGTTCTTTTTTTTTTCCTCAATAATGTACACACAGCACCCCATAATGACAGAAAAACACAGAATTGTTGACATTTTTGCAGATTTATTAAAAAAGAAAAACTGAAATATCACATGGTCCTAAGTATTCAGACCCTTTGCTCAGTATTTAGTAGAAGCACCCTTTTGGTCTAATACAGCCATGAGTCTTTTTGGGAAAGATGCAACAAGTTTTTCACACCTGGATTTGGGGATCCTCTGCCATTCCTCCTTGCAGATCCTCTCTAGTTCTGTCAGGTTGGATGGTAAACGTTGGTGGACAGCCATTTTTAGGTCTCTCCAGAGATGCTCAATTGGGTTTAAGTCAGGGCTCTGGCTGGGCCATTCAAGAACTCCTTCGTTATTTTAGCTGTGTGCTTAGGGTCATTGTCTTGTTGGAAGGTAAACCTTCGGCCCAGTCTGAGGTCCTGAGCACTCTGGAGAAGGTTTTCGTCCAGGATATCCCTGTACTTGGCCTCATTCATCTTTCCCTCGATTGCAACCGGTCGTCCTGTCCCTGCAGCTGAAAAACACCCCCACAGCATGATGCTGCCACCACCATGCTTCACTGTTGGGACTGTATTGGACAGGTGATGAGCAGTGCCTGGTTTTCTCCACACATACCGCTGCTCAGATTGGTTAGCTGGCCCAGTGTATTGTGATTCGCTGAAGCGTCCGGAAACGCCACGGCCCTTACCATTAGTTGTTACATGTGCTTCAGTGGAAATGTGGAAATTCAGTGTGCCGTCTATATTGCTGTATCAAATTAGGCCCGAATCAGACCCAAATGAAGAGGGTCAGGCAGAACCTCTGCAATCGTGGCTTTTAAAGGATGTTTATGAATGGTATTTCATTTAGTATTTGTGTCAAAGTGTTTAGATATGCTGTCACTGCTGTTTGTTAGCTTTCAATATACAGTTTTATCCTGATTAAAGCTTTACTGTAGCCGAATACATGACTGAGTAGTAGCATTTTTGTAAAGGTAGCGTTTAATTTATAGCATGAACAACTGTTTGTCTGTGAACATAGAAGTTTGTTGGTGTTTGTTGAAGAAGTATGCACTAGAATTTAGCTAACTGGCTAGCAAAGCAAAGACGCTTTGGTCTTTGTTTACATCCTTGATGCAACCAAAAATAGCAACAGAACTATAGTTTAAAAGACATGTATAAACTATAAAACCCACTTACAGTTTGGGGCGATAAACAGCAGCTTCTGCTTTTAAAGTGGGAACTGCTCCATCTTTCAGTAAAAGCCTTTGAGCAAATCCAGCATTGAACTCGTGTAGATTCTGGAAGCTGCTTCAGCGCCGCATCCAGTGTAGAAAATATCACAGATTATAACGGGTTCTATTATCTTTTGACGCGTCGCACCGCTCGCATCCGGTGTACACAACTCTTCCACTTCCATATGCTGTGCGACATGGCCTCGCCCACTTTGTTGCGTGTTCCTGAGGACAGTGTTTTGCAGGGTTTATGATGTCACCAACCCAGGAAGAAGCTCGTTGTTGTCCAAACCGGTCGTTTTTGTAGGCATTAAAATGCCTTAACTTTAAAAGACAATATCTCCGTTAGCACTGAACGTTCAGCGCTGTAACTTTGCAGATACTGTTTATGCTCAAGCAGCAACATTACACAATAACTAAAGTTAAAAAAGTGAAATCGCATTGAACCATCCCTTTAAGCCATGTCAAACATTTTCAAGTTAATCAATAGCACATGTTCTAATGTCATTTCATTGATTGGCTAATATGTTGCAGTGTAAATCATGTTTTCGTCAACATATTCTGATCATTTAAACAAAATAAGGAAATGGAGAAATATTCAGCGATTTGTTGCTAAAATAGGGGTGCCCAAACTTCCTGGAGATCTGCCTTCCTGCAGAGTTCAGCTCCAGCCCTGCTCAACACACCTGTCTGTAATTATCAAGTGCTCCTGAAGATCTTAATTAGCTGATTCAGGTGTGTTTGATAAGGGTTGGAGCTAAACTTTGCAGGTAGGTAGATCTCCAGGAACAGGGTTGGGCACCCCTGTGCTAAAATATTATAAGCTAAAAATGTTTGTTTTCCCCTTTTTGCTCAAAACAAAAATACAGTAATTTACATAACTTCAGACATTTTACAAAATCACATCAAACTGGCAAAAGTTACTTCAGATGACACAGCGTAGACGTCACGTAGCTTCTCATGTAAGAAGGGGAGTGACGAAAGTGTCATGCTTCTCATATGTCATTGGTCACGGCTTCTGCTCACGGCAAGGTACGCGACTATTGACACGACTGATTGCTTAGTTAGCAAAGTAAATGCACAAATCACACCTTATACTGGACTGCATCCGCATGCAGTGTGAAAGCTCTAATCCGTTAACATGGGCATGGAAAAAAAGATGCACCACATGCACTGCAGATGGAGTATTTGTGAAACAGGCGTAAGGATGCTTCTGGTAATACCCTTTTCCTATCAGTAGTTAAGATAATGCACTTAAGAAACATCATTCTGTAATAGCTTTTGTCCTAAATGAGTTTCTGGCTAAAATTGCCATAGTTACCGAACAGATAAGATAGGATTATAAAGAATCTTTTTGTTGTGAGTGTTTGTATGTGTACTTACATTTGCGCACCGCTGCTGTAATCCTGATCTCTCCTCCATGATCCACACTAGAAAACACACACAGTGTCATATTCACACACAGACACAAGTAAACTTTTTAGATTTCTGAGGTAATTTCTGAATTTTCTATTAAAATTCATCAAAGTAGTAGTAGATGAATTATGTGGTATTAGGTGGAAATGTCCTAACAGTAGGAAAACACAAGAGTCTACTTTGCACTTGGGACAACTCTTTATTTTTTTTTTACATTTACACATTAAATTGGTGGTTGATTATATTTCACTTTTTTAACTGTAGTTAGTGTGTGATGTCCCTGTTTGAGCATAAACAACATCTGCAAAGTTACAGCACTGAAAGTTCAATGCAAAGGAAGATATTGTTTTTAATAAATGTTAAATTTGAACCCTCTGGCACTGTTCGTTTGGGGTCAACACTCATGAGGGTTTTTTTTAACAAATGTAATTTTACTCAGTTTATCAATGTTTTACTCCACATTTGTGCAGTTTTTGGAGGTTTTATTATATTTTTTAAATTTATATAAAAAAAAATTAAATAAATAAATAGGTTTAAATAGGTTTTTATACAAAAACCTAAAAAATTACTTTATAAAAGACCCACATTTCTAATTTTCATTTATGGGGATAACATGGATAATTTGACATGGTTTAGTCTAAGATTTTTAAAATTAAAAAATGATCACTTTTACCAGTAGATGGCTGCAGAGCTCCACCATTTGAAAAAGTTTTTTTTTTTTTTTTTTTTTTTTTTTGCAGTTGGATTTATGTCTACATATTATAAAATCACAATTATAACAATAAAAAATACTTTTTGTCAAAGTTTAGGATGTTTTATACTAAAAAAAAAAAAAAAAAAAAAAATATATATATATATATATATATATATATAATGATTTCATTACAATTACAATCAAACCTGAACAGGATGTTACATAGAGAAAAGTTGGAGTCTTTAGAGTTTGGAATTTAATTCAAACATCTGTTTTTCATATAATTATACAAATAAAAAGACCCCGAACAGCGCCAGAGGGTTAAAAAAAAACATAGCAAAATACATGTGTTTTTTTTTTTTTTTTTCTGTAGACAGTCATTTCCTCTATGACATAAGGATATTTAATGAGTTACTCAAAGTAGCCTACCTGTATTCTGGAAAATAATCTGTTCTGGATGTTTGTGTGTCATCCATAATGGATCTGAACAGTTTGATCTCCACCACTGACTCTAGACGTAAGTGACAAACAATCACAAAAATAAAAGTAATCAAACAGTCTTTATAACTCAGCTGAATGGATCTTGAGCTGGAGAAATAAATCACGATCACTCAAATACATGAAGTTAGTCACATGTAAACACAAATGCTCTGTGAGACTTTTGCACAATCACAGTCAGCACAAAACACAATAAACATTGTTCATTTTTTTAGGATGTAAAATATCATACATACCAATTCACACAAATTCTACAGCTTTTCCATCGAGTTGCAACAAATATTCCTGCCTAAACTTTTATAATCGACTCTATTACAGTTTTAAAGATATTCTCTCTGGTAAATAATCAATTCTGTCTGTTTAAAATGGTGAAACATCAGCTCTGAAGATTTACCTTCACTTTCATTTATGACCAGAGGTGCAGGTCACGGGTTGCCAGATCCTGTAAAAATGTCCAGCACAAAATCGGCTCAAAACCTGCCAAAAGAAATGAAAACTAGCTCAATTTCAGTGTTGCCAAGTCTGTGAGTCAAGTCAGTGTCTAGCACAGCTTCCTAAGGAAAGGATATGGACCAGAAGACATTGCAATTACTAAATGATATTTAGACAGACTTAAAGACGTTCCAGATCTATAATTGTGCTCTTATTATTTAAGTTATTTTGCTGTAAATGTAAATAAACATGTGCAAACAATATATTTGCTCTTGTGAATTTATTTTGATGTTAATTACATTTACGAGCTGTTTCTTTAATACTGCGTGGTTTATATGCATGTTGATGCTGATTGGGCTGACATTTTTGACACACCCACCAAACAAGAGAAAACGTGTCTCAAACCACCGTTTCCAGGAAACATGTCGTTCAACCCGAAAACCGTAGCAAAATGTTACGCACCGGTTTGAGCTTGTCCGTGCCCCAGACAACCCTACTAAATTTGCAAATTTACAAATTTGGCCAAATATATTTTTCTTTCTTTCATTTTTTATAGTTTCCTTAAAGGGGGGGTATCACACACAGTTTTTGCCAATCTCATGTTAATCTTGAATACCTATAGAGTAGTAGTGCATCCTTCATATTGCCGAAAAGTCTTTAGTTTAATCATATTTATAAAAGATACATACGCTGTACCGAGTCTTTCCGAAAACAGCTGAGCACCTGGAGGTGTGCTGTGTGAGCGAAGCTACAGAGTGACGAGCACGTGCAGCTTTTGTTTAGAGATCATCTACAAGCTATCAATGGTCAGCTAAACAACTGTATTTAAACACACAATACACAATCGCATTATCCATGGATAACTTTTGAATCACTATAATGAATATAGCGTATAGTGAACGATGAATGATGAATTTATGAATTCACTACGTTCGTGTTGTTTACATTATATGCACTTTCATGCCGATTGCCAACAAAACAGACATTTGATGCAGTTTTACTCTCCACCTGCGGTTCTGACTCATGACCAGGATCATTACTGCTGTGACCGCTCCATCTTTTAGTTTCAAACGATCTGTAAATCCAGCATAGAACTGGGCCGATCCTGAGGGCTTTCTATCAAAACAGCAGCAACCCACATCTCAGCATGGCTTTCTTCTCACTATTGGCTACACTCAGGTGTTAGGGTGAGATGTGGGCATGGAGCTGGCCTTTAGGGATAGAGTATTAGAAAACTGAGAATCTATAAAGACTGTGTGACAAAGATGATGATAGTACAGCTGGGCTGTGAGGTTGCACCACTGTAACACTTCCTATTATGGAAGAGAGAACTGGAGGAGGAGAAAACCACCTGAAAATAAACAAACTTTAACAAACGTCAAACTTAAACAATGACAAATTGTTTTTCTTTAGTGGTAGTACAAATTCAAGATTGTAAGAAATTAAGCAATTACAGATCAAGAATCAACACCTGCACTGTTTTCTGTTTGTAGTTAAATGTGCTGAGAAATCCATTATGAGAACATAGATCATTTAGAAATGAGAATGGATCTAAACTGTATTTTAGTGAATAAAATACTTTTTGTTAATATGTAGTTCCTACAAAATGTGTACATGCATTTATAGATTTGATTAGTGGGATTGAGAAACACCTCTTTGAGCATCAGGGACAACAGAGTGGGAAGAGCCCTATCTACTCCTGAAATGATCTGGAGAAGGGATATTTCAGGTTTTTTTCATTTTAGTTGTTTTACCTGTTGTATTTCAAGTTATTTATGTTTTAAGAGGCTCGATCTTTGTGTATGTTTGTGCTTTCTCTTTCAGGACTGCAGGAGAGGTGTTTCTTGAGACAGTGGTGCTTTGATTATCTCTCAGCAGGAGATTTGGAAGAAGCGAATCTCACTAGTCAAGTCAAGTCACCTTTATTTACATAGCTCTTTTTACAATGCAGATTGTGTCAAAGCAGCTTTACAGTGATAACTGGAAAATAATTTTGGCTGCACAGCAGCTCTTAAAGAAAATGGTGTCATTGTCCAGCTTTAGCAAATTCAGTATTGATTAATTCCATTGTAAAACTCAATAATTAGTTAATTTATCTATATATCAGCACTTGAGAAAACCGTGATGTCATCGTCCAGCTCAGTTCAGTTCACATACAATGGTGTCAATGCAGACAGATCAAAAACATTGTTGACTATCAAGTGTCCCCAACTAAGCAAACCAAAGGAACCCAAACTTCATCAGGTGACATCAGAGTAATGATGTGGATGATGCTGAACTTATACACAACTTTTGCGCATATCCGGATTGTTCAAACCGACCGATTGTCCACACCGTGTTGATATCCAGCCGAAGAGCAAACAACCATAACTTCAGGCGAGCAGGCTCAGAAGTTGGAAATACGTGGAAAGTCACCACTCCTAAATGAGTTCGCGCGAGAGAACGTAATCTTTTAGTTTTAAATCGGTTTGAACAATCCGAATAAGCACAAGTAAGTGCCATTTTGATTAGCCATTGTACCTACAAAGTTTGTGCACTGTGTAAGCAATGAGTGACGTATACGCGCGAGAGATCACTTCCAGAGCACGTACACACCTCACACACCGGATGCTCAAGGCAGCTGGACATAGTGGTGTATTAGAGGTAAAAAATTCTATAAATATTGTTCGGTTTCTCGCACAAACCGATCATTTCGTGTCTTAGGACATCGATGTGTCGTCACAAGCCGCAGGGTTTAATTTGGATTTGTCTGTGCATGTTTTTTTTACTCTCATAGATTGTGTTCCCATCGACACGCATTATATGGCTGACAGACGGCAACGGTTGGAGTTAAAAATAATCATTTGTGTTCTACTGAAGAAATAAAGTCACCTACATCTTGGATGCCCTGGAGGTAAGCAGATAAACATCAAATTTTGAACTATCCCTTTAAGTATCTTTTATAAACGTAGACTAGAAAAAAACATTACTGGTGTGCATCTTGAGACAAAACAATGGCTCTGACATATTTTAAGATATGTCAGAGCAAGTTGCTTTAATTTAAAAAAAACCCAAACATGCATTTTAGTTTAGGACTATCTTAAGCCTTGTCTGTGAAACCAGGGGTTAACGTTTAAAGTTTAATTTCTTAATATATACTGTGATGGTCAGAAGGAAGCATGTCACCTTCAGCACCATGGAAAGCACCATCAGAGCTACCCAGGGATGTTCAGGACCAGGGATAGCTCCTCCAACACAGGTGTGCACAGTTTCCCCTCTGACAGGGAGCCTCAGCTGCAGGCTGTTGGGCCCGATCAGCAGCCACATAAAAGAGAACAAAGAAGCCACAGTAGAGCAGAAGCAGGGGAGAAGCAGACACAAAGTGCTGAATGTTCCACAGCCCAGGCATTAGACCAGTCCTAACCAAGACAAGCTTGTGAGGATTGAGGCCTAGTGAAGGACGTGAGTAGTCTGAACCACCTTGACTAATCATACATCTCTTCTGCCTTCCCTCCAGATGTAATTTGATGCCACAAGAAGCAACTTGAGAAAGAAGAAATACCTGAGTTACAGTTTTCTCCATATTCCCCTCTCCTATATCTTATGAAGAATAAAGAAAGTTAATTCCCTTTCGAAAGGGAACTTCAACTCTGTGTTTACCGCTATGGGGAACCGTCACTCGTGACAGGTGTCTGAATGCCAAAGAATCACACCACTCCAATCCTATTGGTCGGCGACAGCCTATGACGTCATCATAGCGCGAACCCAGAGTATAAAGGGAGCGCCTGAGGAAGCAGTCGACATCTTCTCGTCTTTCGGGACTGTTCTGTCTATGCCATTGTTTTCAACACCGGTAAAGAATTACTCTATATATGCCTTACAAACGTTCAGGAGAATGTGTTCATCCGTGTCCCAGGTTTTTGACACTTGATTTACACGTTTCTGTCATTTTTTCTGTCTGGAGAGGAGCGCACATAGACGGTGCTTGAGGGCACTGTCGGTGTGTTTGTCTGTTGTTTACTGTGAGCGTCTCCCTATCGGGACGCTCCGTTCTCGTTCGGCACTCTTCTCGAGGGAAGAGGTGTCTGCATCTGTGCCTGGTGATTCTAGCCCCGTGTGTGCTGTGGCAATACGGCGGCTGCAATCGTAGCGAGCGCTCCTCTGGCTGCTGGGTATGTGGAGCCGCTGTGTTTTTGGGACGCACTTTTCGGCGTGCTGCAGCTGCCGTGAGAGCGCGTTAAGAAAGGGGCCGCACGCGGATGGCTCAACGAACGGTTCCTTTCTGTCCATGAATGTTGCGGCTCCCATAGACTTTTCATTCCTTCCTAATCTCCACATTTGAGATCGGGAGGGCATGGAAAACCCCCTTAGCCATTCAGATTTGGATCTGAGCCAGACAGACGGGAGGAGGAAGAAGCCAGAGTGAGATGGGTGACCGATTGTAAACACCGTTGAGTTTGTAATCGATCCCCCAGCTATTTAAAGGGCAGTTTATATCTACCCTCTCTTCTTCTTCTTTCACCTCCTATATGTATGTGTGTGTACATATTTTATATCATGCTCAGGTGCGTCTTTTACAGTTAGGCTGACGGCTGGGCCTTTGATAATATTTGTTTCTAAAGGCTGCCGTCTGGCTTGATAGTGAAAGTGCTTTTAGGCTTTGTCATGCTTATAATGTCTTCTCATGAGCCCCTTGAATTATATTCAAGTTTGAGTATACGGTGCTAAATGTTTTTAGCTTTCGTTCTCAAGGGTTCAATACAGATCTCAGATCTGTTTTGTGAAAACATTAATCCTGTTTGGATGGCATGTATTACAAAGCATTTACCTTTGCTTTGGGTTCTAAGCTTTAGCCCTACATGCTTTCATATATGTAAGCTAACTCTAGTGCTGCCACAGGTTAGCAACTGGTTCCGTGATAGCAGTCTGTGATTAGCCTCTATCTAAGAATGTGGTGTTTTGTTGTACTCCCCGGTTAGGGTTTGCGTTCCACTGAGTGCATCACCTGTTGGATTGCACACTCAGGTTGAGTGTAGAGAGTCTTATTCCAGTTAGAATAGTATGATCTCTGTTAGCTCCCATTCGAACATGACCACAGCAGATGTTTTACATATACTGTTAAGTCTGTTGGCTCTTTTTGATAACCTCTTTCTGAGTACAGCTTGTATCTTGGGCGCTGTTGGTTTACGATCACGAGTTTGCTCACGTATCTTAGCACTGCCTCAGGCTTATGCTCATGTTTGTTTGAGGTGGTAGGCCTTGTGGGCCTCCCTTAGACCATGATAGCATGTTTATTTGTACCATGTACATTGCCTGTTGGAATGTGTAGGCTTAGCTCAGGTTGTGTAGCTAGTTACCCACAATTGGCTTGTTGGGTCTAGAGCTGGTCCCCTTTGAGCTTGGTCCCTATTTATGACCACTGTCTGGCACCACATGGTGCTAAAAGTAGTAGGCCCTGCCAGGCCTCCTTTTCAGTTTTTATGTTGGCCCAGCTGGTCTGGTTATATTTAGACTCATTTCCATGGTTGAGTCTTGTTTGCTGACGCACACCGCCATCGGCCACTCCCAACTCTGTAGAGTAGGCCCTAGGTCAGGCCTCTCATAGAGCACTGTGGCGCAGTGTGTACTCCTCTTATCCAAGTGTTAAGGTGTCTTATCGAGTACTTGGCCTACTGGCTGGTTTAGTCATGATGCTACCACTGGCTGATGCCATGTGTTCATGGAGGTTGAAGGCCCCACAAGGGCCTCCTTTCAGTTTGCATGTTGGCACAGTTGTGTGTTGGTTTCTATGTGACTCATCACCATGGATGGGTCGTGATTGCCACTAGCTGACGCCATGTGTTTCGAGTCGTAGGCCTTTGTAGGCTTCCTACGTATCCTGCTGGGGCTTGGCTGTGTACTCCTCTCGTTTAGAGAGTAAAAGGTGCTTTTACTGAGTACATGTTCTGAGTGGTTTGCCTCTCAGGGTGCGTTCTTGTGTTAAAACCAGCTGGTTGTTTGGTTTTATGCATTTACTTCCTTGAGCATGGTCTCCTTTAGCCCTCTGGGCCTCCTTTGGGAACATGCTGGCATGTACCTTTTACATTTCTTTTATATTCTTTACTGAAGACCGTAAAAGAGACTTTATGTCGCTGGCTGGCCAGGGCTCCGGTTGACTTATTAACCTCCCTTGTAGTCGGTTGCAAAAGGCAGAAGGCTCCGCTTGGGCTGTTGGCCGTAGGGAATGCTGTCACTGACAGCCTTGCATGACCCGAAGGGGAGTTGCTCCCGGCATTTCTCTGGTCATTTGGCATGCACTCTCCTTTAGCATGGCGGCGTGGGTATATCATTCCCCATAGCGGTAAATGCAGAGTTGAAGTTCCCTTTCGAAAGGGAACGTCTCAGGTTACGTATGTAACCATGGTTCCCTGAGAACAGGGAACGAGACTCTGTGTTGCCCTGCCATGCTTCGGGCTGCCTGCTGAACAGTCCCTCAAGACGAGTAGGTGTCGACTGCTTCCTCAGGCGCTCCCTTTATACTCCGGGTTTGCGCTATGATGACGTCATAGGCTGTCGCCGGCCGATAGGATTGGAGTGGTGTTATTCTTTGGCATTCGGACACCTGTCACGAGTGACGGTTCCCCATAGCGGTAAACGCAGAGTCTCGTTCCCTGTTCTCAGGGAACCATGGTTACATACATAACCTGAGACGGTTTTGCTTCACTGAAAGTCTGCCTGGTGAAGTGTTTGCTTTGACCTCTTGAGTTAAACCCTCCAATCTTGTATATGAAGGTTACAATACACACAAACACACACTTATGTTATCTTTTTTGGGGGTGTTACATAGACATAATAGCCTTTATACTGTACTTATGTTATATGTGAGTCCCTGAACCACAATGGGACATTGCATTTTCAATAAATCAATAACTATGCAAAATCAATAACTATGGTTGGTTACACTTTGTTCTTTATAGGGATCTAAAATTTGTTCTTGTAAGGTTTTAAATAATAGGATTGCCGGACCACAAACCTCTATTTTTCTCTGTTTATAATTCATACATTATTATAATAATTACTTTTTTGTGTATTCATGTATGTATAAAGGAACTGATCATGAAATGGAAGTCCCTTCTTTATCACATTACAGGTGTGCACAGTTGGATTGAAGAAGGACCGCCAAAAAAATGTGGACACAATGATCTCAGTCCTAAACCGCAATGAAGAAAAAAATGGCTTGAAAAAGAGTCACGTGCCTTCTACACACTACAGAGTCTTGTCTTCGACAAAGGACTTCTAAAGGATTTGAGGCAAATGGCTCTTTTCAAACACACCGTTAAGTTCGTTATATACACATAGTAATGTTCATGTAGGTAAACCGGATACAATATTTTTTTTTTTTTTTTTTTTGTAGAAAAACTGGAGGTGTTTCATTCTGTCCTACTGAAGTACTGCTAAAAGAACCTGCATTTTCATTATGCGTCCATGGTTGCAAGAACACAACTAGCTATCCTTGACCACAATGAAAATGTAGGTCGTCAACAAGCCACAACCACTACTTATAAGTGGGAAACAACATACTGTGCATAACTACTAAAAATTACTCAAAATGTAGGATGGTGACAATAGATTTGAATTCATAAAGTTGAGAATCAATTGGGAATGTTCTGTTATAGTAATGAAATCAATACAAATAGTATAATTTTATGTTTCATATTTTTTCTTTTATTATAGGTGTACTTCGGTACAATGTGGTTTTCCTGAAACATACCAAAGAATGGTTAACCAACCACACAAAAATTCAGAGAGACTTTAGCGTTCTTCAAAGTTCTACAGCGGCGGCTGGACATCAGTGTTGTTTACAAGGTCTCATTTGACTCATCGCCCATTGCCACAGAACATAGCCCTAAAACCAAGGCCTGACAAGAAAGAAGTAATAATTGCAAAGCGCTTATCAAGATTTGGACACTAATTTACTTTAAAATGTTATGAATCTAATGTACAATAACTATTACTCATGTTGTTTATAATTTTTCCTCATTTTTTTTTCTTATTGAGGTAACGACAGAATACACCATTGGTAAAAAAAAAAAAAAAAAAAAAATTCTTGTGCTAGTTTGAATATAGACCTTTATGGTACCCTACATCAGTTGCATTTACACATCAGTGACTGTAGTTATCTCAAATTTGTTTTATTCTTCCAAATAAACTTTTGTGTGAGACCTCAATAATAAGTATGTAGTGTTGATGTATATACAACCACAAATAACATTGAATATGAAAGTAACAAAAGTACAGCAATTACAGTAAGTAAACAAAAGATAAATACTTCTCAAGCCACTACAAATTATAATGTTTATCAAAAATGTAACATTGTAATTGCAATTCCAATTAATATTCCTACAAAAGACCAAAAGCCTCTTCTGCTTCTCTGAAGCCCACATAATGTCCTGATGGAGAAGGGTATGACTGTCTAATGGCACTCACAACACAGCAATCCAGAACCCTCCTGTTACGTCTTCCCAATCTCTCTCCTTTCAGCATCCAGTCCAGAACTAGCATGTATGCCACCAGACTGTAAAATAAAAAAAAAAGTGTGCATTGAAAAATATAGTTGTATTACATGTAATTATACTACATGCGATGCTTACTCTACTGTTAGGGTGCCACCAGGTCCTTGTGGCCTCGGACGGCGTCTCCAGTTTATTCTGGGCAAACTGAAAAACACCTCTAAAACGCTGTTGCTCAGTAATGGTGGAAAACCATTTTGTTCGGTGATGCAGTGAGATGGAGACATGAACTCACCAGCTGACTCACTGACTGATTCTAACGGCGGAATTGAAATGGTCCAGTCGTGGCAGCATTGAGATTCTTGCTCTGTTGGCAATGGTTGGCATTTGCCACATGTGCACCACATCTCATTGGATATTCTTGGATCTTGGATGACATGGGGTGAGTAAATATCAGGAAATTTTAATTTGAAAGTGAACTAATCCTTTAATACTTTTATGTCTACGGAAGAAGTTGTTCAAGACATCCAGGATCAAGTAAAAGAGACCGCTATAAACTGCTCATCTTCACAGGACCCAGACATTAAAAGTATAATACACACAGAAAAATCAAGGTACAGGAATGTACCTAAAAGAGTACAAATGCTTTGTCGCCCCAGCTGTACCCTAGCAGGGTACAGCAATGTACCTCTGAACACTGGTACATTTTTGTACCTTTTTGTTTGTACCTCTAAAAAAACAATTTTGTACCCCTAGTGATAGAAATGTACCTTTAGGTTATGGTTTAAAATTACATTCTGGTATTCTCCCAGAGCCTTTCAATAATATCCAGCCGAGCTGATTTGTCCTAAAAAAAATTATTATTATTATTATTACTACTACTACTGTTTTTTTTTTTGCATGGGAGGGACTCAATTCCTTCAGAAGCATTAGGCTTTGTGAGCATTTTGTTACCAGTTTTAAATAAAAAACAGAGGCAGTGCATTTTTTTTTTTTTTTTTTTTTTTTACACAATTTCTTTTAATCACAAAAGTAACAATTCTAAGTATAAAGCACAGGACATTCTCAATTCAGTTTTATAACTCTTATACTGGATATTCTGTACCCAACATTAACAAAATTCAATTAACATGTAGAATGTTTCAATTCCTTCACAATGGGAAATATATAAATATATGAACAGTACAAAATACAGAACATTAGCAACTCAAGTGTAATTCATATACTGGATATTCTGTATTAAACCTGTTAAAAAAAAAATATTTCAAATGAACAATGCATTTCAATTCCTTTTAAATACAAAACTGAAAGCATCAGGCCCAATGAGCAGTTCATTAATCAGTTTTAAATACTAAACTCTCAAGCATTTTAACACATCCTATCCCCTATTTTTTTTTAAACTTTTGTCCCATATGACAAAAATCTGCACAGAAGACTTGCATTAAACACAGTTCACCCAAAAACTTGAAATTCTGTAATTTACTCACCCTCATGTTGTTCCAAACCTACATGAATTCTTTCTTCGGCTGAACATAGAAGATATTTTGAAGAACGTTGGTAACCAGACAGTTGATGGTAGCCATTGACTTCCATATTAGAAAAAAAAAAGCAAGTCAATGGCTACCGTCAACTGTCTGGTTACCAACATTCTTCAAAGTATCTTCTGTGTTCAACTGAAGAAAGAATTCATGTAGGTTTGGAACAACATGAGGGTGAGTAAATGGCAAGTTTCATTTTTGGTTTAAGTATGACTGTAATGACAGGTATAAAGGGGGGGCAACAATTCTCTCTATTAATACTTGTACACCAAGCATCCTGTTCATATGACCTTGCCAAAAACCTGCAAGCATTTATATAAAATCTCAATCCAACATACAGTTTATCAACTGTATATGTGTCAAGCGATGTGTGGTCCAACTCATCTCCAGGTTTGAGCAAAATCCAGTCACTGTCTACTCTAACACGATGTGCATGAAAATGTGAATCAAAGGACAAGATCTTACTGCAAAGCATCCATGTGGTATCAATGTTAAGAACGTACTTGATCTGTCCAAACAGTCACTTTGCTAGTGAAACTCACTCTGCTTCCTTGTAACATTCAGGCGTTTTCAATACTCACTCCATCAGGTGTTAAGTATGGGTACTTTTTGACTACATCCTCCACAGACATTCCATTCATGATTTCTCGACGTCTCCAGGAGAATGTTCGTGCCATGCGTTCTTTGACAGTCGAGATGTCTGGATGCGTCTTCCGATACTCACTTTGTAGAACGTTCACATGGGCCTGGACAGACGTTGAATTCTCCCCAACACAAGTTTCCTTTGTCAGAACAACAGAAACAGATAATGTTTAGATTTTGACAGATAATGACAGAGACAGATATGTGAAAAGTCTGCACACTCATTGAACAAGGTGTTTTAGATAAAAAATAAATTACACTGAACTGCATGAACAATGAGACCTAATGTTCAGTCAGTGAAAGAGTGAAGTGTATGCAAAAAATATTTAAATGTCTGTAATATCTGACTTACATTGTCCTGCACTAAATGAAACGAAAGTGATTAAAAGTTGAAAAATAAATTATGCATATATCAGTGGGCTTACATATGCTACGCTGACAAGTGGTGCCATTCTGCTTCAAATTTCCACTTTAGAAACGTGTGCCAGGTGTGCTAGTAAAAAAACAAACAAAAAACACATTTGACTATTTGGCATATTCCAGCAAGTAAAGGTAAAATAACAATATCTTGTGCAATTATGTAGACAGATTAATCAATGGCTTAAAAACAATGCAACTTACATAGCCATTTCCCTCCTTATCTCTCAGGAAAGGGTATTTCACAATCAGTGCCTTGACTTGAATAAACTCTGCATTAGTTGGATACCTAGTACAAAGGCAGAAACAAACTCTAAATCAATCTCTTGGTTTTGTCCAACAGTCTTCATAGATTGGGAATTGATCTTAAGTAGTACAGTTGTAGTAGCAAAGGTGGTAATAATGGTTATACTTACAGGGTGTATTATGCCATCACTTCATACATCGCTCTTATTTCGTTGCATACTATTGGCACTGTGTAACACGGTTCCTTGATGTCAAGGCTTGCCTGGACATCTTTGGGAAAGGTTGGAATGACAGTCACAACAGGTGAGCTGCTTCAACACTGCAATACAAAATTACATCAGTAACCAATTGCGGGTTGACCCTATTGCATAAAAATAAACAATTCACCTCCAAGGTGCTCACACAGATTCTCATTTAAATAGCCTTTATTGTAGGGCAGTGCTACATATTAAAAAAACACCCATCATTACATCAGTGTTTCCTTATTATGGGCTCTTGAACAATGGACAGCATCAATATATTGCATAAATAAATGCATATGTATAGATTTAAGATTAATTTTATGAAATAATCAGACAATATCTAGTATTTTTTTCACCGTTTTCAAAAAAAAAAAAAAAAAAAAAAAAAACACATATACAAATGAGCAGACAAACTCTTATAATAACATTAAAATTTATACAATTTTATGTTGTTGAACGTTTACCAAAACGGCACCGCCATAATACTGCCCTTACCTTGGATCAGTGGAAGGATGAGGCTGGAGTTCTGCCGTAGACTGAGCGACTTCAACAATGGTTTCACTCTCCTTTTATTGGCATACAAACTGTTGAAATTTTAGTTGCTTTTTGGAGGAACCATCAAACAGGTAGCCAACCATTCACTGTCATTTTCTGAAAACACGGAAAATTACAACAGTTATAGACGAATAACTGTAAAACACAGACTTCAGCGTGCCCAAATGTGTGGGAAATTAAAGTTTAGCTTAACTCTATGAACGCCTACTAGCTAAACGAAGATAAACCCAAGACGGTGCGCTTATATTATTTATGAATGGGAGAAAGAGCAACGCGCAATAAGGCAGACAAGCCCAAACTTCTAAATAAAAACCAATCCCTGACTAATGAAGTTATCATTCACTGCAGCTGCCACAGAAGCGTCGGCCTCCGGTTGCTATAAAAACAGTCAGTGTCATGCGCGCTGTTTCTATAGCAAACGGAGCTCGTCGCACTCAATTTTTAATTTGAGAGTGTGTTCATGACCAATAGTATTTAAACAGTTACTAATATTTACCATAACTCCGATAGCATGTGAAGGCAGCATAAAAACGCTGAGCAAGAAAAAATATTTTTAAACGCTGTTTGAGCATAAGAAAAAACATTTATGGGACAGGTCATGTAAGATTTTGTTGCTGAATTTAAAAATGTTTAATTTGAGCAGATATCGATATTCCACAGCAGACGGCGCGAAGCGGGAAAATTGGGTTGCACTGCCCAAATCTGCAGCTAAATAGGCTAACGTTAAATGGCGATGTTAAGTGGAAGCATTTTACACGACTTACTTGACTAAATGAACAAAATAACTCTAAAATAACTCTGTGTAACCCAACTAACAACAAGCCATAACGTCCTTAGTGTAGTTAACGATAGTTTAAGTTATGCTTGTAAACGTTATCAGTAGCTAACAGTAGCATGCCATGAACACAAAAATTCAGATTCGGTTACTTACCCCTGGATTTCCTTGCCTGTTCTTCTTTAATCTGTATTCCAGCTTCAATTATTTTCTGAATTGGTTCATCCGTGGAAAAACTCGACAAAGATGGGCAATTAACCGAAATTTTCGCTCATTTCACACATGGGAGAAAGAACGTGCACTGTGCAACGCAATGGCAAGTAGATATTGCGCCTTCTAAATAGAAGAGCCAATGGCTGATTGGTAAAGTCATTGCGTCATCTCAGCAGCCGTTAAAAGCTCTGGTTGCTATGAAACAATGTTCTTTCAAAATAATCACGTGAGAGTGATAAACCCTTTCCACAAAGTAATACAGTCAACGACTTTATTTTATTTATTTTTTTTATTTATTTATTTATTTTTTTGGTAAATGTGCTGTTCACACAAAATAAATTTTACCAGTATTTTTGAAAAGGCCCTGTTCACAAGCAATTTACCAGTGTGTAAAAGAGGCCATATTCTTGGTATCTGAATAGACCTGGATATCATCATCCTACACTGATATGATATTGTAAATATCTCCAGTTATAATTTGCTTAAAAACAATGCAATATAAAGACTAGCTGAAATCCCAGCTGAGTTATTAATGAAACTTGTCTGTAGACATTCACAATTGGATGGAAATTGACCAGCCTTTTTTTCTTTAATAAACATCTCTCTGAAATGAAGATTTTGTGATCTCTGATTTGCTGCAAAATTTGCCTGTACCTTAAGCTTGTTAAAAGTACAATTGTGTACCTTTTGCTGTCAGAACTAATTTTGTACCTTTAAATTAAAACAAAGGTTCAAATTTGTCACCTTAAGGATCATTTTCTGTACCTTACAGGGTACTTTCGTGGCATATGTACCTTTAGGTACAGAAACGATACCCCTATTTTTCTGTGTGTAGAGCAGTCATTTCAGGAAATTGAAAACCCTTTCACCTTACTTAATTACATATCTAAATGAAACTCATATTTTACCAAAAAATGGGGAATTGTCCAGCCTGTGGAGAAAGTACTCGGGGTCAGATTTGACAACAAGAAAAATCGGACTACTGGATTATATGAGCAAGTTGCAGTCTGACAAGTTTGTGTATGTTCCAATTCTACAAACCTTAAAGAGCATTTTAATGCATCCAAACACCTCATACAGGTTTAAGTTGGGCATACCAAATAAAGATGACATTTACCCTGATATTGAAGATGGTACATAAAGAGTCATCCCCTATTTTCCACTGAAAAAACTGCACTTCAAATTCAACTGATTTACGATGATTTTGAGACTGCCAATCCATTGGGGTCAAAGAAGGGAATTCACAAATTGGGTGATATATATTTTATTTTGAGAAATTTCCCACCACAATTCAATTCGTCTTTAGCAAACATACATTTATGTGCAATTTTCCATGCCCAGGACATCAAAACATATGGATTTGATGCAATATTGGACCATATTGTCAATGACATAAAAGTCCTTGAGACCAGGGGAATAGAAGGTTGTGTGTGTGGAAGCATTGTCCAAGTAACAGGAGACAATCTAGGTTTGCATTGCATTTTTGGTTTTGTTGAATCTTTTAGAGCTCAGAATAGCTGCAGGTTTTGCCTAATTGAAAAGGACGATTATCAAACTGTGTTCTGTGAAGATGAGCCGAATGTAACTTTTGCGCACTAAAGAGACACACTTGCAACACTGCAAAGCTATTCAATCAGACCCAAAACTGCCCCATGTTTGTGTTGTGAAACGCACATGTTTGTTAGACATTCTGCAGTACTTCAGTGTATCAGACAATTTTTCTGTAGACATACTGCATGATGTTTTAGAGGGAGTTGCACAGTTTGAATTAAAACTTGTTTTGCGTTATGTACAAGAGAATTTTTTGACAGCAAAAGAGATGGCAGATTGCATTCATTTAACTATGGGTACATGGAGAGGAGAAATCGACCTCCTGCTGTAAAACTGGATGATAAGAACAATGATTTGGGCACTAATATTTGAAGACATTGTGCCCAGAGATGATAAATATTATAGTAAACACTGTATTTTCTCCTATTTTAACTGAGGGCCTTACTGTTTATTTAAAACACTTAATTGCTGAACATCACAGGCTGTTCAAGTGTTTATTTCCAGAAAATAATTTACTGCATAAACGTCATTTACTGATTCACTATCCGATGTATATGAAATATCGGGCCTATTGTTCACATGTGGTCCATGCAATATGAGTCACAATTTCTTCAAGACGCAACAAAAATGTTTCAAGAACATCACTCTGACACTTGCAAAAAAAAAGAAAACACTTGCATGGCATATAACTGGGAAGACTTCAATCATGACTTCAACCATGCTTGGATAGAATTACTATTCAAGTCATTTAATAAGATCCATGGAAATAGTAGAGAATCAATGGACATTGTAATATAATGACACAGGATAATTTTACAGGTTGCACATGAATCTTATGATATGAGAAAATTATGCTGCTGATGTAATTTTTTTATCTTAAATACTAGGGGCTATTGAAATGATTAACGTCAATCATAAGTAGACTGAATGCTCTTGCATTCTTAATGTTGCTTATAGGTTTTGTCTGAGTGGCGTGCACTTAGTGCAAGTCAAGACGAGGAATACCTTTCAAGGCTGCGAGCTGACCAAGACAGAGTTAGCAATTACAGCATGTATTTAAAACTTTTTTTTCTGTTTGTTTATACATGAGTTCATGTGTTTGCATGCGAATTTGGCCATTTATTCAACCACAGGACCAGGCACAACGCAGAGAAGCAATTATGGAGAACAGACACAAAGAGGCATGCGACTCATTTGGTGTTTAGTTTAACCAATCATAGACTGATTTATTTTTCTGTGCTTTCTTGACAGGCTTTGGAAAGAAGGCATCTCAGTTTGAGCAGTCTGGCTGAGCCACAGGATGGCATCCCACTTAGAGCTCTGAATCTTTGGGTAGACAGCGATTCAATTTGATTCACGATTCATAGGTGTTCGATTCGATTCAAGAACGATTTTTGCAAATTCAGAAAGATTCAATTCGAGATGATTCACATTAAAATTCGATGCGATTCGATTAATTTGATTCGATTCTGCATTTTAATATGCATTTATAGGGATATTGAAATGCTTCCCTCAACGTGTCTTAGTCAGGGTGCGAATTACACAGCGGCCTTCAGGAGGTCAGAGAGTAAGGGCAAAAACAAACAAACAAACAAAAAAACCTTTTGTCCATTATTAATGTTAGTTCATGTTAGTTCTTAATGATGGTACATAACTTTATTTCAATAGCCTATAAAAATTGGCATTTGTAGAAATTTACATAAGCCAAAACTTTAAAAGGGCTTTAAAAGTGTTGTTAGGCCTAGTTCATGTTAAATATAGTGGAGGATAGTGTTAAAGGCTACACAACCAATGTGTTCCAGGTACATTAAACATGCTTACATGGAGAGACTATCATGCACTTTCCCAACTAATCCTAAACTAACTTTTCTTCAAGGAATAGTTATAAAATCCCTCTTTGTTCTCTTTATATGGAACATTTTCCTTATGGTAATTCTGAAAGAAAACGCGCTGGGTTTCTACTGTTGCTATGGTAACGAACGCAACTGTAACGCGTATCTGATAGATAAACCGCGTGCTCTTATTTGAGTGTTGTTAATGTTGTAGTTATTTCAGCAGTTTCCTTCGTACATTCAGTTTAACGACATTAAGTTCATAATTTCATTTATCATTCATTGAACTGTGCGTATGCATTTAGACACTTACATTATGTGTTTGCTCCGTCCATGCAATAAATGCACGCCTTGAAACTGCTCAGGTAATGTCAATGAACCATTTCCGACGTTTCCACGCGATAAAAGCGTTTTATTTCATCAACAGTGACCGCGCAATGACTTGGCAGCTTCATCAATGGCTTGAGCAGTTTGACTCAGGACTATTGCTGTCTTAATAGAGAGCTGTCATCTGCTCATGTGAATAGCAGTGGCCGTCCTGAGGAGAGCTCAAACGTGGGCTTCTCAATGAGAGCTACGGACTGAGCGCGAGCGCAATCCAGTGAGAGGCGGTAAAGAGTGCAGCCGCGCGTCCCTGTGAAGGAGAGCTGTGAGAGAGGGCGCAAAATGACGGCGCACTACGTCTCCATCAATTCGCGCATGTTTAATGTTTACATATTTTAAAGCACTGAATCACTATAGAAATGCGATTAATCCGATTCTTAGCATTTTACATCGATTATCGACCGAAATAAACGATTCACGATTCAAAAAACATGTTTCAAGATCGATGCATATGCATCGTCAGGATTTGTAATCGATGCATCGAGAAAACGAGGTACCCGAAAGATGGTGAACTATGCCTGGGCAGGGCGAAGCCAGGGGAAACTCTGGTGGAGGCCCGCAGCGGTCCTGACGTGCAAATCGGTCGTCCGACCTGGGTATAGGGGCGAAAGACTAATCGAACCATCTAGTAGCTGGTTCCCTCCCATAAATATAAGCCGGAGATCGTGGGGCCAGTGCAGTTACCAGGGTACCTCAACGTTATTACAACCAAGCGTTGGGTAACTGCCTCGGCTAGTGGTCGACTGGTCAACACACGGTGCGGCAGAGTGAGTCGAGAGTCAGGACCCCAGGGTATGGGCTATTCTTGAGTCTTGCCAAACTCTCCATCTTGAGCCCGATAACTGTGGCTGACATAGAAGGCAGTGGTGGGTGAAACTTGGTTTGCGCTATATTACTCAAACAGCGGCACCAAGGACTGACGACTCCAAGCCTTAGTGGACATAACGATCAATCCACAACTCGACCCACCCTCTGTACTTTTGGGCGCTCCATGAAGACGAGTCTGATGGCTCAATTTTTCCAGCCATTGGCGAGATGGCGCACGATGAAGGTTCGGTGGCGTAGGTATCGGAGGGCGACCTGGCACCGCCGGGGGACGGACTGACTGGTAGACAGGACTTCAGCGAGAACAGACAATGATACAGAGATTCCCAATGGCACGGCGAAATGGCACACCCTGGAAAGGGTTTATCCTCTTAACAAATATGTCTGGTCGAAATAATCGAAAACTCATGCCGGAAGGTACGTCGCCCGGTTTAACAAGGTGCCCTGCGGGAACTTCGGGATTGGGTTCCTGCAGTAGGACAAGATCCCCTCAGAGTCCCTTGGCCAAGGATGTTGGAGGTGGAGGTGGCCATTTGGTTGTTGGATTAGAGCCCGGTTATAGACTACGAGATTGCTCGGTGACGCTGACTCGGCTCCACGGAGTGCGAGTAGGGGACAGAGTCCCGAGCGGAGAGAGCGCAGTACATGGTCCTCTCGGTAGAACGAGCTCTGCCGTAGAACCTCCGGACACAGAGGAACTGGTCATTGCCCCAAGGGGTGGCCCCGCTCAGGCCATTACCCCAGCGAGTGCGGCACGAGATGGGGACACCGGAGTGGTTGTGTTACTGCCACTCCAGGACTTCACTTGTGCCTTATGTGGCGTGCCGGCAAGTGCAGTGGCATGGGTAGGAAGGCACTTCAAATCCTGCCACGCAAAAGTACTTGTTAGATACAGTTGTAGGTTGTGTGGAAAAACCTCTCATTCCGGGCATTCCATAGCTTGTCACGTCCCTAAATGTCGAGGTCCGAGGGTTGCTGCACCGGCTGGTGCAGTGAGATGCGAGGGATGTGAGGCTAGTTTTGCCACGGAGAGGGCGCGGAGTATACACGAACTACACGTCCACCCAGACATTCGCAACCGTAAGAGGATTCAGGAAGGGCGTAAACGGGGTAATTCTGCTTCTCAGCAGACGGCAGGTGAGGCAGGAGCTCGAACGGCTCTGGGAACCAACAGGGATTCCTCCCCGGATGGGGGGGGTCCCGCAAAAAGGCTTAGATCCCTAGCTGCAAGGGATAGTGAGAATCCGTCTGAGCCTGTGGCGAGTTCATCACTTCCTCCTAACCAGCCCAACCTACCAGAGGGTGGCCTTCTTACGCTCCTTAGGAAGGAAGCCCGTAAAATGGTAGGTGAGGTGGGGGATGATGGCACGGATTATTCTCACGTGCTTAAAGCTTGGTTGGATGGCTGCGACCAGTTACCTGAACTGGTCGAAGCGGCAACGCAGAGGATGCTCCAGGGATGCGTCCCGGGGCGAGGGAGAGTTCCAAGCCGACAACCTCGGACGAGGTCTAGGCAGCCCTCGAGCAGCAGGTGGCGCAGACGATACCTTGCCCGACGTCGAGCGTTTCACACCTGCCAGCTCAAGTTCAAAAGGGACCCGGCCCGCTTGGCTGAGGAGATATTAGATGGGAAGGTGTATGGCCGATGTACAATATCTCCTGACACAATATACCAGTCGTTCCGGAATAAGTGGGAGCTGCCCCCTCCCTACTGCGGGCTGGGTCGATTCAGTGCAGAGGTGAGTGCTAACAACACTCACCTCGTCGGAACTATCTCTCAGGGTGAGATCCAAGAAAGCCTCCGACTAACTTTGAACGCTTCCGCGCCGGGCCCAGATGGGATCGAGAAACAGGACATTCTCGATTGGGACCCCAGGTGTGAGACCCTCACACGCCTGTTCAACATGTGGTGGTTCACTGGAATCGTGCCTACCCGCCTGAAGAAAAGCCGTACAGTGCTAATCCCGAAGACATCTGACCCAGGTGCGGTGATGGAGATTGGTAACTGGAGGCCAATTACCATCGGGTCGATGTTTTTAAGGCTCTTCACTAGGGTGATAACTAAACGAATGATGGAAACGTGTCCGATTCACCCTAGACAAAGGGGGTTTCGTCCTACCCCTGGGTGTGCGGAGAACATAGAGGTACTGCGGGGCCTCATCCGCCACTGCAAAGAAGAGCGCAGCCCACTCGCAGTAGCATTCATCGACTTTGCACAGGCGTTCGATTCCGTCTCCCATGAGCACATCCTGTCGGCTCTTGGGCAGATTAAAGTGGATCCCCATATGGTAGGTCTGATCCAGCAGATCTACAAGGACAGTACGACCAGTGTCGAGGTCGGGGCTGGGACCACCCCTGATATAAATGTGAGGGTTGGTGTCAAGCAGGGGGATCCGCTCTCCCCCCTGCTTTTCAACCTTGCCATGGACCCCCTCATCCATGGTCTCGAAAGATATGGCAAAGGGTACACCGTAGCGGGTCACAAACTAGTGTCACTCGCATTCGCGGATGACCTAGTCCTGGTGGGAGGATCTTGGGGTGACATGGCGCACAACCTAAGCCTTCTTGACTCCTTTTGTCAGAGCACGGGCCTCAGAGTACAGCCGGGTAAGTGTCGTAGTTTCCTTCTGAGGCCCTGCAGCGGCTCCTTTTCGGTTAATGACTGCGTCCCATGGGTTCTGGGAGGCAGGACCCTGCAATTAACCACCATCGATGAGACGGTTAAGTATTTGGGCATTAAGGTCAACCCTTGGGTTGGGGTAGTACGACCTACGATGGTGGAGGCTCTAGACAACTGGTGTCGCAGTATCGGGAAAGCGCCCCTTAAACCCTCTCAGAGGGTGGTCCTCCTTAACCAGTACGCGTTGCCTCGGTTATTCTATCAAGCTGACATGGGGGAGGTCAGTGACGGTGTACTCCGAGCCATGGACGGGAAGATCAAGGGGACAGTTAAGACATGGCTGCATCTGCCGCTGTCCACTTGCGATGGGCTAATATATGCAAGGAACCGGGACGGAGGCCTGGGGATTTGTAAGTTCACTCGACACATCCCGTCCATGCAGGTGAGGAGGCTATTCCGCCTTGCTCACTCGTCAGATCCGGTAGTCCGTTCCGTAATGAGAAGTTCCCATGCACAATCCAAGTTCGAGAGGGCCTGGCGAAGGGCCGGTGGTACGGCCGGTAATCGTCCGCTGCTCAGCGACGATGTTTCGAACGCAAGAGGAGACACCACCGACCCGTTGACGCCCATGTGTCCAGTTCCGTGTGACTGGAGGGCGGAGGAATTCCAAAGATGGACAGGGCTGCCAACTCAGGGTGTGGGGATAGCAGGCTTCAGGGGCTCGTCCGCGAGCAACGCGTGGTTGAGGAAACCCGCGTGTATGACCGAAAGGCAGTACATTGCGGCTCTTCAGGTACGTGCCGGCGTGTACCCCACCCAGGAGTTTCGATGTCGGGGCAGGAGCAAGATAGTTGCTGCCTGCCGTGGCTGTTCATACAGGATTGAATCCGCCTCACACATACTTGGGCAATGTCCAGCCATCCAGGGGGCTAGAATTGCCAGACACAACAAATTGTGTCGTCTCCTCGTGGTTGAGGCGGAGTCCCTCGGGTGGGAGGCTCGCCGGGAATGGTCGTTCAGGACCCCAAACGGGGACCTGCGGCGGCTTGACTTGGTGCTCATCCGTGGGAACTTTGCCTTGGCCATTGACGTAACAGTTCGCTACGAGTTTCGCTCTCCAGTTGCGGTGCAGGAGAAAGTGGACTATTACGGGCCCCATGTGATTCAGATGGCACGTGAACTGGGAGTTGGGAGGGTGCAGGTTTTTGGATTCCCTATCGGGGCCCGGGGCCTGTGGCCCTCCCGTAACAATACAGCATTGGCGGTTATGGGCCTCGGGAAGGAGAGAGTGGGGACTTTCTCTCGGCTGCTGAGTCGGAGATGCCTCTTGTACTCGTTGGATATGTTGCGGAGTTTTACCTCTTCCTTGAGGTCCAACTGAAGCGGACAAGGTTCGGGCGGGAGGACAAGGCTGAAAAAAAAAAAACTCCAATTAAAGTGTCCTGATGGCCATATCGTTAGGAGAAGATTTTACCTCACACACCCAATTCAGGTATTCAGAAATTGGGTGCACATATCAGAATACTTCATACAATTATTCCTAATTTACCAAAAATCTAACAATGTATAATTTGATTACTTTTAAAATGTATATTTTTACAAGGCATTGTCGTCTATTAATATCTTGTTCATTTCTTTTTTATATTGATAAACATGACACACCAATTTTTCACCTATTTGACTTTGTCGGCTTGGATGAGGGTGGGCCTAAACGGGAGTTTTTTCAGGCTATGATAGCTCTCAAGGAAAGCTTACAGGGCCACAGAATAATAAGAATCTGTCTCTGGATAGCTATGTTTAGTATTCATATATGCTCTTTTAACAAACTCAAATTATATATGCCTTTGTTTTAAAATGTAGATTTGAATTTATAATTGTTTTGTTATGCAAATACTTCCTAAACCCTTACCGATTAAAAAATCTCTTGTTTTTCAGCACTTTAATTTTTGCAGCATTACTGAGAGGTCTGTACCGAATATATGAAACGATTGCGGTGGCACTCGTGCCTGGAGGGTTGTTTCTTTCTTTCTTTTCTGAGAGGCTTTACCAAAACCTGTGCTCTATACCACCATTTTTACCCACTCTTGAAGAAATCACAGATACGAAGCTCTAGCATAAGTTCTGCCGGGAAGACTCAAATGTTACGTCACTTATTAGTTCAGATCTAACCAATCATTATCTAACACTTGGAGTATAAAAGATTGGTACTTACACATGTCTGAGTTCGCGGATGCTGACGCCAACCTTCTCTTCCATCCTCCCCACCACCACCAGGATGGTCCCTGTCCATACCTCCCAGGGGGTTGGCCACGCCCCTGCCTTCATCTTCAGGCAGGAAATGCAGTCCTCAACCCTCAGGATATGAACTACGAATGGGGCCTACGCCAAAGAACTTTATCTTACAATATTTTCTTTGCTGATTGTTAAAAAATATCATTGTTACATTATCTTGCCTCCCGAGTCTTTCTGATAGAACTGGATTTGCAGTGGAAATTAAAAAAGTTATGACAATGTTGATACTATTAAATGGTACTATGGTACTAATTAACTGTACATGACAAAGATCAGTGAGGCAAGAGATATTACAGCAGCTAGAGATGCCATTATGGAAGCTGCAGATGGCCTGTCCTTGTTGGTGTCCTGGGGCATATCACCACCATGGATGAACACTTAGGTCAGGCAGCCATTACTTTCAATGTGGAAGGAAGGACTTAAGAAGACTTACAACAGTAAGTGTGTATGTTTATGTAGTTATGTTTTTGTATATATTTTTTTAGTTATTTGAATTTGTGTACTTCCACTGTTCATCTTTAATAGTTATTACAAAACAGTTTTTATTTATTTTTTGCTGAAGAGCAAACCTACTTACTGCTACACACTTATCTAAAATGGTGCACTTGCTCCTATTTGAAAATATAGGGGTTGACTGAAACTGTTGGTCCAGTATTGCTTCACTGTACAGGTGCTGGTCATATAATTAGAATATCATCAAAAATTCATTTTTTTATTATAAATTATTTTTAAAAATGAAACTTTCATATATTCTAGATTCCCTACATGTAAAGTAAAACATTTCAAAAGTTTTTTTTTTTTTTTTTTACATTTTGATGATTAGAGCATACAGCTCATGAAAGTCCAAAATCCAGTATCTCAAAATATTAGAATATTTCCTAAGATCAATCAAAAAATGGATTTGCAAAACAGAAAAGTTCAAGTTCTTTAAAGTATGTTCTTTTGTGCACTCAATACTTGATCGGCAGGACATATTACAGCAAATGACTTGCTCCTAGCACAAATTACTGCATCAGTGAAGTGTGGCATGGAAGTGATCAGCCCGTGGCACTGCTGAGGCACTATTGAGCCTTCAGATCATCTGTATATTGTTCGATCGACTGTTTCTCATCTATCTCTTGAAAATATCCCATAGATTCAGGTCAGGCATATTGGCTGGCCAATAAAGCACAGTAATATCATGGTCAGCAAACCACTTGGAAGTGGTTTTTGCACTGTGGGCAGGTGCTAAAGTCCTGCTGGAAAAGGAAATCAGCATCTCCATAAAGCTTGTCAGCAGATGGAAGCATAAAGTGCTCCAAAATCTCCTGGAAGATGGCTGCATTGACTTTGCACTTGATAAAACACAATGGACCAACACCAGCAGACGTCACGGCCCCCCCAAATCATTACTGACTTCAGAAACTTCACACTAGACTTCAAGCAGCTTGGATTCTGTGCCTCTCCAGTCTTCCTTCAGACTCTGGGACCATGATTTCAACATGAAATGCAAAATTTACTTTTATCTGAAAAGAGGACTTTCGACCACTGTTCACTGTCCAGTTCTTTTTCTCCTTAGCCGAGGTAAGATGCTTCTGACGTCGTCTTTGGTTCAGAAGTGGCTTGGTAGTCCTTTTCCTGAAGATGTCTGAGTGTGGTGACTCTTGATGCACTGACTCCAGCTTCATTCTACTCATTGTGAAGCTCTCCCAAGTGTTTGAATCAGCTTTACTTGACAGTATTCTCAAGCTTGCGGTCATCCCTGTTGCTTGTGCACCTTTGCCTACCCAATTTCTTCCTTCCAGCCAACTTTGCATTTAATATGCTTTGATACATCACTCTGTAAACAGCCACATTCAGTAATGACCTTCTGTGACTTACTCTCTTTGTGGAGGGTGTCAATGATTGTCTCCTGGACCATTGCCAAGTCAGCAGTCTTCCCCATTAGTGTGGTTTCAAAGAACAAAAGATACCCGGAATTTATACTGTAGGGATGGTCGTTTAATGAAACTCAAATGTAAATATTCTAATATTTTGAGATAATGGATTTTGGACTTTCATTAGCTGTACGCTCTAATCAACAAATTAAAAAAAAAAAAACTTTTTAAATGTTTTACTTTACATGTAGGGAATCTAGAATATATGAAAGTTTAATTTTTTAAAATAATTTACAATAAAAAAAATGAACTTTTTCACGATATTCTAATTATATGACCAGCACCTGATGGCCAACTGAGAATGGTACTTCTGATTCACTTAACCTTAAGCAGTGTCTTGGTTCTCATCACTTGGGTGTGCTGGGGTTACATGATTTTCTGCGAACATGTTTTCTAAATATACAAAAGATTCTCTATATAACTGCATACAGTTTATTTATTTATTTTTGTTACAGACTTGCTGAAGGTCAAAGCACACTCGGCCTTCTGGATATGATGAAAATTCATCACAGTGTTCTGTACATCAGAGAAGCCTCTAAAAGCCACAGACTTGATCTCCTTGTTCCAAGCGGAACTGTCCCGATATTTGAAATCAACCCAAACAATCCCACTGTTGTATTTTTTACTTCCTTTGATTAATAACCAACTATGTAATAACACATCCCCAATAAAAGATGATCAATAAACAGCCCTTACCTGCAGAATGTCTGGGGTAGATGATAAAACCAGTTGATCAATAATTCCTAAGGAAGGTCCAGCCACACTCAGTTTGGATTCAAAAATGCTCTTGGAGCTCATAAGGAATTAATATATATCTCTTATATACGACATATATTTATATTCAGGTTTCAGATAATAGGTTTATATAAAAATAATTCACTCTGAGACTTGTTTTAAAATAGTTTACAAATTGTCATTAAAAGATACCAGTATAATTGGTAAAGTTCAGAATAAAAAATCTTCACACAAACAGAGGAGTTGAGTCTTCACCAATCGGCAGGATTCTGATACAAGTTTTACACCTTATAATCATCATAAAGAGGAGGACCTTAATCGTCCCTTTATTTGGTATAAGAAAAGAAAACATACGTCGTAAAAAAAAAAAACTAGGCTATAGTAAAGATACACACCTACGCCTCTCAGTTTCCTGTTGACCTTTATAATCCTATAGTAAGCATGAGCAAAAAATATAGGTAGCACTTTCCTTCTGCATTCAGCCGTTAGTGGTTTTCACACCTTTTCAATCTACAAAGCAAGGAATACATATTGGTTGCAACAGGTGCAATGCATAGCATAGCAAAAGCGAGTAACCTTTATTCTACTAAACTGGTAACCTTTTTAACATAGACCTGGCTCCAGGTTTCATTGTTAGTTGAAAGCGTTGCAATTTCTCCTGTGATCTGAGCTAAATCAGCATGAAAGTTATTCAAAGCAAAAGATTTTTTTGCGTCTTCCGTTTGTGTCTTCTTCTTCTCCATTTTCTTGAAGAGTTTGGCCTGTTGTCGTTGGATTCCTTGTTGAATCAAAGTATTCATATCAATTCTAAGTGCAGTTGGTCTGCGTAAAGGTCTGTCAGCAGAACACACTTTACTCGGATTTGGGCTATCAGGATTTTGATCCAGATAGGCCGAATATGAAACACCACCCTTCTCTTCATTGCTCCACCTCCAAAACTCATTCTCATATCCTAACCACTCTGCTCCGAGTCGGTCTCGAAGCCCAGCCCGATCACTGTGAGGCGAGTGCACTGACAATGATGCTAAACACCTTTCTCTAGCGGTCATCAGTGTGCAGTAGTTTACCTGCAGAACTCTCATTATCTGGCCTCTGTTACACATGCAATGCGAGTGGATGTCTGTGTATATCAGCTGACTTAAACAAAATGCTTCATGAAAATTAAAGCACAGATGATGAACGAACCAACAAGGAAGCACAAAAATGAACGTACAGAACACGAGTAAATACAAACAAGAGTTCATTGTTAGTCGCAAACAGGGGACCATTCTTCATATGTCGCTAACTCGGTTAGCTGGATTTGATTGATGACGATTTGGCATGATCTTGGATTGTTCGGTTCTTCGACACTCATCCTGGACTTGCTGCTGTAGCAACAGGTCTGTAAACCTACCTGCTCGTGAGCAGGCTTATTTCATGTAAACAGGATGTCAGCAGATAGACGAGGACAGGTGGAGGGAATCAGTAACGACGGTGGTGACTGGGTGCATGACTGAGTTGACTCCCTGACAGTACCCCCTCCTCCAGGGGTGGCCACGGCCTCTGGGTGCGGGACGGTCAGGGTGGCTCTGGTGAAATTCAGTCAGGAGAGTGTTTCTAGAGCAGTGGGTAATCCACGAAGGGGAATCAACTTGCATGCTTTGGAAAATCTATCCACTGCGACTAGAATGCAGGTGTATCCATTGGAATTGGGCAGATCAGTGACAAAGTCAACTCCGATGTGGGACCAGGGACGATGGGGAATGGGCAGTGGTACAAGTTTTCCTGATTGTAGTTGACGGGGAGTTTTTGAGATGGCACAGACTGAGCATCCACAAACATACTGGGAGACATCCCGGGCCATGGTACTTGGTACATTGACTCCCTGACACAGGACTAGATTGCATCTTTTTAAGCGGAATTGATACTTAAAATCTGTCCCAGCCACGACTACTTTATTTCAGGAGTACTATACTCATCCAGGGACAATAATTTAAAATGATAATAATTTACAAATTCATTTGAAAATAATACTATAATGTTGTGTAATCTATAATACTATAGACACAGCCAGTTTTTACTTGTGATGGAATAATTGCTTTACAATTGTATTGCAGTCTTGCACACATGCTTGTACAGTTATTCTGAGCCGCGCATTAATTTGAATGGTGATGCTATTATGGGAGTGGCTTGATGCAGCGCAGGAGATGCAGATAACGATCTTGACTTGAATTAATTTTTAAATACAACTTTAATTAATGATGTCACATAACAAATCTGCTTCAAAGATAAAATTAAATTGTGAATTACAACAATAAAATAAAAATGACTGTACAAATGCATGTGAATCTAAATAACTGGCAATCATGTAAAAGAAAACTATGCTTCTTTTCGCTGGACTTCGAGACTAAACGCCTTCACCTTCTCTCACCTGCTTGGAACAGCTTGCTTCTCGCCGTTGAAGAGGCAATGCAGCGCCGGCACCCTCGCAGACTGCCCGCCCTCGAGCGCTTCCGGTTTCTCAGCAATTCCCCTGCTGCCATCCGGCACACTTAAAAGAGCAATTTCCAGTGGTTTTCACCACTCACAAAGGAGCATTTTTCACTCTGTTTTCACGGTGACGGTGGCATTGTTACAAATGTTGCGCCACGGCTGTGGCACTTGCAGAGCACCTCTGCACCAGGATGACGGGCACGGTAAGTGCATTTTCTGCCTGGGCAAGTCCCACGCAGAGGCGGCGCTCACTGGGACTTAATGTTCTCACTGCGAGAACGAGTCTGGCCTCTCTGCGCTCGCAGATCGCTTTCTTCACTGAAAACGGTCCCGCCCCTCGCGCCCTCCCGTCCTCTTCCTCCCATGAGCCTGTGAGGAAGAAACAGCGGGGCAAAGGGGTCCAGCGCTCTGAGACGAGTGAGCTCACGCCGGCTTAGCCCCTGCGTGCCTCACTCTCTCCGCCCAGAGAGCCGTCTCCCGTCCTATTCTCCCACCCAGACCTGCGTCCCTCGGCTGAAGCAAATGATCTGGTGTCTTTCGGTGGCGGTTCTGAGGCGGTTCCATTCCTCCGTTTCACGATTCTGGAACTGACGCTCCCACCTTCAGAGAGCTGCGCAGCGCCACAGATTTGGCCCTGCGCACCACGAAGACAACAGCCAAGGCTATCGGGCGGTCAATGGCCAGCCTTGTTGTGTTGGAGTGCCATCTCTGGTTAAACTTGACAGAGATTAAGGAGATGGATAAGATGGCCTTCCTTGACGCCCCTGTCTCTCCCGCTGGTCTCTTAGTGAAGCCCTCGGTGGCTGGTTCAGAGTCGTCCCAAGCTATGCGACACTTCCTGCCCAAGCGCTCCAGCTCAGCTACTGCCACGAGTCGTCCCAAGCCTGCGCCGACTCAGCAGCAGACCAAACCAGCGCCCTCTGCCACCCAGGCAGTGCCCCCTAAATAGCAACATCAGTGATCTCACTCCTCTAAGCGCCCATTCTTTCCGAGACGTCAGGGACCCCGGCCTAGGATTACGCTGGACCCAACGCCTCCAAAGTCTTCCTGATCCATCAGGAAGGAAGAGGAGGGGGCAAAGTCCCACTATGGCCGGACCACCCCCAAAGTTGCTTCACTTAGTTCCCCCGTTATCCCGTTCCGTTCTGGGTGTAGGGGACAAAGTGTTTGTTATGCGCCCTGGGCCCACTGTTGCTGAGCCTGCGCCAAATGCTGTTCTCATGGCGAAAAAAATAAAAACCATACGTTTTTAAAAAGAGAGCAAACTTCTTCTTCCACCCACCTCACAGTGCACAGGCCCCAACTCAGTGGCCTTTCAACCCACTTAATCCAACACTTTGCCACGCGGGCCGAGGCAAGGGGTTGGATTTTTTGCACAAGTTTGTGGCATGTTTGATTGTTTTGCCACTTTTTCTGGGAATTGACCATCTGTGTTGGTGAGCTTGTCCTGAGCTTCAGTGTTTGTGGAGTGTTGTGTTCAATGCTTGTTGAACAAAGAGGTGTGCTTTCAGTTGTATCCTGGCACAGCTCTTCGTCACTGGTGTGGTGTTCTGCGCTGTCTTGGGATTGAGTAGAATTGGGTTTGGAAAGTACTGTAATTTGGTTTTCATCTGTGTACTGTACCGTCACAGTTTGTCAAGTCATGCTGCTGTTTAAATTAATTTGCTGAGTGCTGAGTTGGTAACTGACAGTCCGATTTCTTCCTCATCAATGTGGAAAGTGAGTGTGCCGTTGCATTTAGTAATGTAGCCTGTACTTTTACGCAGGATTTTGCAGCTGTGGCATCTATGGATTGGGTCTTTTAGAATGAAGTCATTTGTGGGCTGTGGCATTTTGGGCAAAGTTTCATTAAATGAATTATAGAACCTTCTAATTCTGCAGTCAGATTGTGTAGTGGTGTCTGTTGGGTTGTTGTTGCATCTGGTGGAATGAATGGTATTGGCTTGTCTAGGAGTGATGTTTGTCTGCCGAGTCATTGTAAGTGTAGTGTTGTCTCTGTATGTACTAGTTGTCAGGTTGGTGAAGGTGTAGGAGAGGTGAGTTTGCACAAAGTCAATGTGCTTTTCCCAGAGGGATAATTCAGTAGCTGCTGAGTCAGCAATGAAGCAGGTTCGGACTTCACAATCAGTGTCTCTAACAGTGACTGTGTTGCTGGATGATCTATTTTGTAGACCGCAGCTAGTTTGGAGACCTGTAGGGAATAAAAGAAATCAATTAACATGTGGTGTGTGTTTAATGTTTTTGTAAAAGATATTTTACAGGTGGTATACATGGTTGGTGGATTTTTTTTTTTTTTTTGGAAGACGTTTCTCAGTAATCTTTTCTTTTTTGTGTGTGTGTGGAGGTTAGCTTGGGGTAATTTTCATTTTATAGTTGACGAAAGCCTTTAATATCTTAAGCCATGAAGGCGTAGTTTGCTTAAAACAAGTGCAGTGCTTCTCAAACCTGTCCTGTGGATCCCACATGATTGCACATTATGGAAGTCTGTCTTATTAGAAACATTTAATTCAAATCTTGCAATCACTACTAATGAGCTGATGTACCAGGTGTGTTAGATGAGGGAGATATGAAAAAAGTGCAGTGGTGGTTGGAGCTGAGGATAGGTTGTGTTTGAGGTCGTCTTTTCTCTGGCTGAGAAAAGAGATGTCAAACTTAAGCAATTTTGTGAAAGACCAAATGGGTGGAAAGACAACACAACTTGAGCCACAAGAAAATTGATCTTGAGATCAAAAGAGACAGAGAGACAATGCAGGCCTGTTTCTTCAGAGTGACAACCCACAGAGACTGTTTTTACAAATAAAATTGTTCAAATTGTTCCAAAACAATTCTAAACTAACTTGTTGTCAAACATTGTTCAATGGCATAATTGTATATCATGTCTACACATTATACTTGTGACCAGTTATGCTTAGATCACTCACAATTCATGTAATTGTTAGACTTATTTGAATGGTTGATTGAAAATGTGCCTTGTTTGGAATGAATTTAAATCTCTATTTAGAATTCAAAGTTTGGCTTGAATGATATCTGTATAAAACTCTCTGAATTTTATGCCAAGAGCAGGAAAGTTAAGGGGAGGAGAAAAGCCACCTTTGAAACAAAAGACGATACCTGATTGGTCAGAACTCCTCAAAGAGGTGGGACAAACACCTAAGTTTAAATAGTCAGTTCAGAATGACAAAGGACAGCAGTTGAAGTGGGATCAGAACAACATGAATAAGACAAAGAACAGACAATGACGAGCTGACATATATTCATCAAGAACTAATAATTACATATCTGTGTACATGCAGAGGTATTTTTTTCCTAGTTATTACAGCTACATTGTTCAGATATGAAATTGAAGGGATTATGGTCAAGTACTATATTGGCCAGCACCGCGGACCATTTCATATATAGCTATCAGTTAACATCAGCATCAAAGACATTAAAAAACATTTCAGCTTAACTCATTTTCTGTTTGCGATCCAATGTGGATTCTGTTCACCATATAAGACAGAAATATTTATATTCAATATTTATTTTTATATTCATTGCAAAAGATCTCCATGTACAGGCTCCTTGTACATACAAAAATCTCACTGGATTATTATAATTAATGGCAAAATGAATGTTTGGAAATGTAAACTGAAATTTCCTACTGACACACTACAGCAAAAGATATAAATAACTGGCTTAAACCATTTTTTCAGTGTGAAAATACTAACATGCCTAAGACTTCTGCACAGTACTGTATAAATATTTTATTATTAGTATTATTAAATAATATCTTTTTTTTTTTTTTTTCTTATTCAGAGTATGCAGTTGTGACAACAATCTATCAGGTTTGTCTAAACCAAGGTTGTCTGTAGTCAGTGTTTATATAATGTTTAATGACTTTTATATAAAAGTATAAATAAACATATGTATGTTTTTATTTCAACAGCTTCATCTGGAAATCCTTTCTGAAATCCTCAGTGAAGTTATTTTGTCAACGGGTGACTCTGCATATTTGACACTTTCTCTGGTGTGCAGATGGTTTAGGGATGTGGTCACTCAAGAACACTTTGCCTGGCTAGACAGTAAGATTAACTGAGGCAGTTAAACTCATCATTTATCTTTCCTGTATTTTGTCTTTACACTTTAAGGTGTGGCCAAAGTGTGTGGAAGAATTTCACTCCCGTCTACCGGAAGGAGTTCAGACGGATGTACAGCATCAGGGAATGCTTGCAGTGCAGAGCCCTTTTCAAGTCATACCCACCAGAGTATAGGAGAAGAGGCCCACGTGCTGAACTTCTGGGCTTTTACTCAGATGTTTGCACAGGATTTTGCTCCCATTGGTGTGTTAAGTTCATAGAAGGGAAAAAGAGAATGAACTGAGATCAGCTGGTTTTGATGTATTAATTGATGTCATTTAAAGTTAAACTTCGCAGTGTATAGTGTTCTAATAAAAAAGCTATGGCAAACACGTGCATGAAAGACTGATGTAAATGACTGAAACCAGTTATCGTTCTTTAAGGTTTCTCATATTTCATGTTAACATAATTTGCTATGTATTGCTTTAAGCAGGCATGAAGTCCATCTAATTAATGAATTCTTAATTTAGTTGTGACAATTCTGTGTAATATTTCAATTGGCAATGATTTTAGAAAGAAAGTGTTTAAAGGGGTGATTAAATGTATTATGTTTTTAAGTTTTTTATATAGAAGCGGGTAACTACATTCAGGATTAATGAGGTTTTCAGTAGTGCAGTTCAGATAACAAATAACAGAAAAAGTGATGAGTGTTTTTGGGTTCACATTCTACTAGTTCCTTCCTTGCAAAAAGTAACCATGGTTTTATTGTTGTAAAAATATTTGTTGGCATATTGATTACCATGTGTTAACCACACAAACACCATATTAGTAACCATAGTTTTGTAGCAAAGCTGGTTAATTTTTGTAGGGGTTAAGGGAATGTTTACTATATTGGTGGCGTTCAGAGACTGGTGACAGTTTGCTACACACACACACACACACACATATATATATATATATATATATATATATATATATATATATATATAAAATTTATTGATAGATAGATATATATATATATATATATATATATATATATTGATAGGTAATGTGAATATATAAATCAAGGTACATCTACATAACCATACTTTGCATTATATTGCCATGTCACTTATAAAAAACCAGCGAGTAATGCCGAGGTAGTGTCTAATACAGCTATTGAGGGAGTAATTGTAAATTAGACCATTTATTTCTATTCTGTTTGTCATAATCCACCACTCTTTGTATTTCTGTTTTCATGGAATGTTGAGGAAACGCAACAAACATAAAAACACAAAATTTATATTCGCTTTTTAATTTATTTTAAAAGTTTATTCGTCTGAATGTCTACTTCCGCATTCCAAGCCTGCTCACAGTGTCATAATTCTCTACACCAATAAGCTCATCTTAATCATAAACCAATAACCGTTGAGCTAGTCCAGGCTGCACTCAGGGGTACTACCAAGTCATTTCACTAGGCGGCCATCTTTGAAACGCCTCTCGGGCATCCAAGTGCAGCTCCTATCTCTTTGAATGGGGAAACATCAAATTCTCCAAAGCTGCTTGCCAATGAAATCTGACAACTTTCTAATAAATTTTGTTTCTAAACACTCGAATCATGACAAAAAAACGGCATTTTTCAGGCTGTATCAAGCTAATGTGCGCGCTTCTGACTGTTTCTATAGAAACCGGAGCTTCTAACGGCCACTGCTGTGACGCTTGACTTTACAGGTCGGCGATTGGCTCTTATTTAGAAGGCGGGACTTATTCCGCCATATTGCGTGTTGCACTTTCTTCCATTCAAAACAATACGAGTGACACGTTTTGTGTTATTCTGTAGTCTTTGGTACTACAACACAGAAGCTGCATTTGAAGTGGCATTGAGATGCATTTACACAGACATAGCTGAAAGGTGACAAATTAACAATCTGCAGTTACAAATGCATAAGTAATGTTTTGATGTTTTAAACTAGTTTTAAATTTAACATTTTTCCAAAATATTGTATTCGTATAGTTGGGCTTGTAAAAAACGAATATTCATTTATTTAAATGATGTCAAATGAGAATTTTATTTTTTTTAATTCATCAAGATTTTGTAACCATCTGAACAAGCTTCGATTAGGCAATATACCAAACAAGCTTACATTATATCTTAAGCTTTTCTTTTAGTTCTGAGAACTAAATAATACATGCAAACAAAAAAAATATATATAAAGAACCAAAGCATTTAAACTCAAGTAGTGTTAACAGGAAAAACACTAATAAAGCAGATATCACCAGTTATTGCACAAAACGTACATAATACACATAAAACACTCAGTAAATGGTTATCGTGTTCATATTGTTTCATGTTCATGTTGAGAAAAACAATAATATCCACATACTCGGGTGAGAAAACGAGCCGCGCTGCCGTTGCAGAGACACAAAGATAACGATAATACATAACAGTGTGCTAAGCTAAGTTTCTAACAGCAGCACTTTGTTTTCTGTTCGTAAATGTATCTCCCTCAACGAAATTTAAAGGAAGCATATGTCTCAAAATGATTTTGCTATCAGATAAGTTATCTCACTTGGGGTACAACTGCGCTTACCTGTCGTGAATGCAGTGATGGACAGCTGTCTTTCCTCATTCTACGGTTGTTTTGATTTCATGTGCTTTCTCGTTATGGTGGTGATATTATGATAACTCTGTTTCATTAATTCATTTGATCAAAAGTAATTACATTTTGTAAGATCATTTTCAAGTAATTCCAAACTTTGCAAGGCAGACGACAACATTATGTGACGAACAAATAAAATAAACTTGTTAAACACGCTCCACAGCGCCACCCGGTGCATTTAGTTATAACTGCGAGTTTTAGTGCTTTATCATGGATTCACTGCATTTACGGCCAGCAAAACAACATAGTAAAATTCAAATAGTATTTTTATTTTTCGAATATTAATTACAGGTTTGTGCACACCCCTATTTTAAACAATGTTGAATATTGATTTTTGTAGGGATTTAAAACATTTAAATATACTTTAAATGTGAAATTAAATTTTCCAGTTGGTGGCAGCACTTCACTATTAACGAGTGAGTCATTGAGATTCAATTGGTTCAGTCAAACAGCTGATTCATTCAGAAACAAATCTTTTGACTGGCTGCGTCTGAAACCGCCTACTTCTCTACTATTTAGTAGGTGAAAAGCAGTAGGCGAGCGAATAAGTATGTCTGAAGCAAATAGAGTAGGCGAAAATTACCTGGGTGACGTAATAATTCTCGCGAGATTTGGACGTGCGTCTACTTAAAGTGCGTCCGAAACCACCTACTTCTCTACTATTTAGTAGGTGAAAAGCAGTAGGTGAGCGAATAAGTATGTCAGAAACCTCAGTAATCATTAATGAGTAGTCGAGAAGTTCCCGGATGGCCTACTGCTTCCGCCTAGATTTTTGAGTGCTCATCCGATAGATACTTTTCTATCCCAGGAGGCCACGGGAGATGATGCAACATAAAGAAGAAGAAGAAGAAGAGGATACGTTTTGTGCGATAGGTGACGGTATAATGCACTTAAATGTCTGCGATCCGCCGTAAAGCAAGAAAAAGAAGGATGGCTGAAAAGTTAGACGCGGGTGTTTTCAAATGTGAGTATTACAAATCAAAAACACAGTTTCTTGTTTTAAATTCACATTTGTTGAATTACAGTAGAGCAAATTGTTGAAACTGTAAAGACGCTAAATGGTATAGTATAATTGTGATTTTGCTGTTAAACACGTTTTAGCTAACAGGGGAGCTCCAGTAATATACATCTTAAATACGATTACTAAATGTCTATTTAATATCTTGTAGGAAAATCGTCAATATAAATTTCATACGAGTATATCTATTAGGTCCTAGATATGAAGTAGATATCTGAGTGATGTACATGCTATTGTGTAATTTAGTACAATTCACTGTTGTCAGCACAGTTTGCAATAGATGAATGAAAGTAATGTAAATAAATTTCCATAAAGTAACTAAATATAAGTCATCTATTTTATTTGTCCATTAGTTCTGTTGAAAAATTGAGGAACATTTGTGTTGGATAAAAAGTTACTCAACACATCAACAACTACCTCAATTTAAATGTAGTATTGAGCACACAAATCACAGAGATAACATGAATCTTGTCTGATGTTACAGGGACAGATGAGCACACACATCATTTAAATTGTAACTTGTAGTTTATTTCAGTTATTGTAATTTCAAACAGTCCTTACAGTGCTTTTCTGATTCTTGATTTCTGTTATTAGCTGCAGATCTTTTGTGGTGGAGCAGGACCTGCAAGGCAGCGTGACGGCAGCATTTGTAAAAAAAAAAAAAAAAAAAAAAAAAAAATGGGAAAACCTCAAACAAAAATATAAAGTAAGATCATTTAGTTACTTCTAATACAGAAATCAAATGATATTGTGCTGTTAAAATGACAGCTTTTGTATTATGTTTGTGCATTTTTGTAGGATCTGAAATCTCCACAGACCGGTGTGAGGATGGAGAACCCACAGCAGATCCTGGAAATGGTTCAGTGCCATGGATGAGGCAATTGGGGGCAGACCCTCCATCACTCCACCTGCCCTTACTGCCTCATCTGGCCCAGTTGTTGCTGCGAGTTCTTCATCCTCAGTGAGCCCAGAGCCAACGAGGGCTAAACGAAAAAGGCCAGAAGACCTCCAAGATATAATTAGACAGATGGAGGAGAGGGAAGCGGAGAGAGAGCGGGAAGCTGCTGAGAGGGTGGAGAGACGGTGGAGAGAAATAGAGGAGAAGGAGGACAGAAGAGAACGAGAGCGACAAGAAAGAGATGCAAGTGATAGAGAAGAGAGATGGCAACGGGAAGTGAGAGCAAGAGAAGAAAGGAGAGGTATATATATATATATATATATATATATATATATATATATATATAAGCATACAGTACTGTGCAAAAATCACAACCAGCTTTGTTGTTTTACCAATGCTTTAAGGACCATCCATATTTTCTTCTCTTTATTAAGATAAAAACAGAAAATATGAACATTACAATTGAAAATATGAAAAATGTTAATTTAAAAAAAAAAAAATCTGTACAAAATGGCTTGTTGAGGCAAACATCAGTAACAAACATGTCAAACAAGAAACTCTGTGAAGCTTATCATATTACTTCTAATCAGAAGTTTTCTTGGCTTTTCTTGGGCTTCCAGTCCTTTTCCACTTAAGTTTAAGAAAGCCAGGGTCCTTCTGTTGCTCAAGTGTAAAGGTAATTTGGTAAATTTACACTTGTACAAAGCATTCTTGCCACATGTTTATTATACCATTGCTAAAACAATACCAAATGGTGACCTACGACTTTTGCACAATACTAGGTATATAAAACAAACATTTCTAGGCAATCACAATATATTATAGACTTATAGATAATAAGTTATAACTTTGATATAGTGCTAACATTCATCACCAACTGGAAACATTCAATGGCCCTCCATGACCTAAGAGTTTTGCATTAACTACACACAGTAAAATAGTGGCTGAAGTGTTATTGCACCCAAACATACAAATTCAGTCAGTATTTACTCGCCTTCATGTTATTGATCGCTCTGTTTTTTTAACCCAGCTAATACAAATAGTAAATGTATGCATTTTGTATTATAGTAGTATCTTGAATAAAATAAGAACTAATCTTTAAGCATTTATGCAAGACAATTTAAATAAGGCTTTACAAATTTCAAGTACATTTATTTACATTTATGCATTTGGCAGGTGCTTTTATCCAAAACAACTTACAGTGCATTTATTACAGGGACAGTGACCCTGGAGTAAAGTGGCTTGCATAAAGACACACTGGTGGAGACGCTGCAGAGATCGACCAGCAACCTTCTGCTTACCAGTTCAGTAGTTGAGCCCACTACAACACAAAAGTAATAAAGTTACAACAAAAATTAGCATGTAATTGTTAACATGAAAAGAAGCTGTAAACAAACAGAATGCTGACATGAATTGTACATTTTTAATATTTTATAGGTAATCGTGCTCATGGAGAGCAGGCACACGGATGTTTGGTGCAAACACCGCAGCAGCCAGACTGTCCCGCACATCTTCTCCCACTCTTGCTTCTAAGTTGTGTGGTTCCAGGGGCCTGTCATCATGGTCTTCCTCATTTTCTGCCTCAACAATGTCGCCATTGAGAAGAGCGAGATTGTGAAGCACAGCACAGCATGCAACCACCTCAGGCACGAAGGCAGGGTTTACTTCTAAGGCCTTGAAGAAAATACTGCGCCACCGTGTCTTCAGCATCCCAAAAGCTCTCTCGACGATGTTCCGGGCACGGGAGTGCTTGTTGTTGAAACGAGCCTGCGCAGGGTTCTGTACAGGCTCTCTGTAAGGCGTGATGAGGCAGATGGGTGCACTCAGGCAGGGATAGCCACCATCCCCGAGGATGCATTTGCCTGGTGGTGGATAAAGGCTGCCAGTGTTGACAGGGCTGTTCCTCAGGACCCTGGCATCATGCACAGACCCAGGATATCCCACAAAGACATCAAGGAATTTCCCCCGGTGATCAGTGATGGCCTGGAGCTAGATGGAATGAAACAGCTTCCTGTTGTAGTAGCAGTGGGAGTTATTTGCTGGAGGTTTAATCCAGACTTGACAGCCGTCTATAGCACCAACGGCTCTGCTGAAAGCTGGTGACCCAGGCATCTGTGCAAATCCTGCTCCCACTGCCTCCAGGTCATCTCCGGTCAGAAAGAAAATCACCCTCCTCAAAATTCCCATGATTGCCTGGCTCACTCTGTGCACAATGTCATGCACAGAGGACTTGGGGATATCAAAGGTCTGTGAGACCACCCTGTAGGATGCTGCATGGGCAAGCCAGTAGAGGAAGACAAGCACCTCGATGTCCCTCTCCCATCCATGGTCAGATTCCAGCCTGAGTGCACCAATGAGGGACATGATGGATGGCAAAGACAGGCGAAGGTGGGCACGGTGGTCAGCTGCTTCATTGAAATAAAGCTGCAGTATTGGCACAGCTCTGTTGAGATGGCAGTAGGATGTGGGGTTGTCCGCCTGTAAATATGATATAGCTTGTTAGAATAATAAATTTGAATAAAGATTTGTTTCATGTGTTGTTGACTTGTATTTATTTGTTTTATTCATTTGTTTACTCATTTTTGTTTATGTTCATCCTCTTGTTGTCAGTTAATGCATGAATTAATAGAATATATTTAATTCATTTTTTTACTGAAAATTGATGTATTCACATTGGCTGCATGTGTGTACTATTCATGCATAAAATGTCATGACAATTAAATTTACATTTTGCTTATTTTACTCGAATATATAATTTCAGTAAGAAAATGTAATTTAATTAAGTATTGGTCAGCATTTATCAACATTATAGTGCAATCATTCTGGGCTAATGTTAATTTTAACAATTCATACTTACACTTTTAGAGTATAAAATCATTTTTCTCCAAAGGCGAGATGTTCGAGCGGCTGCCCGACGTCTCCTTTGTTCAGTCATTTTAAATGCAATCATTTTTGCAAACATTTTGGCAGATGTTGCAGAAAACGTACAAGGTATTGTATTGTTGTCCAGCTACTGATGAAATCAGGTGTTAATGCACCTGTCGGTCATATCTTTTAAATTGTTGCGCTTGTGATAACGTCTTAGGTCACATGATAACGTCAACATGGCGGATTATTCTCGGATCTCATTCATACTCAACGAGATTTGGCTATTAAGTACCTACTCTTTTAGCGCTCGTTAAGTAAGTACTTAATGAAATTAAGTACCGAATCATTGAGTAGGCGATTTCGGACGCAGCCAGTCACTCGCTGTAATGACGTATAGCAGAGCCGTTGAAAAACAGGGTTGCGACACTCCCATAGACTTCCATAGGAACTTTGGAATGCGGAAGTAACGCGTCGTGGAGCAGCCGATAGCTCCAAACACTGATAGTTCCAGCACTGAACCCCATTCATTTTCAGTGACTCTGAAGTTCGCTCGCTGGTAAGTTGATGAAATTACTGCATTTTTGACATTTGAACGCATTACCTGACCTCTCATGAATCTAGTCAATAGTTATATTTTATGTAACCAGCTTTAGTTAATGTTTATTGGAAGATAATAACGTTAGTTAGACTTTAATTGTGGCTAGCTTAAGTGACCTACACTTCACTAACTTTAGCATTCATAACCTGACGTCAGTTGGGCTACATTTACCTTTACATTCCCAACAAACACAGAACGTTGGCACAAACGTAGCCAACCTTCTAACAACGTTTTAACAACGTGGCCAAAAAGGTTGCTATGACTACGTTGCGTTGTGAAGGTTGTTACAGCGTTGTCACAATGTTGACATCTGACCACCGCTCAGCTCCATTGCTCAAGGTTGCGCTCGGGTGTCTGGACTACCACTGGACGACGTGTACTCGTCACTGCTCCGATTCCTCTGGAGCGCGAATTTTAAATTTCCACGACCGTTGAACCGTCTCTTCATCGAGCCAGGAAGGATATGTGAGTATTGCTTTTATTTTATCCCTAAATAAGATATCAAATATTCAAACACAGCATACACTTTCCGTGTCTAATGTGACATTTATCTGTCTACAAACTGAACGAAATAGAACAGAATAGTCGATAATTCCGGAGTGTTTGCGATCTAATGTAAAATTTACCAGTGTAATGCTACCTATTTCTTTTAAGTATGCAGATGAGAACGTTAAAACGTCTTCTGGTCAGGTAAATGACAAATATTTCAACATCACGCCAAAAGTTATAACCCATAGTGACAAAAAAAAAAAAAAAAAATGACTTGAGTGATGAATGGTTGACATTTTAGCACTTTATGAACAGCGACTCCACTGTTAATGTTTAATGTTTAACGTAATTAGAAATGTTTTTTGAGCAGCAAATCATCATATTAGAATGATTTCTGAAGGATCATGTGACACTGAAGACTGGAGTAATGATGCTGAAAGTAAAGCTTTGATCACAGAAATAAATTACAAATTATAATACTAGTTATTTTAAGTTGTAATAATTTTTTAAATATTACTGTTTATATTGTATTTTTGATAAAATACAATGAATGTACCCTTGGAAAGTAAGTGAATTCCTTCAAAAACATAAAAAAAAATCTTACAGACCCAAACTTACGAACGGTAGTGTATGTTATGCATGTAAATCTTTGCTAGGGTTGAAATCAAGCAATATTCTTATATTGATTTTCTTTTATTTCTTTACTCAACAGGCTATTTTCTTACTCATAGCTTTCAGTCAGGTGACTGGAGCAGAGACCTGGAGGGCAAAACACCCACAGAACTGCAGGACAGGCCTGACAATTTTCCATCTGTTTCAAACAACAAATATTACATCGCGTCTCAAAAAAAGGTAAACAAAATATGTGAGTAAAATGCACATCCATATACAGCACCTGCTGCAGTATTTCAATCACTAAACAGTATTCACTTGAAGTACCTTAAAGTAATAAAACAGTGAGATTAAAAGATAAAATTCTTTATACAGCTTATTTATGATGCATACTATATACAGTCGAGCAGATGAGCCCAGAATATGAACGCCACACACTAACTGGGAAAGCAGATGAGCCTAGAATATAAATGCAGTGCCTAAAGACAAACTGTGTGTTGCATATATGTTCTAGACTCCTCTGCTTGCCCACCTGTATATATAGTATGCATCATCAATAATGTGTATATTGAATTTGGCCTCGTTTTACCCTCCAGGTGGGTGTTCCTATAAAAACTAGCAATGAAGGTAAGCTTACACTATTTTAAATATTTTCTTGTAAACAATTGAATGGGACTATTAATGAATCTCTTAAATTTAATACAATTAAAGATTAAGTAACAATAAAAAGGTAACACTTTCAGAATGTTTACATTTGTGGAATTGACCTCAGATCAGTGTAGCTGTAATTCCTGATGCATGGATGCAGTAGATAATGCAAGTACTGTGTGAAAGTGATGTTAGATACAAAAATCTCTCTTTTTTTTTTTTTAGGCAATATCAACACCATACAACAGGCCCTGCTCTCCTCACCAAGAACAAGTAAGAATTTATCTAAAAAGATTTTTATTTTATTATTATTATTATTTTTTTACTGTGAACTATAACTTGGTTGTCATTTGTCTATAACAGCAGATAGTAGTATTATTAACAATATGATTCTGCATACTATTTTCAGCACCCGAGCCATCACGGGCATGGAAAGGTCTTGACAACTTGCCAAGAACTGGATTTTTTGGTAAGCATAAATAGATAAACAGATTTACACAATACACTATATATCAAAAATGGTTGTAATTTACTAATACTGTATGTCATTGATCCAGAGATGCTAGGGAGGACTATGGAGCAACTATACATACATTCATTGATGCCACAGCAACATTTAAGTAATTTCTCCTTTAAGGTAATCTTTCTTTTGGTAACACTTTAAAGGGTTAGTTCACCCAAAAATGAAAATTACACTCTTAACCCGAATTAGTTGACTTTACTAGAAATTTGCGTGGAAACCCGTTGCACTAATCCATTTTAGTTTTTACACAAGATGAAACTAAACAGGTTAAGTTGTATGAACATAAAATCTTAAGTTGTGCAGTAGGCAAATCAAGTTTATACTAGTAGTTTTTACTGTAATTCATTAGTTCACATTATTAATGTTTTTGAGCATACGTTTTATAAAATAACTATTAAGTTAAACAAATGATTTTAAGTAGAAATAAATGTTATATTTAAGTAATGTCTTATAATTTAAAAAATGATACTACTTAAATTTAATTTTTTTGTATTAATTTGAAGAAATTAAACAATAAGAACATTTAAAAAAAAATTTTTTTTATTGTTGACAAAAAAGAAAAAAAGGAAACACTTCAATGTACTCAACTTGTCAACCAAAAAGACAAGTAAAAAAATTTTGCATAAGCAAATCTTTTTGCTTAACAATTGTAAATTGTTTAGAGGAGGAAAATGAACACAGTATTCAACAATACGCAGACAAGCATTAAACTGAATGAAAATGAAAGATTAAAGAAAAAGACCACACACGCGCACTCCCGCACACACACACACACACACACCCTCAAACTGTTGACAGCTTTTGAGTTGACCACTTAACTCGTATCAATAGAGCAACAACATGCCGTTTTAAACATACAGTACATTTTTAACACAGAACACTTGTAAACTTTAGAGCAATTATTGCAGCGACTGGACAATCTGAACAAGAATCTGTTCAAAGATTCACATCGCACTTCTTGAGAACAAAGTGTTTAGTCATGGTAACTTCTCACAATTCCTTTGTGAAAATCAAATTGTAAGTTGTTTTTGTAAGCTCGGTTTTAGTTCACTGTGGCCCAACATGAGAAGTACTTGTTGGGTGAACTGGAATGTGTTCTTCATTGATTTGGGGTAGTTGAGATACAGTGCATATGCAAGTCCAAAGAGAATGCACACAGCTTTTAGCAAGTCTTTAATACCTTCCATCACAACTTCTCCCTCAATGATGATCTTAATTGAAGCTGGATTGAGATGAAGAGAAGATGGGAGCACAGCACCTTCATGCTCAACAAGGGAGATCCCAAAGTCAAGGTGGCAAAATGAGGGATCACCGTCGGAGTCCTAACAACAGGGCACATTCATGACATTTTTTAATACATAACCATCAATAATGTTAAACAGTATAGTCTTGTAATGAGACAGACACATGAGGGAATGTGTGAAGTGGTTGCAGAATGTGACTATAGATAAATAGTAGCAGAATATGAATATAGAAAGAGGTTAGAAAGACCATTTGCTACTAAGTTTCAGTGATTTAAAGGGTTAGTTCACCCAAAAATTTAATTCCTGTCATTAATTACTCACCCTCATGTCATTCCAAACCTGTAAGACCTTTGTTCATCTTCGGAACACAAATTAAGATATTTTTGATGAAATACGAGTGTTTCTGATCCACACATTGGCAGCAACGTCATTGCAACTTTTGAGGTCCAGAAAGACACTAAAATAGGCACTAAAATAGTCCACGTGACTCCAGTGGTTCAACCTTAATGTTATGACGCGACGAGAATACTTTTTGTGTGCACAAACAAAACAAAAATAGCGACTTTATTCAACAATCTCTTCTCTTCTATGTCAGTCTCCTGCGCAGTTGACATAGTGAACACAGCGCTTCCAGGTTCTACGTCAGAACGCCGACTCAGTATTGGCCGGCTCCTGTGTTAGAATCACATGCATGCATCAAGCTGATCACGTGTACAGCGTTTGTCAATACCAAGCCGGCATTCTGACGTAAACATGGAAGTGCTGCAATGCGTTTACTACATCAACAGCATAGGAAACTGACAGGGTAGAGAAAAAATTGTTGAATAAACTCATTATTTTTGTTTTGTTTTTGCGCATAAAAAGTATTCTCGTCTCTTCGTAACATTAAGGTTGAACCACTGTCATGTGGAATATTTCCATGATGTCTTTACTACCATTCTGGACCTCAAAAGGTGCAGTGATGTTGCTGCCAACGTGTGGTTCAGAAACCCTCAGATTTCATCAAAAATATCTTAATTTGTGTTCTGAAGAGGAACAAAGGTCTTATGGGTTTGGGACGACATGAGGGTAAATAATTAATGACAGAAATTTTATTTTTGGGTGAACTAACCTTTAAAGCTCTATGCACACATTTTATCAAACACAATGACTATCAATTAATAAAAGAATTATGTTGTCAATGTCCTTTGTGAAAATGAGTTACTTACAAAGCATGCTTTGAAGAAGTTTGTGGGGTTGTCACCAAGGACAATCGGGAGCCCTCTGAGCAGTGACGTATTATCAGTTGGCTCTTGAATCTATTGGGTAGTAAAATGAAAAACCAAGTTACATAGCTAGAATAACAAGAAATGATCTACAAGAAAGCTGAACCAGCAAAGCACAATTTTGATTGTATTGGACAACCAATATAGCATCACTTATTGTGACATGTTTTCATTACTGTATAAAAATAAAAAAAAGAACATTGCAACAATGCAAGTGTATAATGGATATGGACTAACCCTGGTTTGTTGTGAAAGCGGTGTCAACAGCTGTCCAATATTCCCTCTCTTAGATCGAAAGATATCAATTAGATGAAGACTGTGTCGATTAATGCTTTCATAGAATTCCTGCTTTAGGTTCTTTCCCACAATCCTGTTGAACTCCATGAACACCTGCAAAAATAGAAAAAAATACAGAGCAGTACATTTAAAAACTAAATTATACTGTGGTTGAAGGTACCCCATTCACACATGCTGATATGAACAGACTGGGAAAAAAAAAACAACGAAAAGCAAACGTTATAGCTAAACTGTGAACATACAGAAACAAACTGGCTAATGTTATAAACTGTGACCTGACAGAAACAGCAAATTTACAGCGCGCTCTGCTCACTGTCAGTCACCTGTTTCAATAGGCCCCTCCCTCCCTTACAAAAGCGTAACATTTCGAGTTATCACAGCTTAACATGATCAGTGCTTCCAATATTTCGTCTGATTAGTGCAAACAACTAATTTGATTTAGTTGATTTAGCAGTGTTATCAAGCTCCAGGCGGGACAAAGGACCAAACTGCAAAGGAGGTTAATAAGACACCTGGGGCACTGGCCAACCAGCAGCATATTATTTCCCTTTACTCTTAGTAAAGAAATATATATATAACACATGCCAGCATGTTCCCAAAGGAGGCCCAGAGGGTCTACCTGTCACACGCGGCGCCAGCTAGAGGCCACTAAAGTTCTAGGAGCAAAATAGAACCAAGTTCCTAACGAGGCAACTACTTAGCTCAACTAGAGCTAAAGGAGAGACCATGCTCAAGGAAGTAAATGCAAAAAAACCGAACAACCGAGCGGTTTAACACAAGAGTTCAGCCTGAGAGGCAAGCCACTCAGAAACCGTACTCAGTAAAAGCACCTTTTACACTCAAAGTGAGAGGAGTACACAACCAAACTCCAGCATGATACACAGGAGGCCTATAAGGCCTACGACTTGTAAACACGTGGCGTCAGCTAGTGGCAATCGCTACCCATCCATGGTGATGAGTCACATAGAAACCAACACAAAACTGTGCCAACATGCAAACTGAAAGGAGGCCCTGGTGGGGCCTTCGACTCCACAAGCACATGGCATCAGCCAGTGGTAGTTTCATGACCGAACCAGCCAGCAGGACAAGTACCCGGTAAAACCACCTTAACTCTTAAACAAGAGGAGTACACACTCCGCCACAGTACTCTATGAGAGGCCTGACCTAGGGCCTACTCTTACAGAGGTGGGCGTGGCCAATGGCGATACGAGTCATACAAGACCAACACAAACTGTGCCAACATGTAAACTGAAAAAGGAGGCCTGGCGGGGCCTACTACTTTTAGCAACACGTAGCGCCAGCTAGTGGTCTTAAAAGGGAACCAAGCTCAAAGGGGACCAGCTCTAGACCCAACAAACAGTTGTGGGTAACTAGCTTAACACAACCTGAGCTAAGTCTACACATTCCAGCAGGCAATGTACCATAACTCGCATAATTACAGGCTACAATGAAATGCTAACATGGTCTAAGGGAGGCCTACAAGGCCTACAACCTCAAACAGACACGAGCATAAACCTGTGGCAGTGCTAACGTACATGAGCAAAACTCATGTCCATACACCAACAGTGCCCGTAAACACAAGCTGCAACTAGAAGGAGGCTAAACAACAAAGAGCCAACAACTTCTACAGTTATTTGTAATATAGCTGATATGGCAATGATCACATAGTGGGAGCTAACAGAGACCAAACTAAAAGTATGACTCTACACTCAACCTGAGTGTGCAATCCAACAGGTGACGCACTCAGTGAAACACATAAACCCTAGCCGGGGCTCACATACATGTAGGGCAAAGCTTAGAACCCAAAGCAAACAAATGCTTTGTAAATACATGCCATCCGTTAAAAAGGATAAATGTTCTCACCAAACAGAACTTATAGATCTGTACTGAGCCCTAGAGGATGGAAGCTAAAAAGCTAGCACCGTAGCTCAAACTTGAATGAAATTCAAGGGGCTCAGGGGAACAAAATCACAGCATGATTAAAATTCTAGAAAGTGGGGCCTAGCATGCACTGCATAAGTTTGCCCAAAAGTTTGCCCAAAAAACCCTCTTATTTTTTCTGATTACATACTCAGGAAAAACTATACAGGAACACAAGGTCAACATATTTAGAAATATAAATATAGACCCAGCTCACTTTCCTGCGGCCCGAAGACCAAAGACTCCTCCTTCCATTTTCTTTAAGGAGGGATGGAATCTAAGGTTCTTTAAAGCCTAAAAGAGCCTCTTACACTATCAAGCCAGAAGGCGGGCTCTTAGAAAAATATTATCAAAGGCCCAGTCGTCAGCCTGACTGTTAAAGAAGCACCTGAGTATGTAAAATGAAACCAAAACCCAGGAGGCAGAGTAAGAAGGGGCGAGGGCAGATGTAAAGTTGCACTCGCACGAGAGGGAATCGATTACGGACGCTACTGGCGTATGTGATCGATCACCTCCTTCAAAACCTGCTTCTTCCTCCTCGAGTCCAGCCATCTCTGCACCTTGCTCTGAAATATATAATATATATTATATAATAATATATATACACATACATACAGTTGTGGTCAGAATTATTGGCACCCTTGGTAAATATGATCAAAGATGACTGTAAAAAATAAATCTGCATTGTTTATCCTTTTGATCTTTAATTCATAAAATTAGCAAAAATCTAACTGTTACGAGCTTACAGATGTTAAGTGGAATGAATGCAACATTTAGGTGAGATGCAGCTGTTGCAGTGTGAGGGAGAGCAGACCAGACAACAATGGTTGCAGAAACAACCCGATGTTTATTGACACGGGTGGGAAATTGGACGATACAAGAGAAACATGAAATCAAAAGTAAGAAAAAAGGAAGGTGTCGCCAAACAGAAGAAATAATCAAAACAAAACCCCATTAACTAGCGCCCACGCCCCTAAACTAACTACCAAAAATAAGATATAGAAACACAAAACTTCGGCGTGTACGACGCCTTAACTAAACTTACTACATAAATAACCAAAAATACAATGGAGGCGAACACCCACACACTAACTAACATAAATTACTAACTACCAGTTTGAGCCGTCACTCACTACAGTTGTCAGGGAGGTTGAGATTAACACCGAGTAGGGCTGTACATAACAAAGGGATCATTATTTGCCAATAAAGACCGAATCAAGTGGTTAACAGATAATGACTTCACACCAGCATACGAATACGCACATACAATGAACATGTGAAACTTGTATCACGCTCTAACTCCATCAGATTAACTATTACACGATTGCATCAAACAACTCACAGAATACCATCTCAGTAAACCACAGACTAAGTGAACAGTTCAAAGACACGTAGGTTGGCTGACTGCTTCTGGCTCAACAAAGGTGAGTGAGGTCCGAAGCCCAAACGCTCACTGCAGGTGGAACGCCGCCAAAGCCCTTTAAACGATCAGCAACCCACAGATTGGCAGAACGCTGGTCATGACGTCAGAACGTCATGACATCACCACGATGATTGCTGGTTTTCCGGTCCAATAAGATCAACCTAAACAACTCGATGGACAGATAACAAAAGAGAGGGAGGAAACAAACAAAAAACAAAATACAAAACATATGTGGAACATAACACTAACCTTTCATTGAAGGAAAAGAATTGGAAGTGGGGGAAAAATCACTTTATGAAATAAATGTTTTTCTCCAAAACATGTTGACCACAATTATTGGCACCCCTAGAATTTCTTATGAGTAAAATATCTCTGAAGTATATTCCCATTCATATTTACATTTTTTTAGCACACCAGGGTGATCATGAACATGAAATTGTCCAGCCATGACTTCCTGTTCCACAGGAGTAAAAACATGAGGAAACACAAAGGCCAAATTCCCTTAATTATTCACCACAATGAGTAAAACCAAAGAATACAGTTCTGATGTGCAGCAAAAGATTGTTGAGCTTCACAAAATAGAAAGTGGCTGTAAGAAAATAGCTAAAGCATTGAAAATCCCCATTTCCACCATCAGGGCAATAATTAAGAAGTTCCAATCAACTAAAGATGTTACAAATCTGCCTGGAAGAGGACCTGTGTCTAAATCGTCCTAATTCACGGTGAGGAGGAGAGTTTGAGTGGACAAAGACTCTCCAAGGATCACAGCTGGAGAATTGCAGAGATTAGTTGAGTCTTGAGTCTCAGAAAGCCTAAAGAAAATTATCAAACAGCATCTACATCACGACAAGTTGTTTGGGGGGGGGGGGGGTTTCAAGAAAAATCCTCCTCGCTCATCCAGAAACAACCTCCAGCATATTCAGTTGTCAGACAAGACTGGAACTTCAAAAGGAACCGGCTTCTATGGTCAGATGAAACTAAAAAAAGAGCTTTTTGGCAGCAAACCCACCAGATGGGTTTGGTGCACATGTGACCATATGAATGAGGTAAGGGTGGTGATTGACACTTGTGATCACCAATTAGCAGCGAGTGTGCACTATTTCAAGGCTGGTTAGTTTCAGCCTGGGATGTGTCACGTCCGGATCCTCCCCTTTTTCTGTTGCTACAGTGGTTACAGGTATGTGCGGTTAGCACGTAGTTTTGTGCTAATGTCTTTTTATTACTGCTCGTTGCACTAATGGCTAGTTTGTTGTACCTCAGCCTGTCTTTTTCATCGGTTTGTATGTGTTCCCATCGGATGCTGTATTGCAGTGGTTCTCAACCGGTGGGGCACTCTCCCGGGGGGGCGCGAGTAAGCTACAGGATGGGAGGAAAAAAAACCTGGAAAAAAAAAAAATTTGAAAAAAATGTTTTATCACTAAACTACTGTCATAAAAAGTTATAGTTTTGTATATACATAACTCCTGAATAAAATTAAAATGTGTTTGGACTGATTTAAAAAAAAAAAAGAGTTTTGAACAAATTTGATTGGTTTGTCGATAGTGAGCGCAAATGCAGGTGATAAGCGGTTTTATTAACCGAGTCATTGAGTCGTTCATTCACGATTCGTTCAAACGGCCAATTCATCAAGAATGAGACAGATGTTTGTGAATGGGTCATTGAATCTTTGACTCAAACGATTTGTTCAAAACACTGAATCCTTCAAAACACGATTGAGTGTTGCTGTGAGATGCGCTATGTTGTGATCTTTGTTTGGATTCATCGGATCTATTTTCGCTGCTAAAATAGACCAAAACAGTCATTATTTCGTCTAAAATGTAAGTGACTTAATATTATTAACTTGTTTGTTGAACTGTCATAGTGTCACATTTTCAATCGCGAGGTGATGGTAAATTAAGTGATGGTCAATTGTCAGCTCTCTTGGTCGTCAGGTCGTGTGATGTATGTTGCTGAACTGTATTCAAATGTTATAAATATAAAAACACCACATTTTGAAATTTAACTGCAGTATGTCAGTTTAGTTTATTTGTGTGTGCTGCGCTCATAGACTTTAGAAAACGGCGCTCATTTGTTTGATTTCTCCTCGAGAAGCTGCGCAAGCCTCGAAAGTTTAAGGTCCTTGCACCCTGACTGGTGCAAGGACCTTATATATGAACGAATAAACTAGTCAGAATATAGGCTACCTGCAAGCTTCTGTAAAAAATGCAGATGATGCCTACTATTAGGCCTAGTAATAATAACAATAATAAAGCATAAATTAATATCAGAGGTCTGGTGCCAATTCCCAATTATAACAATAGCCTAGTAATGATAATAGGCCTACTGATGATAATAATAATAATAATAATAATAATAACAACAACAATAAAGCATGTAACCTCATATAATTATATAGCAATAGCCTAGTAATGATGATAGGCCTACTACTACTCATAATAATAATAATAATAATAATAGTAATGCCTGCAAGCTCACATTAGAAGTCTGGTGCTACTGCCAATTATAACAATAGCCTAGTAATGATAATAGGCCTACCTACCGCTACTGATGATGATGATAATAATAATAATAATAATAATAATAATAATAATAATAATGTGGGCCTAAAAATAATAGCCTAGGGCTATCTATCTATCTGCAATGAACCAGCTTTGGGGGGGGCCCAGCTTGCAAAAGGTTGAGAACCCCTGCTGTATTGGATTTAATTACTGCCCTCCTTTCAGGTATGAGAAAGTTGTTTTATTGCAAACAATGTCTAGCTTTACGGAGGGGCGGGTGGTTTGAGTAATGTGCAGTCCCTGTACTTCAGTTTAACAGCGGGTTATTTGAAGGCTGCGTATCCTGAGCGGTGAACTGATAAAAAAAAATTCATCTATCCGCATTTGGTAAGTTTGGGTTTGCTGGGGGAGATTTTCAGCGTGTGATGCGCAATTAGTAGTAACCCTGTGTATGTGTTTGTATTATTTATATTTGATATAGGATTCTCCCTATCGTCCTGGGCGATTATTGTTGCGGCTCGGTTCTTTCTCCGCTGCGCGCTGTACGAACAATATCGGATTACCATTATTTAAGGGGACTTTTGCTGCTGCCGTCTGGTTTCTGTGATTGTTCTAATTTACATTTACTGGTTTACTTTGGGGTGGAGGATCGTGCGGTTATTGGAGCTGGCCTAAGGACGACGTGGCCGCTCCTTACGAGTCCTGTTTTCCTCAGGGTTTTAACAAAGCACTGTTGTTGTGTTTATATTTTCTTTTGAATATTTGTATATTGTTAATTGTGCTGTGTTGTGGTGACTGTTGTCCATCGGTTTACGGTGGAAGTGTGGCTTACTTTGATTTTCATTTATTTCTGTTTATGAGATTTATTTATTTTGTTTTTGGTTTCTTTCAGGAGCTGGGGTCCCACAGGAAAAAGATCTTTTGTGGTGGTGCTGCTGCTTCAACGTTTGCCGTGTGACACTTCTGAAGTGTACGAGTGTGTGATCTGAGTTCACGGTGGGGTGTGTGTGGAAGTGTGCTTTTGGATAACAAGCGCTGGTGATCACTCTGGTGGGTAAGCTCAGCCCTGTAATTAAGTATATATTTTGTGTTGTTTATTTGGAAGTTGTCTAAATTGGTTTTGTTTAACATCTTTTCTTTGGTTGTTTCTTTTTGTTGTTTGTAACCTTGTCTGTCATTGGATCTTTTAACAGTGAGGATATTTTCTTTTTGTTAAGTTTGTTTTTGTAATTTCCCAGATAGCACACATACATCTGCAAGATGTCTGTTAAAGATCACTTCATCTGGAAAACATCTGCTGTTTACAAACATCTGATAGACATCTTTTAGATGTCAGTTTTACATACATTCTAAATCATAAACATCTTAAAGACATCTTCTAAACGTCTATTTGACATCTGACAGGAAACGTCCAATAGACGTATTGCAGATGAGCAAACACTCTAAAAAATACATCTTCCAGACGTAAACACACACCTCAAATAGACGTCTCCGAGATGTACGTGTGCTATCAGGGTTGGTATAAATTGAGTTTGATTTTTGTGTGCAGTTTTTGTCTTATGTAATTGGTTTTGTGTATTTGTTTTGAGTTGTCACTGGAGAGAGAGCTGCCATGAATGGCACCATATCATTGAAGCTATTTTAAGTGATTTTTCTATCTTGAATTCAAGTTGTGAATAAATTTTGTACTTTTGATATGATGCCCACATTTCCTGGCTAAATTTTTTTGTAAGAGAATCGAACCTGTGTGACCTAAAAACAAACTTTGGTGTTTATTTCTATTCCCTGGGTGAAACCCTCCCAGGTGGCGTAGTCGAATTTTCTACAAGTAGATGAACTTGGGCTTGTGTGTGTTAACCTGTACCGCTCCACGCCACACACACATGGATAAAAAGTACCCCATGCCCACGGTTAACTACTAAGAACTACTATATACAGGTTCATAATTAACGTGAATGATGCATAATGTATAGTTAATTCTAAGGTAAAGGTCATGGTAACCCACTAGTAATGACTAGAGTATTACCAAATCCTTCAGAAGGAATCACTAATTATTTGGATCAGTATTCTAAAGTGAAAAACATGATAACTCTCTAGTAACTACTGAAGTCATTGTAAACTTTTGATGTTTTTGTACAGTTTTGTACAGTAATTCCTTCTGATGTATTTGGTAACACTTAAGTAATTACTAGTGGGTTAAAAGTACCCCAGTGGATAAAAAGTACCCCATGCCCACGGTTAAATATACTGCTGGATCTTTAATGTCTGTCTGTGCTCGGATACAAATCGGAATGGCTAGGGGTTTTTCCATGCCCTCCCGATCTCAGACATGGAGATCAGGAAGGAATGGAAAAGGTTATGGGAACTGCAGCCTGCCAGAAGCGTGTCCCAAAAACACCAGCAGCTCCGCATACACAGCAGCCAGAGGAGTGCTCACTGCCAGACGCGATGATGTCAAACACGGGAGACATCGTCATCCAACAACTCATCCTCATCAGCCCGGGGGAGCTGAGAGAGAATACAACTCTCTCAAATTTCCCAACGAGCTCACCTGCAAGCCCCATGATTGCAGCCACCGTTTTGCCTCAGCACAAATGGGGCCAGAATCACCAGACACAGATGCGGACACCTCTTCCCTTGAGAAGAGTGCCGAACGAGAACGGAGCGTCCTGATAAGGAGACGCTCACAGTAAATAACAGAAAAACACACAGACAGCGCCCTCAAGCACTGCCTATGCGCGCTCCTCTCCAGACAGGAAACACCCAGAAATGTGTATATCAAGTGTCAAAACCCTGGGACACGGATGAACACACTCTCTTGAAACGGTTGTAATGCTATTGGAGTGGTTTGATACTTAGCTTTCGGACATCGGTTCACGAGTGACGTTCCCCAAAGCGGTCAACGGAGAGTTGAAGTTCCCTTCGAAAGTGAACAACCGAATCAAGCCCAGTTTTGTGTGTGTGTGTGTGTGTGTGTGTGTGTTGGTTTTTGTGGTTTACGAGGACTTTTGACCTGAATATGCACCAGCATTACGGGGACATTTGGGTTTATGAGGACAGAGGCCATGTCCTTGTAATTCCGGCAGTGTAGATGCCTTTTTCTAAGTCCCAGAAGCACCCTCTCCAATTTTCGCGGCATGTCCTTATATACCACAAAAACCTGATTTTATACCATACACTGTGTATCCTCTGTGTAAGAGAGTGCGCCCCTGTAGCCGGGTCCTGGTACTGCACCTGCGTCATCGAAAATTTGCATTTTTCACGCAAGTGTAAGTTTTGAGGCCTGTGATTGGTCAGATCGGTACCGGTAGGCGGGAAATCACGAAAACAAGATGGCGCCGATGGGCGGAGCCTAATTTCGCTGCATACGCAATGAACAACAAGCGAGTTAAACAAGATGGCGCCGGTGGGCGGAGCTTCATTCCGATGGATCTTAGGTATGTATAACAAGCGAGTAGTAGAAAATACTGATTATTTAAGTATTATTGCTTGTAATTTATCAATTGTTAGTGAAATATGAATGAATAGTGATCCTCAATTAAACATATTCCTTAAATGCCATATAATTTAGTATGAAAATAACTTTAAAGCTGTTTTTTCATGACTTATACCGACAGCTCGTTAGCATATTTGTGATTAATGTAAATATGCCTACACATTAACTCGCGAGCTTATATTACAGATTTGTAATATTTATATATTTTTAAATCTTATTTATATGTTCACGCATACGTTTATCCGTATGGTAATCAGAGGTGTAGTCAAGCGTCACATTCATTTCCTGTTTGGACCAGACAGAAACCCTGCACGTGAGAAACCACCTGTGGACCTGATGAAAGCAACTATTATTTGAATGGTAAGTTAAACGGCTGTTTAATCGCTTCTCTAATAGCTTGTGGGTCCGTTTGGGTTGTTTATAGTAGTTTTGTAAGCTTTTCGCAGCTCGTTTTACAGTTAGAAAGCAGCTAGCGCGCGATGCTAACGGCGTTAGCGGATTTACAGTGATTGTGATTCTGTTTACAGACTGTCAGGAGGGAATCAGCGATGCTTGTCAGTTTTAACTGTTTTTTGATTGTAACTGCTACTTTGCAGATTGCATAAAATAGTTTAGCCATCATTATAACGCATTGTCATCATGACTACAGTCTGAGGGGGAGGGGTTTCATATAGTATAGTGTCTTGACCTGCTACTGTAAATATTACTACAGTTCTGCTTAGTTTAAAGCCATTAGGAACTAAAGAGATCAAAGATGTGCTCTAATTACTCCTGGCTGTGACAAAACATGTTCTATACTAATCTTTTGAGCTGTCAGTCTTATGTATGTATGTATAATATATATATATACATATATATATATATAAATAAATATATATATATATATAAATAAATAATATGAAAATTGAAATGTTATTTTTTTTCTGTAACAGCAGAGCAGACACATCAGATCATGGCTGAAGTGAAACGGCGAAGGAGAAAGCCCAAGCCACTGGAGGAGGCCATACAATTTTCAGTTCAGAATAAAGACAAAGATGGGCTCGAGGGCAGATTTATCAATGATTTTAAAGGTGAGTTCAGTGTTTTAATGTTAAAGTGAAACTGTTTATCAAAGCTGTATCAGGTACTTTATTATTAAAGGTAGTATTAAAGGTTAAATGTTACTCAAAGTAATAGGGCTGCACAATTTTGGGAAAAAATGACAATACAATATTTTTAATTTGAGATATATATATATATATATATATATATATAGCAGTATGAAAGCACAGAAATTGAATAATCAACTGTAAAATAACACTACATAGTCTTTACAGTATATGGTATATGTCGAACATCACATGACCAAACCGGAAAACTGGTCTCATTGCATCCGCGTATCAGAGAAAGTGTTAACAGCAGTGTGAACTGACGGCATATCTGTGGACTTTTAAGGTAATCAGCGAAACTACCTAGTTCACATTGTTATAGGTGTTTCATTCTATTAAATATCTAAACGTTAGTGTTAAGAAGAAAAATGAAAAAAGCTTTTAAATATCAATTTGCATAAGTGGGGGACATCAGTTATGCTCATCTTTGCTCGCTCCTTTTAAGTTATCTGGAATAAAACGGAATTTTTTCATGAAGCACATACAAAAGACCTAAACCGGAAGCGATCTGATCTGTTTTACAGAATGCGGAAGTTAGATTGCGCATAACCCCTATAAATTAAACATAATCATTGTTAAAGCTAAAAATGATTATTTCTTTGTATTTAAGATAAGATTTACACATACATTTTCTCTCTGTGTTATTGACCTTCACTAAAGACATATGTGACCGTGTTTACGAGGATACTCACTGAGACCAAAATTTTGTGTGTATGCATCTGTTCAAGCACAAATAGATGGGAATGAGAATGGAATTGTGTTCGCGTGCATCTGTGTGAACACAGAAAAAAGAGCACAAGTTCAGAATTTAGCGCTTGAATGGTTTAAAATTGCTTGATTGTTTAAACTGGCAGGACTTAAAGACACATGCAAATGAAAAACTCTAACTGTATGATAGTTAAACGTTGTAATTAATCCAAGAATCATGTGTGTTTCGAACCATGGGGCCTGGTCTGTACGGATCACAAATCAACTATAATCCTTATGACTTACTTGACATCGGATACTCACATCATGATACTGATGCTATATTGTGCAGCCCTATAAGGTACTGTTCATGGCTTTTATGCATCACGCATCATGCGTGTTCATTACAGCATGTCAGGTTGTGTGTAGTTTACACCTGTTTTATGAGGACAACGTTTTATGAGGACATCATGAGAACATGTTCTTAATGTTTGACTTGACTGAAGAATCTCAGTGTGTTGTTAGCTGGACAAAACCCTTGTTTACAAGGACGCTAATGATTACAGGGACACTGGGATGCACCAATATGTAATATTAGGATTGATATAAATGATAATCAGATAATAAATTTGATAATAAATTGATAAATTTGTAATGTTTGTGAAAGGCTGCATTTTTTTTTAAACCTTGGAGGACTAAGGACATTTTTAAATATATCTCTGATTGTGTTTGTCTGAAAGAAGATAGTCATATACGCCTAGGATGGCTTGAGTTTGAGTAAATCATGGGACAACTTTCATTTTTGGGTGAACTAACCCTTTAAGGTCCCCTAAACCTTATTTCCACATTTGAGCTGAACAGTTTTAAGAATGGTAAGGAACAGTTCGTTATATTTCCACTTGAGCCTAGACTACAAACCATTCTCAGTCTGGAATTCTCATGATGGTTAAAGAGAATGGTTTGCCAGTCAGTGGAGAAGCTCTAGACAGTGAGGCATTATTTTCACTTCAATTTATGTGCATTGGTATACTTTTAAAGAAAGTTATTTAGAAGTAATTTGCAGTGATGATTTTACTTCTCTGTTGTTGTTTAGGGAGAGGTGTGTTTAGTTGTATCGAGTTTGATAAGGGAGAGTTCCTGCTTGAATACAGAGGAGACCTCATAAGCAAAGAAGAATGTGAGCGGAGGCAAAGAATATATCACAATGCCCTCAAAGTTTTCATGTTTGAATTTCGCTACAATGGAAAACTCTGGTATGTACAAGGTTTTGATGTGTGTTTATTTACATTACATGATTCAAAATGTATAAGTGTACTGGACAATTCAATGATTATTTGCGGCACAGTTTAGTGCATGTTTTGGTATAATTATCAGTTATGTATTATCAAAGCTTGGTAATGGCCATTACATCACAATGAATATGATATTTGATGGTCCTAGGTTTTCAGTACTGATATTCTTTTAACGTCTAACAGGATATTTTACTGGACTGTAATACTTGTAACCCTTTAAGGAAATAGTTTTATTTTAAGTCCAAATTTAGTTTTAAGTTTATTTATTTATTTATTTTTGTATTATTGTTGTTGTTTTTTTTTAAATGCATCTTAAACATCTTTAGTTTGATTTTTGAATAACTGAACCAGTTTCTCACCATTAGTATAGCCATAGAGACTGGCATGGTGTAAAACAGGAATAAGTAGGAATCCATTATTGAATGTTTAACTGTCATTTGTTTAGTGTTGATGCTGCCCGAGATGATGGTTCCCTCGGGCGACTTGTAAACGATGACCATATTAACCCAAACAGCAAGATGAAGACAATACGTGTGGATGGAAAACCTCACCTATGCTTATTTGCCACAAGAAGCATCAATCCTGGTGAAGAGATCACTTATGATTATGGTGATTCTGAGTGGCCTTGGCGATGCATGGTATGTAAACCTTTACAGTAACAACTTTTATTTGTTTTAAAGGTTAAAATATTAAAGGTTAAATGTTACCCAAGGTAATTTTCATGGCTTTTATGTATCACATTACATGCATGTTCATTACATTATGTCAGGTTGTGTGTAGTTTACACCTGTTTTATGAGGACACTGTTTTATCAGGACATCCAAAGAAGGTGTTCTTCATGTATGACTTGACCAAAGAATCTCAGTGTGTTGTTAGTTGGACAAAACCCTTGTTTATTAGAATCAATACTGATAACCAATAATTCACAACGCCTTGTGGCCAATACCAGTACCGAAAACTTAACTTTTAATCTAACAAGCACAATTATATTTAATCATAATAGAGGTAGGTAAAAACAATTGTCATACGGAAGCAAACATGGAGAACATTAAAGTAAGTGATTATGCATTTATTTATAGTGTGATCTGCTGTGGAACCCAGCGAAATTATGCGCAGGCAAAATGAAAAATAAAGACACGAATGAGAGAGCAGTGTTGTGAAACTATTATGATACAAGCCCTCATGTTTTGCTTGTAAGCATTACAGTGACAGCTTCTGACAAATCACTGCCCTTCTACTGACTACCTGTCACAACTTGCGTGATAACATTGGATATGTAAAATCTTTAAATTGACTCCATCAGCGTAGAATTATGAATGTTGAGTGATGTAAAAGTCGCATGAATTTCAATACGACTGTTCAGACTGCGGTCACATTGCAAAACATCCAATCTGTATTAGCTATAGTACCACATATGGAAATGGCACAAATCGGAATTGAAAAGATCAGATTTCTTTGTTTTGTTTGTGCTGTTCACACTGTCATGAGAAAAACAGATATGAGTCACACGTGAGCAAAAAAAAAAAAAAAAATTGGGGTTTGAACCACATTACCTGCAGTCTGAACATAGCCTTAGAAACAGATTGTTTGCCACAGATATGTCACTGAATTATGACTGCACAAGCAAAAAGGGAGTCACTTATTGTACGACTATCATAGGCGCAATGTCTTGTAACCACTAACACTCTCGTACATACAAATTCTTGATATCAGGGTGCCGTCCAAATGTAACTAGTTACCAGTGTCTCCATAGTTACTAGCGTCCTTGTAAACAAGGGTTTTGTCCAACTAACAACACACTGAGATTCTTCAGTCAAGTCAAACATTAAGATGATGTTCTCATGATGTCCTCATAAAACGTTGTCCTCATAAAACAGGTGTAAACTACACACAACCTGACATACTGTAATGAACATGCATGTAATGTGATTCATAAAAGCCATGACCATTACCTTAAGTAACATTTAAAAATGTAAATATTGATTTGAAATGGAACTACTTTGTAATCTTGTATATTATCTCAAATCAATATTTCATGTGCACATATTTTATTAAGGGACCCTGATTATCCTGTTCATGTTTATTTTGAATTAATTACTGGCTGACTGTACTTTGTTCCTATGATGTATTTCATATATAATGAAGGTTTATAACTCTTAGGTGAAGTGATTCTGTATGTAAACTTTATTTCTAATTTTCAGGTAACCCGTAAGACCCAGTTGTCCTCAAGCAGTGAAGATTGTGCTGCTCTTACTGTTGGACTAGACAAGGTAAGTGAGAGCTGTGCTGTAACAAAATGAGCAAATATAGCAAGGATGTTAATGAGATCTAGGCTGTTAACTTATTTAGACCAGTGTTTTATGTCTAATTTTGTGTTTTGTAGACTCTCAATGAGGTTGATTCCTCCACTATCGAAATGAATACTCTGTCCCAGTCAGAATTCAGTGGTGTACAGAAGGTATTGCTTCTTCTTTTTGGAACTCAAATGTTATGACCAAATATATTTAAAGGGTTTTAATTAATGCATGATTGTAAACTTGTGTCACCCTGTTTTAAATGTGCAAGTCACTACTGTAACCCATTAATTACTTTGCTTACTGTGGTTTAAAATGTGCCATCATATCTGAATTTGTTCTGGTATTTTTATCCTTCTTTTGCTCAAGTATTTCATTGATAACGTGAAATTGATTTAATTACATGTTTTCAGTTGACAGTGATCAGTCAGTGTTAATGGAGTCAAGTATCAGTGCTGATTCATTTGGATAATCTCTGAATCCTTTGTCTGTAGTAGAATGTTTTATATTTTCTTTCTTTCCTATGATTGCAGGTGATGCCTGAGAAGGAACAATTACCAATGGAGGATCAAGGATGTGCTGAGAAGGTTGCAGAGAAGGTAATCAGAAGATGATTGCATAATTTTAGAAAAGGCTAGTGTAGTAAGAAATCTTCTCCACATCGTACTTGATTTTTCATGATGTTTTCAGATGTCACCTGTCAAAGAGCACTTGGTAAATGAGGAGAAGAGCTCTTGTGCACCCACTGAAGTTATCTGTGAGGTATTTGCATGTTTCAGTTAAACTATTTACAGCATTTCCCATTAATTACATTTACTCTGGCTGCCCGACACAGTCCAATCTGTCCCACCACCGTTTGAATAAACTGAATAAACTTTAAAATATTTTTTTCTTCTTGCTTTTAGGATACCACTGGGAAGGACCAATTATCATTGGAGGATCAAGTATATGCTGAGGGTGTTGTGGAGAAGGTAGTGAGAAGAGCATTGCATAATTTTTGAAAATGCTAGTGTACTAAGAAATCCACATCGTCCTTCATTTTTCATGATGTTTTCAGATGTCACCTGTCAAAGAGCACTTGGTAAATGAGGAGAAGAGCTTTTGTGCCCCCACTGAAGGAGTTAATGAGGTATTTGCATGTTTTAAACTATTTACACAGTGTTTCCCAATAAATCATATTTACTCTGGCTGCCTGACACAGTCCAATCTGCCCCATCACCATTTGAACTGAATACACTTAAAATATTTTTTTCCCCCTTGCTTTCCGGATAACACTGAGAAGGACCAATTACCAATAGAGGATCAAGTCTGTGTTCAGAAGGTAGTAAGAAGAGCATTGCATCATATTAGTAAATGCTAGTGTTGTAAGAAATCTTCTCCACATCGTCCTTGATTTTTCATGTTTTCAGATGTCACCTATCAAAGAGCACTTGGTAAATGAGAAGAGCTTTTGTGCCCCCACTGAAGTTATCTGTGAGGTATTTGCATGTTTCAGTTAAACTATTTACAGCATTTCCCATTAATTACATTTACTCTGGCTGCCCGACACAGTCCAATCTGTCTCTCCACCTTTTTAACTGAATTAACGTTTTCCTCTTGCTTTCAGGATGCCACTGAGAACGACCTATTATCATTGGAGGATCAAGTCTGTGTTGATAAGAATGTGGAGAAGGTAATAAAAAGTGCATTGCATAATTTTAGAAAATGCTAGTGTAGTAAGATACATTTACTCTGGCTGCCCGACAGTCTAATCTGTCCTGCCTCAGTTTGTGACCGAATGAACCAAAAATATTTTTACACTTTTCACGATAACATAAATTGTCTTTGACCTTGTGTTCTGTACCATTGCTTTGGCAAAGCATCTGTCAAACGAACAAAATTCAAAGTACAATATGTGTTAGTGCGCTTAGCAAATTGCAAAATTGCAGAAGGCTGTGATTTAATTAAGCAAATATAAAGTCTGTTGCTCTCCAAGTTTTAAATTGAAAAGCACACTTTGTTCACGCAATCAACTTGTGATCCTGTTTCGTCAGGTGTGTGCGCTGCACGAAAACAATGCGCAAGTTCTTTCCCATCTTGCGCCTAAATGGTTTGAAATCACATTAAATTACAAATGCCGGAAACATTAAATGGAACCGAAATGCACCGAAGTGTTTTATCAAATCCCTGGTTCTTGGAAATATGGAACCGTTTTTTTGATACCCAACCCTAGTTTTTAGTAAGATTAAACAAGGTTTAAATAAAGATTTGTGTTACAATATATCAACTGGTAACCTTTAAGCTCTGTGACACAAATGTTCTTTAATGATTGTAAGTGGGCTTTTTTTTTTTTTTTTTTTTTTAAAAGATACGACCAAAAATGTTTAAATATATAAAACAATACAATAACATATGATATTGAATGATAAACAATCACTGTTTTTGTTGTTATTCTTCATAGGTCTGCAAGCACGATGTGGTTACTTCAGCGATATCAAGCATGGACAAATGTGCTGAATGTGTGGGACCTGTTGCGGCACTAAAGTGGTTTGGACTGAGGTGTAAATGTTAGTATGATGTCTGTTCTGTTTTTGCAGCATGACAAATCTTCACAATTTGTTTAGTTATGCTGTGAATTCAGCTAATTCACAAATATAAATTGTATAACTGTTGAAGTACATCATAATCAGATTATTGTTTATGGCCATGGGCCGTATTCACACAACATTTTAAAGGGATAGTTCACCCAAAAATGAAAATTTGATGTTTATCTGCTTACCCCCAGGGCATCCAAGATGTAGGTGACTTTGTTTCTTCAGTAGAACACAAATGATGATTTTTACCTCCAACCGTTACGTTCTGTCAGTCATATAATGCATGGCAATGGGAACTTCGTCTATAAGAGTAAATAAAACATGGACAGACAAATCCAAATTAAACCCTGCAGCTCGTGACGACACATTGATGTCCTAAGACACAAAACGATCGTTTTATGTGAGAAACCGAACATTTTTGACCTCTAAAACACCACTATGTCCAACTGCCTTGAGCATCTGGTGTGTGAGGTCTGAAAACGCGCTCTGATGACGGAAGTGATCTCTCGCGCGTATACTTCAATGAGTGTGAGCGATCACTTCCGGCATCAGTGCATTCAGACCTCACACACCGGATGCTCAAGGCAGTTGGACATAGTGGTGTATTAGAGGTAAAAAATGATATAAATACTGTTCGGTTTCTCACACAAACTGATCGTTTCGTGTCTTAGGACATCAATGTGTCGTCACAAGCCACAGGGTTTAATTTGGATTTGTCTGTGCATGTTTTTTTTTTTTTTTTTTTTTTACTCTTATAGATGGAATTGCCATGCATTATATGACTGACAGACCACAACGGTTGGAGTTAAAAATCATCATTTGTGTTCTACTGAAGAAACAAAGTCAGCTACATCTTGGATGCCCTGGAGGTAAGCAGATAAACATCAAATTTTCATTTTGGGGTGAACTATCCCTTTAAGGCTAAAAGTAGCTCCTAACTTCACAAATCATTTTAGCGCTAAAACTAGCTCCTAAATCTGTGAAACGTTAGGAGTAATCCAGAGGACTTCTAAGTCACTAAGACCAAATCACAAACAATCCTAATGGCCGTTGCTGCCAATCCGCCTCAGCAATCCACCCAAAGACACTGTACACTATTGAGGCGATAGTGATAGAGCCTTGGCTGCTGAACTTTTTCTTCATAAATACAATACATATTTTGATCTATAGATTTGAATCTATGATAAAATGGCAAAAATAAATCTGTAATAAATTAAATAATGTCCGATTTATCTGTGGCAGTTGTTTTCACAAGTTCACAAATGATTGAATAGAGTAAAAAAAAAAAAATTAGCTTGCATATTTGGCATGCTGTCCAATGGGATCGAGAACTCCGAGCTTGGAATTTATTTAGCCTAAACCCAGAGATCTCTCGTATCCCCAGCCAAGAGTGAGGAATGGGGTGGCGGAGGGATGCAGAAAACTGTCGAGGTAACTAGGTGAGGCGGCTTTCGTCTGTGTATACCTCCTCTCGAGCTGATTAGATAGACCGTTTGAATGAGCTCCTCCAAAATTTTGTTTATAAAACATAATTTGTCGCTTGAATTCTGCATTATGTTGAGACGCAGACGTGTAAGCGGCTGACAATTAGCTGAACATATACCAGTTTAATTAGTGACACTTAGCCTTTATTTGTACATGGCAACATGATGGCTCATTCTACAATATTTCTGTGATTAAATCGCTCCTCCCCCATCACCCAATCACTGTGAGCATAGTTAGTAAGCATGTTGACATCCATAGCAAGGAGGTCAACCCCGCCCTTACTCTTAGCTTAAGACTTATGTCTGTTGCTTAGTAAAAGTTTGTCTCAGCAGCTTTTATGAGAAAACTCTTAACATTTACTGCTATTTAGAAGTCGTAGTGGTAAGATAAAATCTTTGTGAATATTGCCCCAGATGTGTAAAACCATTAATAAGAACAGGGGGTAATATTGTTTGTGTAATTTTAGGCATAGAATCTCATGTTAATGGCTGATTTCTCTCATAGAAAACAGTCCTCATGGGTAAGAGAATGTTTGATTCTGTTTTTTTTTTTCTTCTTTAGTTTTATGAATTACCATACTTTTCTTGTTAATTAAATTAATCATAAATATCTCAACAATAGGAAGTAAGTTCAGAGGAAGATTCGCTGTCAAATGAGGAATACATACCACAGTCTGAGTCAGACAATCAGTCAGACAGTTCAGATGAACTGACAACAAGACCAGCAAGATATGATCAGGCTAAACACCTCTTAGATATACAGGGAGCTGCATCCTCTAAGTTTAGTGAACCTCTGAGATCAGACGTAACCCCCCTGAATTTATCTCAGGGCAAAGGAAAACAAACCTTAAAGGCCAGGGAAGCAGCTTGTGTGTATGAAAAGTCTGACTTGCTTTGTCATGAGGAGCAGTTGACTGATGTCGAGACAGACAGTGAACCAGGCGGTTCTGGTGAATGCCACCTTCCCAGAAATGTGGTTATGCAGTCACCCCGATCACACAACGGAGAGGAGAGTAGTGAGAAGATTTTGAATGCAAATAGGGCGGCAGCATTGAGAGAGGAAGGGAGGGAAAGCAGCATGGCTGAAGCAGATCAGTGTGTGCAATCAGCAAAAATTTCTTGTTCTTTAAATAGTAAGAACTACTGTTACATCTGCGGGAAACCTCAGTCCAAGTTAGCGCGCCATTTGAAAACCCACATGGATGAAGTTGAAGTTGGGCAGGCTTTGTCACTCCCTGTGCACTCGAAAGAACGTAAAGCAATGCTGCAGAAACTCAGGAACAAGGGCAACTATCAGCATAACACAGATGTTTTACAGTGTGGAGAGGGGGCTCTTAAAATAAAACGGGCACCAAAAAGACAGTGTGATTCCAAACAGTTTGTGCATTGCATGTACTGCAAAGGGATGTTCGTACGGACAGATCTATGGCGTCATTTGAGAAAATGTCCCTCAAAACCAGTGTCTGACAGTGAAAACCAAGGGAGAACCAGGGTTTTGGGTCTTGCAACTATGGCAGAGTCTTCATTCAGTCAGCAGATCATGCAAGGAGTTTGGAAGCTCTTAAGTGTGATGAAGCAGGATGACATCTCTGCTGTTGTCAAAAATGACCTGAGTATTCTTCAGCTTGCACAGTCTTTCTTTAACAAACATGGGCATGACCCTACCAAGTTTGAGTACATTCGACAAAAACTGCGTGAAATTGGAAGATTGTTGTTGACGTTGCGTAGAGAGTTTTCTATATACAGTCTTGAAGAAGCTGTGAAACCTGCCAATTTTCATAGACTCATTCGAGCGGTCCAGAGGGTGTCTGGCTATGATGACGAGAGTCACTACTACCAATGCCCCAGCCTTGCACTGAAACTGGGGCATTCGCTGAATAAGATCTGTGAAATCATTCACTGCCGAGCACTGATGTCTGAGGACAAAGAACTCATCACGTCAACAGAGACCTTTAAAAAGCTCTATTCCTCAAAGTGGTCTGAGATGATCTCGCACACTGCTTTGGTCACACTGAATGAGGCGAAATTCAACAAGCCTTCAACGCTGCCTTTTACTCAAGATGTACAGTGCCTGCATCGGTTCCTTGAGAAGACTGCACATGATGCATTTCAGAAATTAAAAGAGACTGAATCACCTCAAAGCTATGCAGAACTAGCCAAAGCGGCACTCACCAAAATCATTGTGTTCAATCGTAGACGCGCAGGAGAGGTCTCGAAAATGCCGCTCAAAGCCTTCAAAGAAAGGGACAGCACTTCTCTTCATGATGATGTTGCCTTGGGCCTGAGCAGGTTTGAGCAGAAACTCTGCCGCCATTTTAGCCGAGTTGAGATCAGGGGGAAAAGGGGAAGAAAAGTTGCCATTCTTCTCACACCGGATGTGGTTGATGCTCTGCTGCTGCTGGTCAGCAAGAGAAGTGAATGTGGAGTGCTGGACACAAATGAATTTCTGTTCGCTAGACCAAACTGCCAAAGTCACTACAGAGGCCAGGACTCTCTCAGGGCCTACGCAAGTGAATGTGGAGCTCAGAATCCAGAGTTTCTAAGATCAACTCATCTGCGTAAACACGTGGCTACTCTCTCCCAAATCCTAAACCTGAAAAACAATGAATTAGATCAGGTCGCTGATTTCTTAGGACATGATATCCGCGTCCATCGCGACTATTACAGGCTGCCAGAAGCCACTACTCAGCTGGCTAAAATTTCAAAATTACTCTTAGCCATGGAAAAGGGATGTCTTCCTAATCTTCAAGGCAAATCGCTTGATGACATTGAGATCGAAGGTATGTTCATCCTAGTGAAGGCAGTACAGTGGATCTTTTACACTCATGGGGAGGTTTAAGGAAACTGATTATAAAGAGTTACGAGAAATTATTTGATGCGCCATTCATCCTGCAGTATGCTGTAGGGTGTAGTCTAATTTGGAATGTTTCATAAATGACTTCTGAATATGGGTTAAACAGGAGTAAGTTGTTCTTGTGTTATAAATATTTTTTTTTTACTTTTAAGATGAGATCAGTATGACGGATTCTGATGCCAGTGATCCTGATGAAAGCGATTCTGAGGATGATGCTCCTGCTGGAGCTGCTGGCGTCTCCAGTAATGCTGGTATGTCAACTAACTAAGTTTATCTTTATGAACATGTTTATTATTTTAATCCATAATTGTATTAGATTGTTACCATGAATAAAATGCATATATACAATTTTATGTTGTGCATACATATTTAGTTCTAAAGGACCCTTTTCATTCCCACAGTTATCAAAATTGCTAATTTACTAAAATTTAAAATTTCTCATGTTTAAAGTCCCCCTGTAGTCAATAATTTTAGCATATTGGCTGTTGGGTCTCATATATCACTATAAAAGTTTACTCAACTATGATGACTTATGTTTCTGAGAACCCTGGAAATGTGAAAATTGTCCATTAGGGATGCGTCAATTTCTGGCCGATACCAATAAGTTGATCACTTTCATGTTGGCCAAAAACTGATAAATGACAGATGAACCTAAGTTTTAAAAGAAGATATTTAACAGTTTGATAACATTTCATCTCCAGAATAATATTTTGAATATGCTGTTTAAAATATTATTTTTAGATATCAGGTGTATAAACAGTTCTAATTTTTAGATGCATGCCTTATTTTTTATGCATGACTTAATTTTTAGATTATGCAAGGAGGTTTGAGTTACATCTGAGTTTCCTGATCAATATATAACTGATTTCTTGCAGATGTTCAGAAGATGCCCATTGAGAAAGTCACTGAAGTTTCTCAAGGTACCTGAGGTTTAAATTAGAATACGACCATCATTGTAAGTACATGAGGTCTCATATAGTTAGAGCTTACTGAAGTATGTATTCTTCTGTACAGAGAATAAGAGTGAGGCAGAAAACCCACGGAAAGGACAAAAAGTGTACTGGTCAAATGCTGAAGTTACAGCTGTAATGAAACATTTTAAGGCACACATAACCAAAGGAAAACTGGCCACACTGACTGAATGCAAGCAGTGTAAGACCGCCGAGGAGCCGGTTTTGGGAAAGCGCAGTGCACAAAACATTAGAGATTTTGTAAGAAATCGAGGAATTAGCGTGAAAAGAAAAGCTCAAAATAAGTGATGTTACATCATGTGTCACTTTTGATACCGTACTATTAAGATTTTTACTTTGGTTGTTGGTTTTGTTATTTTCATTCTGTAGAGTAAAAATTGATGTACGGTAAGAGTTCATACTAAGACTTCTCTATAGAAAATCTAGAAGTTTATCTGTTCTTTAAAGGGAAAGTTTGTCAAAAAATGACAATTCTGTCTTCATTTCTTCACCCTCATGTTGTTTTAAACCTAACTGTTTGACTTTCTATTTTCAGTGGAACACATATGGAGATGTTTAGCAGAATGTTAGGCCAGCCTCAGCCTTGACACCATTGACATTCATTGCACTGTTTTTTTTCTATACAGTGAATGTGAAGAGTGTCAAAGCTGAGGCTGGCCTAATATTCTGCTTAACATCTCCATATGTGTTCCACTGAAAATAAAAAGTGAAACGGGTAGGTTTAAAACAACATGAGGGTGGGGGTAAACATTCCCTTATAAAGTTTCTCTATACATTGTAGCATTCATTGATTGTTCAATGAGTTCATCACGCTGCCTGTTTAATGACATATTCAAAACCATACTTGTATGGTTAAAGCTGAAGAAAGAAAAAAAAACCTAAATGTCTGTTATTATCATTTCTAATTAAAGTTCTTCTTAAACCTCTTCCTTGTAATGTTGTTAATGCAGTTGTGTATTGTTTAAGATCAGGTACTCTTTAATCACCTCAGTCTTGCTAATACGCCATATCGTCAGGTTTGTGTGTTGTGTGTGTGGTCATGTACCATTAAACGCATTGGTCCCTGTAATGTTGGAGTATGTCAGTTGTGTATTGTATTGAGGATCCGGTACTCTTTAATCACCTCAGTCTTGCTAATACACCATGTCGTCAGGTTTGTGTGTTGTGTGTGGTCATGTACCATTAAACACATTGGTCCCTGTAATGTTGGAGTATGTCAGTTGTGTGTTGTTTAAGATCCGGTACTCTTTAATCACCTCAGTCTTGCTAATACACCATGTCGTCAGGTTTGTGTGTTGTGTGTGGTCATGTACCATTAAACACATTGGTCCCTGTAATGTTGGAGTATATCAGTTGTGTATTGTATTGAGGATCCGGTACTCTTTAATCACCTCAGTCTTGCTAATACACCATGTCGTCAGGTTTGTGTGTTGTGTGTGGTCATGTACCATTAAACACATTGGTCCCTGTAATGTTGGAGTATATCAGTTGTGTATTGTATTGAGGATCCGGTACTCTTTAATCACCTCAGTCTTGCTAATACACCATGTCGTCAGGTTTGTGTGTTGTGTGTGTGGTCATGTACCATTAAACACATTGGTCCCTGTAATGTTGGAGTATGTCAGTTGTGTGTTGTGTTTAAGATCCGGTACTCTTTAATCACCTCAGTCTTGCTAATACACCATATCGTCAGGTTTGTGTGTTGTATATGGTCATGTACCTGTAAAACACACTGGTCCCTGTAATCCAGAGAAATGACATGTTTTGTGTATTGTAAAATAGGTGTCCTCATAAATCAGGTCGTACCCAAAAATCACAATTATGTCATAGGCGGGAACATTTTTGGATGGGCGGGAATGTCCTTGTATACCACTGAAATATCATGTTGTCATATTTTCCGTTCTGTTGTGTGTAGACAAACTTTAAAGCCAGATTTGTGATCTGCAGATCAAAACAAAATTTTTGATAGTTTTATCATCACTGTAGGGCATCGGGAAAGGTGTGTCCCCCTAAACCACAATCCTACTGGTTTGAGCATCAAAGTCCTTCTATACCACAAAAACCAGTATGTGTGTGTGTGTGTTTGTGTGTGTATACAGATAATGTAGAAAAAGTCACAAAATGTTTTTCCACTGAGATGAAGGGAACCTTTTTTTTCTTTTTTTTTAACTGAGGAAAAGTAGATTGGGGTCATATTGATTATGATTGAATATGATTAAATTTGTTGAATGTTCACCGGTACCCATCTCCTCCTTCCCTTATCAACAAATCATGTTACATTGGTGCGGAAACCCAGGAGAAAAGAGGAGGCGGGAACTGGCGAACATTCAACACACTTTAATAACAAACGAACACAAAAGAGAAGTAAAGTCAGCAGCCCATCACAGACAACTGCTGCATTCAAAAAAACAAAACAACATAAATAGTCCAGGCCTGGTCATCTCTTGTTCAGATACATGGTCAGCGCAGAGACCAGGGGCCCGTACCATGAAGCTGGATTAGCTGGCTAGCCAGGTAAGTTTCAGATTAGTTTGCGCCAATCCTGGGTTTTAGGTACCATGAAAGTAACTTGCCTTTTAGCTGTGTTCATCGCCATGGTAACTTACGCTCCACTGCTAACCTTTATATATGATTTGTATAATTATATGATCTATATTTTTCATTAATCCATTACACACACGCATGTTTAGTTTAACAGTTTTTATTAAGCATTTAGTTTCAATGAATATTAATATATATCGTATGTAATATAAATAAGGTGTAAATATACTACATTTAAATATGACTACAAGTGACCTTGTATGTTTGAGTCTCTATTGCTATATTATCAACTATATAAACTAACTTCACAACTTTCACTTGCACTGAGAGAGAAAGATAATTTCTTTTATTTGCCCTCTTTCACAGACAAGAATTTTCCATTAGTGTAAATACTGTAGCGTTCTCAGGCAATAACGAGGTGTGCTATTGAAAAGGGGTGTTTAGTTGGGCTGTTGTAGGCCACAACCCACGCCGTACACACCCCGACTTGAACAGAGAACCGCACTTGGAACAGGGAGGCACCGCTTTCCCTCACACACACACCAGTGGTGGAGCCTCTTCGCATATTTTACCCGAACATTTAATAACAGGTAATGCAGTTAATGATAACAGTTCCCAACACAAAAATGAATAGACTAAAACATAAACATTAAACTCCTTGTCATCTGCAACACAATAACATTTAGAACATGTCACACTACGTTTAAATTCTTAATTTTCAGCAAAAGAGTTTTGAATTGTGCTGGCTCTCTCGCGAGAAGTGAATCAGTTTATCTCTGTTGCAAGGCATGTGATTGGCTGTTTGCCACCGATGTCACGGATTCATGTGCACGCGCTCCACAAACTCAGGATCAAAGCCTGAGGTGACACAGAAAGTTGGTGATCAGCATCATGGTACCAACAAAGCCGGATTGGAGTGGAGTTTGGTTTTGTCAACTCGAAACTAATCTTATAACCCTGAGGTTGTTCAACTACCATCATGGTAGTTCCATCACGGGCCCCAGGTGACGCTCATGATCAATCATGACACCAGTCTCATGTAAGGAAACTACACAACTAATTGTCATCACAAAAGTATACATGCATGCAAAATAGAATTTAAAAGAAATTTGTATCTATCCTTTACTGATAGAAGGGCATAGGTCATTTAAGTTTACAATGCATTCTTTAAATAATATTTAGCTTGAAAGTCAATGTCACACTAATCATGTGTTTTGTTCTATTCCGTTTTTGTAGGAGCCCTGTTAATCATGCTATATTATTGTTAACAACAAAGCATTTCTTTTCAGAACAGAACTATTCATTCATGACTATTGTCATGGGTTTCAATCAAAATGCTTTCATTTTCTCTGAAAGCAAACAATGTCAGCAGCACCAATAAGAATGATTCATTCTCAAGGAAGCAAATGTCTCCAGATAAACATCTCCAGACAGAACAGGAGAAACAAGCTCATGAAAATGTGTTTGTTAACTCAAGTAAACACCTTTAAATACCATCGTACTCCACTGACTCATAATCTGTTCATGTCTTAACACAGATGGATCTTCATCCAGTGAATTTGGATCATAACAAATAAATTACCAGGGGCCTGTACCCAGGGTTGGACAAAAATACCAAATACCTTAAATTTAAGTGTATTAAAATAAACGGTAACACTTTAGAATACTGATCCTTCATTTATGATTAACTACACAGGAACAAATGAATAATGCATTTTTAACACTCTAGTAACTACTATTAACTAACAATAAACTCTGGTTAATGAATTAGTGAGTAATAGCGCTCAGTTGAAGGTAGTAGTTCACTATTAGCTAATCAGTAACTACTGTTTCTTCATACCTCCTAGAGAACTACTCAGAACTACTATATACAGGTTCATAATTAACGTGAATGATGCATAATGTATAGTTAATTCTAAAGTAAAGGTCATGGTAACCCACTAGTAATGACTAGAGTATTACCAAATCCTTCAGAAGGAATCACTAATTATTTGGATCAGTATTCTAAAGTGAAAAACATGATAACGCTCTAGTAACTACTGAAGTCATTGTAAACTTTTGATGTTTTTGTACAGTTTTGTACAGTAATTGCTTCTGATGTATTTGGTAACACTTAAGTAATTACTAGTGGGTTACCATGATCTTCACTTTACAATACTGATCCAAATAAGTAGTAGTTCCTTTAGAAGGATGTAGTAACTCTTGAGTTATTACTATCCAATACTTTACAAAAACATCAAAAGTTTACAATGACTTCAGTAGTTACTAGAGAGTTATCATGTTTTTCACTTTAGAATACTGATCCAAATAATTAGTAATTCCTTCTGAAGGATTTGGTAATACTCTAGTCATTACTAGTGGGTTACCATGACCTTTACTTTAGAATTAATTATACATTATGCATCATTCATGTTAATTATGAACCTGTATATAGTAGTTCTTAGTAGTTCTCTGGGAGGTATGAAACAAAACAGTAGTTACTGATTAGCTAATAGTAAACTACTACCTTCATCTGAGCACTATTACTTACTAATTCATTAATCAGAGTTTCTTGTTAGTTAATAGTAGTAACTAGAGTGTTAATAACGCATTACTCATTTGTATCCTGTGTATTGCATGAAATTTCTTCGCAAACCTTCCATCAATTGGCCTGCTTGATCTATCCCTTCACCATTACACGGAGTAAGTTGATTAAGTTAACAATGTTACACTTCACACCTGGTTACACTTCGAGCAGACAGGCTCTTCTTGTCTGACAAAGTTTTTATTTTGTGAATATATATTTAAACATTATAAAAACATTATAAAATTTTTTGTTGTTGTTTGAGGTCTTTTGAAGTGCCTCTTGTTATTGCATAATGCCACATACATTTGCAATAATGCGCATAAGTTGCCACTAAAAGACAAGACTTCAATAATCCAAATGTATAAAATAATATACTTGAGGAACAGGAGTTGTGTGAGTGATGATGTTTGTTTCACATCACTTTTGTGCTCTAGTACCAGGCCTTCATTTATGTGTCAAAATTTTCAGATTTATGTTGGAATTATTGATCTTATCTGCCAATTTCTATAAAAATGCTCTCTATTGCAGTCACACTGTCAGGGTTCAGACAGAGAACTCAAACACAAGGTACAGGAAATAAGGTTTATTCTGTTTGATAACAAACTCAGAAAGTAGTTGGTGGACGCAGATCTGGAGAACTGAGGAAAAGGCTTGCGAAACACAGGAAAAACTTCTCTTGTCACAGACAGTGAACCTGAACTCGCAGCAGACAGGTAGTAGCGAGCGGACAGCCCCAGTTGAGACACACAGCAGCTCGGAACGAGTCCCGACAGGAACAGGCAGGCAGCAGGTCACAGCTGCCTGAGCTGTGTTAAAGAACATAAAGTGAGAAAGACCCTAACCAGATACAGGCTGAGTGATCATAGCCTAGCTGTAGGGAGAGGACGGCACAGGCAGAGATGGCAGCCGCGAGAGCAGAGACTGTGATCACTGTGCTCTCAGAGAGAGGTGGAGACAGAGGAACACTTTCTGCTGCACTGTGATCACTATCTCAACATTCGATCAGACTATTTCACTAAATTCCAACTACTAGAACCAAATTTTATGGAATATTCAAATACAGATAAAATAAATCATATTCTGGGAGAAAGTATATATATATATATATATTGTGTTTATTATTTTATTTATGCTGTTGTGAACAACAGTTAAGATGGCATTCCAGGGACCAGTTTACGACAGGGCCCCTCTCTAACTGCTGGTGTGTAAGAAGATTCATTCCTAAGATTTAGGCAAGGACTGCCATATAAATTCCTTCAGGACCCCCTGGATGGAGCAGCAGTGACTGAAATAAAGAGAGGCCACAGAGATCTATCTAAATCCATTCATACCTATGTTTGGAGGCCTTAGATTGATCGAAACTGCATCACATCCACTCCATCTTCATGCAAAGCACAGTTTATGTTAATGGTTACTCACTGTTAAAACAACAGGTCATGGGACAATCCTGTTAACAGATAAACAAATGCATGGACGATGATTTAACCATTTCATATTGTGTTTGGTGTCTATCTGTTCCCTACGATGCCTTTAATCATTTGAAAGAAGTTTGGTAAAGAAATAATGCATGGGTAAATGGTAAAGACACTGTACTTTATGCTATGCAAATGAGTTCCACACTAGGGTGGGCAACACCGGGGTTGCTTCAGATAACAGTGGCCAATCACACTCCAGGATCGGCAAGGCGCCACATTTCAATCTCCTCCTCATTAGAAAGGGATAAATATGTCCCCCGGGTAGACACACCCTTGTTCTGCGTTTCCAGCTCGACGGGGAAGGAGACATTAACAGACACCCCACGTCCTGAGTTTCTGACCTGACGAGGAAAGAGACTACAAGATGGTTAATGTGAAGTTTTCGCGAGCAAAACCTTTTACACTGCTTCCAACTGCACTCTAGCTGCAAAAAGGGCCCCAGCTTTGAGGGACTTCATCTGACCCTTACGGCTCCTACAGCAGCGCAGCCCAGTCCGTAAAGGACCTCTGCATTGGCAGACATTGCCTGTACCACACGGCTCCTCAGCGACGCAGCCAGCCTGCAAAGGAACCTGTGAAGATTCATCTGACCCAGCTGCCCAGTCCATCCTAAAGGACCCTCTTGGCGCAACCGAAGTTCAGCATCCTCCAGCCCAGTGTGGCACGACTACTGGATCGCAACTCCGTGCCCTCCCACTGCACGCAGCCTGCATCATCAGTGGAAGACGTCTCTGCTACCAGATTGATCACCCGACTGTGTGGAACGTAAATATAAACTTACCAAACCTCTTTCTAGAGACCTTGGCATTAGTTTATACATGCAGCATGTGTTTTTCTAACCTGTTTAGATAACAGTTACTTGAGGTCAGCTTGTTACAAATAATAGGGATATTATTTGTTGAATGATAAATAAACAATTATTTATCGCCATTTTACCAGAGCCATTAGGTGGTTTCCATAAGAAGCATTCCCATACGATTCTCTTCCATCCTACATTCAGTTCAACAGCATTGCATTTATCCATTCTGTGTTCACTTCATTTATTTGTTTCTTTGATTTAATTCAGTATTCTCCTTTGATTATTATTTTACTATCTTTTAGAAGCGCATATTCATTATTTCATTATTAATCGTTGTGGTATTTACTCTTGCATGTCTATTGTTAATAAATTTCATTGATTTTATTATAACTGTGTCTTCCTTGTGTTGATGATCAAAGGCTCTACTAGTTGGTCAGACTCTCGCAAATCCTTCAGATAAATCAGTTGACCGACTCCCTCCAGTTTATGTTAATTCTGAATTATTGAACAGCTCTTTTGGAGTGTTCTTAAATTGTTAAGATAGTATTCTTAACTGGTGCCCCGTATTACAAAAGGGGGGAGGGGTCATCTCATACACTCATAACCACACCTTAAGTGACACGTGATCAAAAATCACTACGTCACCGGTGAATGGAGTAATTTGTTTATTGCTTATGTAATGGCCACTGCTTTGGCAATATTGTGTAAGTCATGCCAATAAAGCGAATTTGAATTTGAGAGAGAGAGAGAAAAACAAACCTAACTCATGACACACACCTCTGTGTGTGTGTGTGTGAGTTGTCATGTTCATTCCACATTGCTTTTGTGCTCTGGTACTTCACTGTGTGAAGAACCACTCCAATAGCATTTGGCCGGCGACAGCCTATGACGTCATCATAGAGCGACCCGGAAGTATATAAGGAGTGCCTAGAGAATCAGTCAGTACCTTATCGTCTTGAGGGACTGTTCAGCAGGCAGCCCGAGGCATGGCATGGCAACGCAGATTATCGTTCCCTGTTCTCGGGGAACTATGGTTACATACGTAACCTGAGACGTTTCCTTTCGAAGGGAACTTCAGCTCTGCGTTTACCGCTTTGGGGAACGATATACCCACGCCGCCATGCTCGAGGAGAGTGCATGCCAAAAATGGCTAGACAAACGTCCGGCAGTTTCGAAAGAAATGCCATAAGCAACTCACCCTCGGGTCACGCAAGGCTGTCAGTGACAGCATTCCCTACGGCCAACAGCCCAAGCTGAGCCTAAAAGAGGCCTTCCGCAGAAAGCCTTCCAAGGCTGCTCAGAACTTCTGGGAACAACATTTCCGCGGAAAAGTGGTCCCTTAAAGGGAATGTGGCCAGGAAACCGAAAGGAGCCCTGGCCAGTCACTAGAGGGGAACAAAGTCACCCCCAATGCCACCAGGATGGCCGACCTGGTCTGACAAAGGAGAAACTTAGTCTTGGCCAACCCTGTCTGTATACAGAATCTCAATAACGCATTCTTCAGAGAAGAGAGCAAGTAAGAGCGACTGCGAAAAGAGCAGTAAACAACTCAAACCCAGCTGAGTGCTATAAACCCTCGTATTGAGGGGAGTATAAGCCGCTCATCCTAGGATCTACTCAGCGCCTGACTATATGCGCTAGGGAACCCTGATACAGGGGAGCACAAACCAGCCTGGGGCTGATCTCAATGGGAGACTTCATAGAAGTCTACAACCAATGATCAGCTTAGGGAGCTAAGCACAATTACACAAACAACCCAAAAGCTCTCCTAACAGATAGACCATACTGTAGGCACATAGTCATGGAGGCCGGAAAGGGGCCTACAACATGACTAAAGTTCTGCATAAAGAACTATATATCGCACCAGAATACTCAATCACATAGAGGTATTCCAAGGGCAGCCTACAAGGCCGCACACCTGAAATCTAACTTGCTGGGAGCAAGAACGACCATATGACTTTAGTAACTGTGAGTGCCCACATAACAGTCCATCCAACACAATCCAACGAGCAGTGCACTCGGTAAAAGAACCTTTTACTCTTTAAAGCAAGAGGAGTACAACATACGCCATCACGCGCTAAGGAAGGCCCCGCGGGTTCTATAACCTCAGCCAGACATGTGGCATCAGCTCGTGGCAGTGTTATCAAGCTCCAGGCGGGACAAATGACCAAACTGCAAAGGAGGTTAATAAGACACCTGGGGCACTGGCCAACCAGCAGCATATTATTTCCCTTTACTCTTAGTAAAGAAATATATATATAACACATGCCAGCATGTTCCCAAAGGAGGCCCAGAGGGTCTACCTGTCACACGCAGCGCCAGCTAGTGGCCACTAAAGTTCTAGGAGCAAAATAGAACCAAGTTCCTAACGAGGTAACTACTTAGCTCAACTAGAGCTAAAGGAGACCATGCTCAAGGAAGTAAATGCATAAAAACCGAACAACAGAGCGGTTTAACACAAGAGTTCAGCCTGAGAGGCAAGCCACTCAGAAACCGTACTCAGTAAAAGCACCTTTTACACTCAAAGTGAGAGGAGTACACAACCGAACTCCAGCATGATACACAGGAGGCCTATAAGGCCTACGACTTGTAAACACGTGGCGTCAGCTAGTGGCAATCGCTACCCATCCATGGTGATGAGTCACATAGAAACCAACACAAAACTGTGCCAACATGCAAACTGAAAGGAGGCCCTGGTGGGGCCTTCGACTCCACAAGCACATGGCATCAGCCAGTGGTAGTTTCATGACCGAACCAGCCAGCAGGACAAGTACCCGGTAAAACCACCTTAACTCTTAAACAAGAGGAGTACACACTCCGCCACAGTACTCTATGAGAGGCCTGACCTAGGGCCTACTCTTACAGAGGTGGGCGTGGCCAATGGCGATACGAGTCATACAAGACCAACACAAACTGTGCCAAGATGTAAACTGAAAAAGGAGGCCTGGCGGGGCCTACTACTTTTAGCAACACGTAGCGCCAGCTAGTGGTCTTAAAAGGGAACCAAGCTCAAAGGGGACCAGCTCTAGACCCAACAAACAGTTGTGGGTAACTAGCTTAACACAACCTGAGCTAAGTCTACACATTCCAGCAGGCAATGTACCATAACTCACATAATTACAGGGTACAATGAAATGCTAACATGGTCTAAGGGAGGCCTACAAGGCCTACAACCTCAAACAGACACGAGCATAAACCTGTGGCAGTGCTAACGTACATGAGCAAAACTCATGTCCATACACCAACAGTGCCCGTAAACACAAGCTGCAACTAGAAGGAGGCTAAACAACAAAGAGCCAACAACTTCTACAGTTATTTGTAATATAGCTGATATGGCAATGATCACATAGTGGGAGCTAACAGAGATCAAACTAAAAGTATGACTCTCTACACTCAACCTGAGTGTGCAATCCAACAGGTGATGCACTCAGTGAAAAGTAAAGTCAGCAGCCCATCACAGACAACTGCTGCATTCAAAAAAACAAAACAACATAAATAGTCCAGGCCTGGTCATCTCTTGTTCAGATACATGGTCAGCGCAGAGACTAGGGGCCTGTACCATGAAGCTGGATTAGCTGGCTAGCCAGGTAAGTTTCAGATTAGTTTGCGCCAATCCTGGGTTTTAGGTACCATGAAAGTAACTTGCCTTTTAGCGGTGTTCATCGCCATGGTAACTTACGCTCCACTGCTAACCTTTATATATAATTTGTATAATTATGTGATCTATATTTTTCATTAATCCATTACACACACGCATGTTTAGTTTAACAGTTGTTATTAAGCGTTTAGTTTCAATGAATATTAATATATATCGTATGTAATATAAATAAGGTGTAAATATACTACATTTAAATATGACTACAAGTGACCTTGTATGTTTGAGTCTCTATTGCTATATTATCAACTATATAAACTAACTTCACAACTTTCACTTGCACTGAGAGAGAAAGATAATTTCTTTTATTTGCCCTCTTTCACAGACAAGAATTTTCCATTAGTGTAAATACTGTAGCGTTCTCAGGCAATAACGAGGTGTGCTATTGAAAAGGGGTGTTTAGTTGGGCTGTTGTAGGCCACAACCCACGCCGTACACACCCCGACTTGAACAGAGAACCGCACTTGGAACAGGGAGGCACCGCTTTCCCTCACACACACACCAGTGGTGGAGCCTCTTCGCATATTTTACCCGAACATTTAATAACAGGTAATGCAGTTAATGATAACAGTTCCCAACACAAAAATGAATAGACTAAAACATAAACATTAAACTCCTTGTCATCTGCAACACAATAACATTTAGAACATGTCACACTACGTTTAAATTCTTAATTTTCAGCAAAAGAGTTTTGAATTGTGCTGGCTCTCTCGCGAGAAGTGAATCAGTTTATCTCTGTTGCAAGGCATGTGATTGGCTGTTTGCCACCGATGTCACGGATTCATGTGCACGCGCTCCACAAACTCAGGATCAAAGCCTGAGGTGACACAGAAAGTTGGTGATCAGCATCATGGTACCAACAAAGCCGGATTGGAGTGGAGTTTGGTTTTGTCAACTCGAAACTAATCTTATAACCCTGAGGTTGTTCAACTACCATCATGGTAGTTCCATCACGGGCCCCAGGTGACGCTCATGATCAATCATGACACCAGTCTCATGTAAGGAAACTACACAACTAATTGTCATCACAAAAGTATACATGCATGCAAAATAGAATTTAAAAGAAATTTGTATCTATCCTTTACTGATAGAAGGGCATAGGTCATTTAAGTTTACAATGCATTCTTTAAATAATATTTAGCTTGAAAGTCAATGTCACACTAATCATGTGTTTTGTTCTATTCCGTTTTTGTAGGAGCCCTGTTAATCATGCTATATTATTGTTAACAACAAAGCATTTCTTTTCAGAACAGAACTATTCTTGTCATGGGTTTCAATCAAAATGCTTTCATTTTCTCTGAAAGCAAACAATGTCTGCATTCCTGTTAACCACGTTATAACTTTGAACTTTGACAAAAAAAGTTGAGGAATTATCAGCAGCACAGATATGAAGCTGGAGCTACATTTCTACCAATAAGAATGATTCATTCTCAAGGAAGCAAATGTCTCCAGATAAACATCTCCAGACAGAACAGGAGAAACAAGCTCATGAAAATGTGTTTGTTAACTCAAGTAAACACCTTTAAATACCATCGTACTCCACTGACTCATAATCTGTTCATGTCTTAACACAGATGGATCTTCATCCAGTGAATTTGGATCATAACAAATAAATTACCAGGGGCCTGTACCCAGGGTTGGACAAAAATACCAAATACCTTAAATTTAAGTGTATTAAAGTAAACGGTAACACTTTAGAATACTGATCCTTCATTTATGATTAACTACACAGGAACAAATGAATAATGCATTTTTAACACTCTAGTAACTACTATTAACTAACAATAAACTCTGGTTAATGAATTAGTGAGTAATAGCGCTCAGTTGAAGGTAGTAGTTCACTATTAGTTAATCAGTAACTACTGTTTCTTCATACCTCCTAGAGAACTACTCAGAACTACTATATACAGGTTCACAATTAACGTGAATGATGCATAATGTATAGTTAATTCTAAGGTAAAGGTCATGGTAACCCACTAGTAATGACTAGAGTATTACCAAATCCTTCAGAAGGACTCACTAATTATTTGGATCAGTATTCTAAAGTGAAAAACATGATAACGCTCTAGTAACTACTGAAGTCATTGTAAACTTTTGATGTTTTTGTACAGTTTTGTACAGTAATTGCTTCTGATGTATTTGGTAACACTTAAGTAATTACTAGTGGGTTACCATGATCTTCACTTTACAATACTGATCCAAATAAGTAGTAGTTCCTTTAGAAGGATGTAGTAACTCTTGAGTTATTACTATCCAATACTTTACAAAAACATCAAAAGTTTACAATGACTTCAGTAGTTACTAGAGAGTTATCATGTTTTTCACTTTAGAATACTGATTCAAATAATTAGTAATTCCTTTTGAAGGATTTGGTAATACTTCAGTCATTACTAGTGGGTTACCATGACCTTTACCTTAGAATTAATTATATATTATGCATTATTCACATTAACTAAAAACCTGTATATAGTAGTTCTTAGTAGTTCTCTGGGAGGTATGAAACAAAACAGTAGTTACTGATTGTGAACTACTACCTTCATCTGAGCACTATTACTTACTAATTCATTAATCAGAGTTTCTTGTTAGTTAATAGTAGTAACTAGAGTGTTAATAACGCATTACTCATTTGTATCCTGTGTATTTCTTCGCAAACCTTCCATCAATTGGCCTGCTTGATCTATCCCTTCACCATTACACGGAGTAAGTTGATTAAGTTAACAATGTTACACTTCACACCTGGTTACACTTCGAGCAGACAGGCACTTCTTGTCTGACAAAGTTTTTTATTTTGTGAATATATATTTAAACATTATAAAAACATTATAAAAATTTTTGTTGTTGTTTGAGGTCTTTTGAAGTGCCTCTTGTTATTGCATAATGCCACATACATTTGCAATAATGCGCATAAGTTGCCACTAAAAGACAAGACTTCAATAATCCAAATGTATAAAATAATATACTTGAGGAACAGGAGTTGTGTGAGTGATGATGTTTGTTTCACATCACTTTTGTGCTCTAGTACCAGGCCTTCATTTATGTGTCAAAATTTTCAGATTTATGTTGGAATTATTGTTCTTATCTGCCAATTTCTATAAAAATGCTCTCTATTGCAGTCACACTGTCAGGGTTCAGACAGAGAACTCAAACACAAGGTACAGGAAATAAGGTTTATTCTGTTTGATAACAAACTCAGAAAGTAGTTGGTGGACGCAGATCTGGAGAACTGAGGAAAAGGCTTGCGAAACACAGGAAAAACTTCTCTTGTCACAGACAGTGAACCTGAACTCGCAGCAGACAGGTAGTAGCGAGCGGACAGCCCGTTGAGACACACAGCAGCTCGGAACAAGTCCCGACAGGAACAGGCAGGCAGCAGGTCACAGCTGCCTGAGCTGTGTTAAAGAACAAAAAGTGAGAAAGTGAGAAAGACCCTAACCAGATACAGGCTGAGTGATCATAGCCTAGCTGTAGGGAGAGGACGGCACAGGCAGAGATGGCAGCCGCGAGAGCAGAGACTGTGATCACTGTGCTCTCAGAGAGAGGTGGAGACAGAGGAACACTTTCTGCTGCACTGTGATCACTATCTCAACATTCGATCAGACTATTTCACTAAATTCCAACTACTAGAACCAAATTTTATGGAATATTCAAATACAGATAAAATAAATCATATTCTGGGAGAAAATATATATATATGTGTGTGTGTGTGTATATATATATATATATATATATTGTGTTTATTATTTTATTTATGCTGTTGTGAACAACAGTTAAGATAGCATTCCAGGGACCAGTTTACGACAGGGCCCCTCTCTAACTGCTGGTGTGTAAGAAGATTCATTCCTAAGATTTAAGCAAGGACTGCCATATAAATTCCTTCAGGACCCCCTGGATGGAGCAGCAGTGACTGAAATAAAGAGAGGCCACAGAGATCTATCTAAATCCATTCATACCTATGTTTGGAGGCCTTAGTTTGATCGAAACTGCATCACATCCACTCCATCTTCATGCAAAGCACAGTTTATGTTAATGGTTACTCACTGTTAAAACAACAGGTCATGGGACAGTCCTGTTAACAGATAAACAAATGCATGGACGATGATTTAACCATTTCATATTGTGTTTGGTGTCTATCTGTTCCCTACGATGCCTTTAATCATTTGAAAGAAGTTTGGTAAAGAAATAATGCATGGGTAAATGGTAAAGACACTGTACTTTATGCTATGCAAATGAGTTCCACACTAGGGTGGGCAACACCGGGGTTGCTTCAGATAACAGTGGCCAATCACACTCCAGGATCGGCAAGGCGCCACATTTCAATCTCCTCCTCATTAGAAAGGGATAAATATGTCCCCCGGGTAGACACACCCTTGTTCTGCATTTCCAGCTCGACGGGGAAGGAGACATTAACAGACACCCCACGTCCTGAGTTTCTGACCTGACGAGGAAAGAGACTACAAGATGGTTAATGTGAAGTTTTCGCGAGCAAAACCTTTTACACTGCTTCCAACTGCACTCTAGCTGCAAAAAGGGCCCCAGCTTTGAGGGACTTCATCTGACCCTTACGGCTCCTACAGCAGCGCAGCCCAGTCCGTAAAGGACCTCTGCATTGGCAGACATTGCCTGTACCACACGGCTCCTCAACGACGCAGCCAGCCTGCAAAGGAACCTGTGAAGATTCATCTGACCCAGCTGCCCAGTCCATCCTAAAGGACCCTCTTGGCGCAACCGAAGTTCAGCATCCTCCAGCCCAGTGTGGCACGACTACTGGATCGCAACTCCGTGCCCTCCCACTGCACGCAGCCTGCATCATCAGTGGAAGACGTCTCTGCTACCAGATTGATCACCCGACTGTGTGGAACGTAAATATAAACTTACCAAACCTCTTTCTAGAGACCTTGGCATTAGTTTATACATGCAGCATGTGTTTTTCTAACCTGTTTAGATAACAGTTACTTGAGGTCAGCTTGTTACAAATAATAGGGATATTATTTGTTGAATGATAAATAAACAATTATTTATCGCCATTTTACCAGAGCCATTAGGTGGTTTCCATAAGAAGCATTCCCATACGATTCTCTTCCATCCTACATTCAGTTCAACAGCATTGCATTTATCCATTCTGTGTTCACTTCATTTATTTGTTTCTTTGATTTAATTCAGTATTCTCCTTTGATTATTATTTTACTATCTTTTAGAAGCGCATATTCATTATTTCATTATTAATCGTTGTGGTATTTACTCTTGCATGTCTATTGTTAATAAATTTCATTGATTTTATTATAACTGTGTCTTCCTTGTGTTGATGATCAAAGGCTCTACTAGTTGGTCAGACTCTCGCAAATCCTTCAGATAAATCAGTTGACCGACTCCCTCCAGTTTATGTTAATTCTGAATTATTGAACAGCTCTTTTGGAGTGTTCTTAAATTGTTAAGATAGTATTCTTAACTGGTGCCCCGTATTACAAAAGGGGGGAGGGGTCATCTCATACACTCATAACCACACCTTAAGTGACACGTGATCAAAAATCACTACGTCACCGGTGAATGGAGTAAAAATCACTACAATGCATTATATAATCATTATTTGTTTATTGCTTATGTAATGGCCACTGCTTTGGCAATATTGTGTAAGTCATGCCAATAAAGCGAATTTGAATTTGAGAGAGAGAGAGAAAAACAAACCTAACTCATGACACACACCTCTGTGTGTGTGTGTGTGAGTTGTCATGTTCATTCCACATTGCTTTTGTGCTCTGGTACTTCACTGTGTGAAGAACCACTCCAATAGCATTTGGCCGGCGACAGCCTATGACGTCATCATAGAGCGACCCGGAAGTATATAAGGAGTGCCTAGAGAATCAGTCAGTACCTTATCGTCTTGAGGGACTGTTCAGCAGGCAGCCCGAGGCATGGCATGGCAACGCAGATTATCGTTCCCTGTTCTCTGGGAACTATGGTTACATACGTAACCTGAGACGTTTCCTTTCGAAGGGAACTTCAGCTCTGCGTTTACCGCTTTGGGGAACGATATACCCACGCCGCCATGCTCGAGGAGAGTGCATGCCAAAAATGGCTAGACAAACGTCCGGCAGTTTCGAAAGAAATGCCATAAGCAACTCACCCTCGGGTCACGCAAGGCTGTCAGTGACAGCATTCCCTACGGCCAACAGCCCAAGCTGAGCCTAAAAGAGGCCTTCCGCAGAAAGCCTTCCAAGGCTGCTCAGAACTTCTGGGAACAACATTTCCGCGGAAAAGTGGTCCCTTAAAGGGAATGTGGCCAGGAAACCGAAAGGAGCCCTGGCCAGTCACTAGAGGGGAACAAAGTCACCCCCAATGCCACCAGGGTGGCCGACCTGGTCTGACAAAGGAGAAACTTAGTCTTGGCCAACCCTGTCTGTATACAGAATCTCAATAACGCATTCTTCAGAGAAGAGAGCAAGTAAGAGTGACTGCGAAAAGAGCAGTAAACAACTCAAACCCAGCTGAGTGCTATAAACCCTCATATTGAGGGGAGTATAAGCCGCTCATCCTAGGATCTACTCAGCGCCTGACTATATGCGCTAGGGAACCCTGATACAGGGGAGCACAAACCAGCCTGGGGCTGATCTCAACGGGAGACTTCATAGAAGTCTACAACCAATGATCAGCTTAGGGAGCTAAGCACAATTACACAAACAACCCAAAAGCTCACCTAACAGATAGACCATACTGTAGGCACATAGTCATGGAGGCCGGAAAGGGGCCTACAACATGACTAAAGTTCTGCATAAAGAACTATATATCGCACCAGAATACTCAATCACATAGAGGTATTCCAAGGGCAGCCTACAAGGCCGCACACCTGAAATCTAACTTGCTGGGAGCAAGAACGACCATATGACTTTAGTAACTGTGAGTGCCCACATAACAGTCCATCCAACACAATCCAACGAGCAGTGCACTCGGTAAAAGAACCTTTTACTCTTTAAAGCAAGAGGAGTACAACATACGCCATCACGCGCTAAGGAAGGCCCCGCGGGTTCTATAACCTCAGCCAGACATGTGGCATCAGCTCGTGGCAGTGTTATCAAGCTCCAGGCGGGACAAATGACCAAACTGCAAAGGAGGTTAATAAGACACCTGGGGCACTGGCCAACCAGCAGCATATTATTTCCCTTTACTCTTAGTAAAGAAATATACAGTGGGTACGGGAAGTATTCAGACCCCCTTAAATTTTGCACTCTTTGTTATATTGCAGCCATTTGCTAAAATCATTTAAGTTCTTTTTTTTTCCTCATTAATGTACACACAGCACCCCATATTGACAGAAAAACACAGAATTGTTGACATTTTTGCAGATTTATTAAAAAAGAAAAACTGAAATATCACATGGTCCTAAGTATTCAGACCCTTTGCTGTGACACTCATATATTTAACTTAGGTGCTGTCCATTTCTTCTGATCATCCTTGAGATGGTTCTACACCTTCATTTGAGTCCAGCTGTGTTTGATTATACTGATTGGACTTGATTAGGAAAGCCACACACCTGTCTATATAAGACCTTACAGCTCACAGTGCATGTCAGAGCAAATGAGAATCATGAGGTCAAAGGAACTGCCTGAAGAGCTCAGAGACAGAATTGTGGCAAGGCACAGATCTGGCCAAGGTTACAAAAAAATTTCTGCTGCACTTAAGGTTCCTAAGAGCACAGTGGCCTCTGTAATCCTTAAATGGAAGACGTTTGGGACGACCAGAACCCTTCCTAGAGCTGGCCGTCCGGCCAAACTGAGCTATCGGGGGAGAAGAGCCTTGGTGAGAGAGGTAAAGAAGAACCCAAAGATCACTGTGGCTGAACTCCAGAGATGCAGTCGGGAGATGGGAGAAAGTTGTAGAAAGTCAACCATCACTGCAGCCCTCCACCAGTTGGGGCTTTATGGCAAAGTGGCCCGACGGAAGCCTCTCCTCAGTGCAAGACACATGAAAGCCCGCATGGAGTTTGCTAAGATGGTGAGAAATAAGATTCCCTGGTCTGATGAGACCAAGATAGAACTTTTTGGCCTTAATTCTAAGCGGTATGTGTGGAGAAAACCAGGCACTGCTCATCACCTGTCCAATACAGTCGAAACAGTGAAGCATGGTGGTGGCAGCATCATGCTGTGGGGGTCTTTTTCAGCTGCAGGGACAGGACGACTGGTTGCAATCGAGGGAAAGATGAATGCGGCCAAGTACAGGGATATCCTGGACGAAAACCTTCTCCAGAGTGCTCAGGACCTCAGACTGGGCCGAAGGTTTACCTTCCAACAAGACAATGACCCTAAGCACACAGCTAAAATAACGAAGGAGTGGCTTCACAACAACTCCGTGACTGTTCTTGAATGGCCCAGCCAGAGCCCTGACTTAAACCCAATTGAGCATCTCTGGAGAGACCTAAAAATGGCTGTCCACCAATGTTTACCATCCAACCTGACAGAACTGGAGAGGATCTGCAAGGAGGAATGGCAGAGGATCCCCAAATCCAGGTGTGAAAAACTTGTTGCATCTTTCCCAAAAAGACTCATGGCTGTATTAGATCAAAAGGGTGCTTCTACTAAATACTGAGCAAAGGGTCTGAATACTTAGGACCATGTGATATTTCAGTTTTTCTTTTTTAATAAATCTGCAAAAATGTCAACAATTCTGTGTTTTTCTGTCAATATGGGGTGCTGTGTGTACATTAATGAGGAAAAAAATGAACTTAAATGATTTTAGCAAATGGCTGCAATATAACAAAGAGTGCAAAATTTAAGGGGGTCTGAATACTTTCCGTACCCACTGTATATATAACACATGCCAGCATGTTCCCAAAGGAGGCCCAGAGGGTCTACCTGTCACACGCGGCGCCAGCTAGAGGCCACTAAAGTTCTAGGAGCAAAATAGAACCAAGTTCCTAACGAGGTAACTACTTAGCTCAACTACAGCTAAAGGAGAGACCATGCTCAAGGAAATAAATGCATAAAAACCGAACAACAGAGCGGTTTAACACAAGAGCTCACCCTGAGAGGCAAGCCACTCAGAAACCGTACTCAGTAAAAGCACCTTTTACACTCAAAGTGAGAGGAGTACACAACCGAACTCCAGCATGATACACAGGAGGCCTATAAGGCCTACGACTTGTAAACACGTGGCGTCAGCTAGTGGCAATCGCTACCCATCCATGGTGATGAGTCACATAGAAACCAACACAAAACTGTGCCAACATGCAAACTGAAAGGAGGCCCTGGTGGGGCCTTCGACTCCACAAGCACATGGCATCAGCCAGTGGTAGTTTCATGACCGAACCAGCCAGCAGGACAAGTATCCGGTAAAACCACCTTAACTCTTAAACAAGAGGAGTACACACTCCACCACAGTACTCTACGAGAGGCCTGACCTAGGGCCTACTCTTACAGAGGTGGGCGTGGCCAATGGCGATACGAGTCATACAAGACCAACACAAACTGTGCCAAGATGTAAACTGAAAAAGGAGGCCTGGCGGGGCCTACTACTTTTAGCAACACGTAGCGCCAGCTAGTGGTCTTAAAAGGGAACCAAGCTCAAAGGGGACCAGCTCTAGACCCAACAAACAGTTGTGGGTAACTAGCTTAACACAACCTGAGCTAAGTCTACACATTCCAGCAGGCAATGTACCATAACTCACATAATTACAGGGTACAATGAAATGCTAACATGGTCTAAGGGAGGCCTACAAGGCCTACAACCTGAGCTGCAACTAGAAGGAGGCTAAACAACAAAGAGCCAACAACTTCTACAGTTGTAATATAGCTGATATGGCAATGATCACATAGTGGGAGTTAACAGAGATCAAACTAAAAGTATGACTCTCTACACTCAACCTGAGTGTGCAATCCAACAGGTGACGCACTCAGTGAAACACATAAACCCTAGCCGGGGAGTACAAAAAACACCACGTCCTTAAATAGAGGCTAACAACAGCCTACTATTATGAGAACAGGTGCTAACCTGTGGCAGCACTAGAGTAAAGCTCACATATATGTAGGGCAAAGCTTAGAACCCAAAGCAAACGAATGCTTTGTAAATACATGCCATCTGTTAAAAAGGATAAATGTTCTCACCAAACAGAACTTATAGATCTGTACTGAGCCCTAGAGGATGGAAGCTAAAAAGCTAGCACCGTAGATCAAACTTGAATGAAATTCAAGGGGCTCAGGGGAACAAAATCACAGCATGATTAAAATTCTAGAAAGTGGGGCCTAGCATGCACCGCATAAGTTTGCCCAAAAGTTTGCCCAAAAAACCCTCTTATTTTTTCCGATTACATACTCAGGAAAAACTATACAGGAACACAAGGTCAACATATTTAGAAATATAAATATAGACCCAGCTCACTTTCCTGCGGCCCGAAGACCAAAGACTCCTCCTTCCATTTTCTTTAAGGAGGGATGGAATCTAAGGTTCTTTAAAGCCTAAAAGAGCCTCTTACACTATCAAGCCAGAAGGCGGGCCCTTAGAAAAATATTATCCAAGGCCCAGCCGTCAGCCTGACTGTTAAAGAAGCACCTGAGTATGTAAAATGAAACCAAAACCCAGGAGGCAGAGTAAGAAGGGGCGAGGGCAGATGTAAAGTCGCACTCGCACGAGAGGGAATCGATTACAGACGCTACTGGCGTATGTGATCGATCACCTCCTTCAAAACCTGCTTCTTCCTTCTCGAGTCCAGCCATCTCTGCACCTTGCTCCGAAAAGGAGGAGGCGCCCGAGCGGCCATACTGGACCTCTGGCCTTGTCTCTGAGCCTCAGCTCGAGATGGACCAGCCTCCTGACTAACTACATGCTCAGAAAAACTATACAGGAAAAACAAGGTCCTATTTTAAAACATAAAATATAGACCCAGCTTACCTTCCTTACCTTTTTTTTCTACATGAAAGGATAGAATCTAGGGTTCTTTTAAGCCTAAAAGATCCTCTCATTATCAAACTGGAAAAGCGGGCTGACAGAAAAATAATCATTATGGGCCCAGCCATCAGTCTGCCGATAAGAAGCATCTGAGCGTGATATATGTTTATAAAATATATATATATATATATATATATATATATATATATATATATATATATATTGTAATGGAATTTACTTATGACTGTATTATACTGGTTTGGGGTAGCTGTGTTCGCCCTGGTGTGTCGGTCAGAACACAGGAGGCATGAATTTGAATGAACAGTCTTTAATTAGTTCAGTAATGATCAGCACAATGAACAGCAAAGCCAGACCACAGGGCATTGTTTGGCATTATCTTCACAATAATGATATGTGAGGTTACTGTACAGGAGTAGGCATAGGTGTGGTCTGAAACAATTAACAATAAACACAATTAGTAACATCAACAACTTCAATCTATATAATAACTGGCATTTATACTATTAGCTATTTATTGTAAACATGAAATTCTCTGCAGTAATACCACTTTTCACCGTTAGATGGCGCATGGAGCTCATAAATGGAATTATTTACTGCGTCATCACACAATCCGATAATTAATTAAACGAATTAACTGAGAATAACAACAGAGCGAAAATATAAACATTGAAATCTACACACTGGAAATATCAATCAGTAATGCTATTAATACACTGAATCCAAGTGTAGTAATTATACAAGTGAAATAAAGGGCTTCGGCAAGATGCTGGGTTTAGCGTCACTGATCTTCACGAACGAACTCACAATATCTTATGAATTACTCCTCATACAACACATTCAGCAAAGGACAATCGTGAATGAACTTACATGTTGTCATTAACGCACAACTTGAACACATATCATCCTCAACCAAGCAAAGTTAAATTCAGTCCATAATCTGACGAGACCTAGGTGGGGTACTTCGTGCGATCAGCTAAACCAGAACTGAAAGTTACTGACACACGCAGTAACCCGTGCTCTGATTGGCCGTTCCTTTCCAACATTGCCGCCCCCAAATATGTTGAACATATTTGCTCCTTTAACGGAACAGTCAGTTAGGAGTATCTGATTCTTCGGTTTGTTCAAGGGAATGAAGTGGGATTAGTCTAGCAACTGGTCGGGTATATGTTTTATTCTTGACCTGGATCTCTACTGCTCGAATGTGACCGTCTGTTCCAGGAAAGGTCTTAACTACTTTACCCACTAGCCACATGGCACGTGGAAGTTGTGGATCAACAAGCATGGCAACAGTTCCTGGGGAAATGTCACTCACATCTGTATGCCATTTGTGACGAACTTGAAGTGTTGGCAAGTAGCAATGAATAAAGCTTAACCAGAATTGATCTGTTAGCACCTGGCTTTGCATCCATCTCCGCCGCTCCATGAGCTCTGTAGCATGATATACAACAGGAGGTAGTGAACTATCAGGACACCCCATGAGTAGGTAATTGGGCGTAACTGGGTCAAAGTCCACTATGTTAGAAGAAGTATACCCCAGTGGTTTACTGTTAAGGATCCCTTCCACTTCGATGAGTACAGTCAAGAGAACCTCTTCAGTTACTGTTTGTGAGCCGATGGTGATACGAAGGGCGTTTTTGACAGAACGAATCTCACGCTCCCAGGCACCACCAAAGTGTGGAGCGTTTGGTGGGTTGAAATGGAAGGATATTTTCTGCCTAGCCAGATGTTGTTGAAGTTGAGGGCTGAGAGATGCAAAGGCCTCTTGTAGTTCCCTCTCTCCACCATGAAAGTTTGTGCCCTTGTCTGAGAACAACTCACAAGGCTTACCACGACGGGCTATGAACCTCCTTAGGGCCATCAGGAAAGAATCAGTATCCATGGAGGTAAGTAGGTCAAGGTGAACACATCGTGTAGTAAGGCACTTAAAAATTATCCCCCATCTCTTCTCACATCGTCTGCCAATTTTGATTTGAAATGGCCCGAAGCAGTCCATGACAGTGCTATAAAAAGGTGGCTTCTGAAGTCTTAATCTGGCTGGTGGCAGATCTGCCATTTTTGGGATGACTGGTTTGGCCTTCCGCTTCTTACATTCTTTACACAAATGTTGCTGCCTACGAATAGCTTCCCGTCCTCTTAATACCCAGAAGTTCCTCCTTATTTCTGCAAATATTCTTTCTGGTCCTGGGCGGCAGAGCTTGTTGTCGTAGTCTTTTGTTAATAGCTTAGTAACTGTGTGATGAGGATCCAGCACTATGGGGTGGATTGCTGATGTTTCCACTCCTTCTGCACTACGCAGGCGACCACCAACTCGAATGACCTGGGAGGACTCATCATATTCTGGTGACAAGGTTAACAGCCGACTTTTTGATGGTATGGGTCTTTTTGCTTTGAATAGTTTGTACTCCTCAGGGAAGCTATCAATTTGTGAGTTTTGGAAGATGAGCATTTCTGCAGCCTGGTAATCTGCTGCTGATGGTTGTTTGCCACATTTGTGTATTTGGACTGTTGCTTCGATCAGCTCACTCCAGTAAGAATAGTTAGCAGGTTCAGGAATGTTAGGAGCGGTAACTTCTGTGTAGCAATTTTGTACAGGTATTTAATTAATTTATGGGTGAAATATATGAATATAATAAATCATAAAGCTTTATGATTAATTATAATACATATACTGACCCAAGAGGGAATTATACATATATTGTGAATTAATTACAACGAATTATAATCAGTTACATATATGATTAGTTCTGGTTTGATAATAATTTAGAGAAACTATTAGTTTGTCCAGCAAACCGTTAGCTCCTCATAGCCGATTATAAAAAGGAAGGTTTTTCTCTGGCCACAAGAAAGACTTCCTATTCTAGCATCAATGCGTAAAGCAAGGATACTGGATCGAAACGTTAAAGTGACCTGGGTTTGTTGAATGAGCAAAAAAACAATCGAGCATGAATATAATGTATTTAATATATGAAACTACGGATACAGAGACTATACTACTAAACATACACAAATAATACACATATATAGAAAGCGAAAGTAAAGTCAAGAAAACAGAGGTGATCAAAGGAATGGCAACTTACGAACAGTTAAACCCTTTGAGAGCCAGTGATGGAAGCGCGATCGCCGAGACGTCCGGGAGAGACGTGCGTGAAATGGCGAGGGACAATCGAGAGACGCGTGTCATTGTGTTTTAAGGACAGCAGACCAGAACGCCTCCTTGGGTACATCAGCCAATGATGAGGGTGCGATTTTGGCGGGCAAACTTTTTCTTTGTCTCCATTTATGACCTAATTTGCATGGTTTATGAAGTGTCAGATCTGAGTACATTTTCTTCAAAGTACCATTAAAAATAGAAGAATGCATTTTACAGTCATGTGACATACATTTTCAATTAGAGCATAACGAAAGCTTTACAATGAGACCAAACTTGTCAGACAGCAAAGACATAAAAGGGGAGATACAGTTTATACTTGAGTTTTATCGTTTAGAAGAAAACTAATACAACTACAGTCATAGCTAAGCTTATATACTAGGGATAAATACATGCACCTTTAAATACAGCAACGGGTACACTTTGGCACAGTCATATTTGGAGGATAAATGTACATTCACAATCTCCATGCGTGTTTGTGAGTGTCTGTATGTGTGTGTGTATTGGGGATGTGGCCAGTGTCTGTGACCGCATGACCCTTAGCCCCACCAGGGTGACTCTTTGAAGTCCCTGGAGCTAGTGAGAATATGTTCTGTTTTTCTTTACTGGGGTAACAAAGGTGCCAATGGGGCAATTGGTCCCGGACTTGCCGATTCGTGATTTACACGCACAGTTCAGGAGGCTAAAAGCATTCTGAAGCTACTCAAGTGTTCTACCTCGAGTGAGGTCATCAGCTGGGTTGCTGTGAGAGTCTACGTACCTCCAAGTACATCCAGCAGTCAGTTCTTGGATCTCCGCTATTCTCATCCCAACGAACACTTTGAATCTACAGGATTCAGAATTAATCCATGCGAGGACAGTTCTGGAGTCTGTCCACATGACCACCTTACTGATTTCTAAAGTGAGCTCAGTTTCAAGGAGTTTGGCCAATTGAGAACCATTCAATGCTGCACACAATTCCAGTCTGGGAATGGTCTGTCGTCGCTTAGGGGCAACTCTGGATTTCGCTATAATAAAGGTGAGCTGTATTTGGCCTTGGTGATCTTCTGTGCGTAGATAGGCTACAGACCCATACGCCTGCTCAGAAGCGTCACAGAAGGTATGGATCTGTCTGGTAACATTGGACTGGTCTGTATCTGATGTCACAAGACAACGAGGCAGGGTGATATTGGCCAAGTGAGGGAGTTCTTCTTCCCAGTTTTTCCAGGATTTCAGGAGATCCTCAGGCAAATTGGGGTCATCCCATTCCCGCTGTTTATCCCACAGTCTTTGAACTAACAGTTTAGCTCAAGTGGTAAATGGAAGGATGAAGCCGAGGGGATCATACTGGGTTGCCAGTACTCTATAGATGTAGCGCACAGTATATTGTTCTGGTTTTACTTGACGGGGTTTGTAACCGAATGTATCTGACTGACAGTACCATCTTAATCCTAGGGTGGATTCCAGGGGGTCATGTCGGTCTTGGGACAACCACAGCTTAGTGCTGTCAGATCGGGCTTCACATGTCAGGTGCTCAATTACACTGGGCACATTACTTGCCCACTGACGAAGTTGGAAACCTCCAGTGGCAAGAAGTTCACACAGCTTATCCACTAACTGTTTAGCTTCTTGAGGTGATGGAAGACTCCGCAGGCAATTATCCACATAGAAGTTCCTCTCCACTGTGGATCTCATCTCATCACCAGGTTCTGTGTGGTCCAAAACATGCCGCTGCACCGCATAAATGGCACAACATGGGCTACATGTTGTACCAAAGGGCAATACCTACCACTTGAATAGGTCTGGAGGTCGGTTCTTGTCCAGGTCACGCCACACAAAGCGAAGGAGCTGTTTATCCTTAGGTAGAAGGCGGACCTGGTGAAACATCCCCTTGATGTCACCACTCACTGCAACCGTATGCTCACGGAAGTGCAGATGGACCCCTAGTAAGGATGGACCTAAGGCTGGACCTGGCAGAAGGTAGTCATTCAGAACTTGGCTTTGAAACTGGAAAGAACAGTTAAAGACTACACGGTTCTTGCCATTATGCTGAACAAGGTGAAGGGGTAGGAACCACGACTCACCCTCTTTGCTGACTTCTCCAGGAGAAAGTTTCACAGCATATCCAGTGATTTCAAGCTTATTTATTTCTTCTTTGTAGGCAGCAGCTTTATTGGGATCTCTCTCAAGGCTCCTTTCAGTGTTTCTTAAATTAGGCAGCACTGCAACTTTGAAGGCCTGAAAAAGCGGCATGTCCTTCTTGCACAGTAAGGGGGTGGCATATCGATTCACTCCGTCAACTATAACTCTTGTGGTTTGAGTTTGAAGAAGATGCATAGCTTCCTGGTCTTGCTTTGACCATGTGACCTCTCTCTCTGACTTGATAGGAATGACATCTGCCTGCCAGAGCCTTTCCACGTTTCGGAACAGCTCAGACTGTGAGGGACTAAAGGTGGCGTGTAAACACTGTTGAGTGTTAAGCATTACCTCCAACACTCGAGCCGGGCCTTGCAGAGCCCATCCCAATCGTGTCTTAACAGCTGCCGGGCCCCCTGGTGGGCCAAGGTGGACTGGCTCTATAGGGGTAATTAGATGGAGATGGTCTGCTCCGATCAACAGCAGTGGACAAGCCTTATGGATGGGCTGGAGAGGGAGTCCCTTCAAATGGCTGTATTTCTGTTGCAAAGTTGTTACAGGATAAGAGTACTCTGCCAGACTTAGGGGTTCAGCTGTGAATGCCTTCTGGATGCGATACCTCTTGTGCGGTTGGGAGGGTGTTGAGATTTTGAAAGACACTGCTGTACTTTTAAGTGCAGTAAGGTCATGTCTGATTGTTCTCAAAGCCAATTCCTCTGTCTTACCAGTGAATCCTAGCTGTTGGGCTGCTGATGACAGGAGGATTGTGCGTTCAGAGCCATCATCAAGCACTGCATACGTGTCCAAACTCTGACCATTATGATGCAAGACGACTCTAACTACCTTCAAAAGGACTCGTTTAGAACTTGGAGGTCTGTCCAGATAGATTGGTTTAGTGGTAGCACTCACCAGACATGTGCCCTCATTTGCTGTCTTAGTATTGACATCATGAAGGATCTGTAAGTGCTTGCCGTTGCAGATGTGGCAGGGCTTCCTTAGGGTACACTGTGCAGATCTATGAGAGCGTGCACACCTCCAGCATGTGTTGTTTGTCTTTATCCAATCTATGATTTGGTCTTTAGTAAGGGCTTGGAATGAGGAGCACTGGCTCAGATAATGATCTCTGTCATTGCAATACGGACAGAAAGCATTGCTCTTCTCAAATTTCTTTGCCGGTTGTCATACCGTCTGAGCTGAAGTCAGCTGATCTGCACTGTGAAGGATTGTGGCCAGTCTGTGTTTAAATCTGGGGTCTCTGCTGGAGTCCATTTTGTATCTGACTCGCTGAGTTTTGTTGCAACCAAAGCTCTCATGGTCTTGGCACCACGACTCAAACTTCAGCCATTTCGCTAAATCAATTAGTGTGTACACAGCACCAGGTTCATTGCTTATGCTCCTTCTAAAGGCTGCGCGTAGGTCAGGAGGTAATTTAGTGAGGAGTCGTGCTACATGGGAACCACAGCGTAGTTCAACTTCTCCCTCTGTGCCCAGAGTCTTAAGGAGACCTACCAGTGCTTGGACTTGGAGCGCAAAGGATTCAAAGCTTCTTGTATCACCAGGCTGGATATCTGGGGAGTCCATAACAGCTGCTATCTTGTTCAGTGCCAGTTGATGAGGACGCCCGTATCTGTCAGTTAACGCCTCCATAGTGTCTGTATAGGGGGTAGGTGAGTTCAGGAATGAGTCTGCTAACAGGCGTGCTTCCACTAACTTCAGATGATCAATTAGTACCCGATATTTAAACAGCTCAGTTGCATCTTCTGGCAACAAATTGCTCAAGGCTAGCTTTAGATGGGTAAATTCACTTGGATCTCGATGGATGAAGTCAGGTATGGTTGGCTGAGGGCCCCTGTAGGTTGTCTCCTGTCTGTTTACGCTTGTCTGCCACTCTCTGGGGTTGGCTGGTGATCTAGGAGGTTGGTAACGGGAGGAAACAGCCGGCCTCAAAGGAGTAGATGAAGGAACATGAGTAGCAAAGCTGTCAGGGTAGTAACTTTGGGCTGATAACGCAGAACCGTGAGCTTCAATATCTGTAGCATCAACATGTTCTCTACGTTGTAGGGTAGGAAGTGCACGTGGAGCTGGTACTGGATGCACTCGAGGGGCTGGTTGAGGAACAGGTCCCTCTGGCTCTCTGTAGATGGTTCTAGGCAATGATATTGGAGGTGATAGAGCTAAAGGCTGTAGCACAGGAAATGGATGAACTTGACTTGGCTGATTTCCCATCAGCATCTCTTGCATACTGTTCTGGATTTCTACTAGCTGTCTTATTTCCTCCTTCATTGATTGCTGTGATTGCCGAAGCTGTCTATTTTCTCTTTCAAGGTCGTGCAATCTTTCCCTGGATTCCCGAGGTAAAGAATGTGGAGAATACTCATCTCTCTCACTCCACTGATATTTGATGAGATACCAGGGCTCTGTTTGTGGGCTCCTTGCTTCTAACGAATCAGGTGTTCTCCTACCAGATCCCTCATCTGAAATAAAATCCTGCTGGTGAGCCATCCTTCTGTGACTATGCCGGTAGTCTTCTCGCCCATGTGGCTGCTGTGCTGTCATAGAAGCCCCAGGTTGACTTGGATACTGGACTTCGAAATCTTCTAAGTAGGCTGGATGGCGGACTAAACGTTTAGGATGTGCGCCTTGAGACTGGTATTCATCCATTCTTGTCCAGTGTAAACACAATACTCCGGCTCGAAGGACCAAATTTTGTAATGGAGTTTACTTATGACTGTATTACACTGGTTTGGGGTAGCTGTGTTCGCCCTGGTGTGTCGGTCAGAACACAGGAGGCATGAATATGAATCAACAGTCTTTAATTAGTTCAGTAATGATCAGCACAATGAACAGCACAGCCAGACCACAGGGCATTGTTTGGCATTATCTTCACAATAATGATATGTGAGGTTACTGTACAGGAGTAGGCATAGGTGTGGTCTGAAACAATTAACAATAAACACAATTAGTAACATCAACAACTTCAATCTATACAATAGATTGAAGTTTATACTATTAGCTATTCATTGTAAACATGAAATTCTCTGCAGTAATACCACTTTTCACCATTAGATGGCGCGTGGCACTCATAAATGGAATTATTTACTGCATCATCACACAATCCGATAATTAATTAAACTAATTAACTAAGAATAACAACAGAGCGAAAATATAAACATTGAAATCTACACACTGGAAATATCAATCAGTAATGCTATTAATACACTGAATCCAAGTGTAGTAATTATACAAGTGAAATAAAGGGCTTCGGCAAGATGCTGGGTTTAGTGTCACTGATCTTCACGAACGAACTCACAATATCTTATGAATTACTCCACATACAACACATTCAGCAAAGGACAATCCTGAATGAACTTACATGTTGTCATTAATGCACAACTTGAACACATATCATCCTCAACCAAGCAAAGTTAAATTCAGTCCGTATTCTGATGAGACCTAGGTGGGGTACTTCGTGCGATCAGCTCAACCAGAACTGAAAGTTATTGACGTATGTAGTAACCCGTGCTCTGATTGGCCGTTCCAGGCACAGATGCGGACACCTCTTCCCTTGAGAAGAGTGCCAAACGAGAATGGAGTGTCCCGATAGGGAGATGCTCACAGTAAATAATAGAAAAACACACAGACAGCGCCCTCAAGCACTGCCTATGCGCGCTCCTCTCCAGACAGAAAACACCCAGAAATGTGTATATCAAGTGTTGAAAACCCTGGGACACGGATGAACACACTCTCTTGAAACATTTGTAATGCTATTGGAGTGGTTTGATACTTAGCTTTCGGACATCGTTCACGATTGACGTTCCCCAAAGTGGTCAACGCAGAGTTGAAGTTCCCTTCGAAAGTGAACAACCGAATCAAGCCCAGTTTTGTGTGTGTGTGTGTGTGTGTGTGTTTGTGTGTGTATACAGATAATGTAGAAAAAGTCACAAAATGTTTTTCCACTGAGATGAAGGGAACCATTTTTTTTTTAACTGAGGAAAAGTAGATTGGGGTCATATTGATTATGATTGAATATGATTAAATTTGTTGAATGTTCACCGGTACCCATCTCCTCCTTCCCTTATCAACAAATCGTGTTACATTGGTGCGGAAACCCAGGAGAAAAGAGGAGGCGGGAACTGGCGAACATTCAACACACTTTAATAAATAAACAAACAAACACAAAAGAGAAGTAAAGTCGGCAGTCACAGACAACTGCTGCATTAAAAAAAAAAAAAAACAACATAAATAGTCCAGGCCTGGTCATCTCTTGTTCAGATACATGGTCAGCGCAGAGACCAGGGGCCTGTACCATGAAGCTGGATTAGCTGGCTAGCCAGGTAAGTTTCAGATTAGTTTGTGCCAATCCTGGGTTTTAGGTACCATGAAAGTAACTTGACTTTTAGCGGTGTTCATCGCCATGGTAACTTACGCTCCACTGCTAACCTTTATATATGATTTGTATAATTATATGATCTATATTTTTTATTAATCCATTACACACACGCATGTTTAGTTTAACAGTTGTTATTAAGCGTTTAGTTTCAATGAATATTAATATATATCGTATGTAATATAAATAAGGTGTAAATATACTACATTTAAATATGACTACATGTGACCTTGTATGTTTGAGTCTCTATTGCTATATTATCAAATATATAAGCTAACTTCACAACTTTCACTTGCACTGATAGAGAAAGATAATTTCTTTTATTTGTTCTCTTTCACAGACAAGAATTTTCCATTAGTGTAAATACTGTAGCGTTCTCAGGCAATAACGAGATGTGCTATTGAAAAGGGGTGTTTAGTTGGGCTGTTGTAGGCCACAACTCACGCCGTACACACCCCGACTTGAACAGAGAACCACACTTGAAACACCGAGGCACTCTTCTGCCCCCTTCTCTCCGCTTTCCCTCACACACACACCAGTGGTGGAGCCTCTTCGCATATTTAACCCGAACATCCAATAACAGGTAATGCAGTTAATGATAACAGTTCCCAACACAAAAATGAATAGAATGCAACATAAACATTAAACTCCTTGTCATCTGCAACACAATAACATTTAGAACATGTTACACTACCCCCCTCTTACTGAAGTCCTTGACCCTGAGGACAAAGTCTCTAAATTTGAAGTCCAAAAAAAGTCCAAACCCAGGATACAACTGTCCTGCACATTAGCTATCCACACAGGAAGCTGCACGTTCACGCCCCCCCACATTTAGTGTCAACAGCCCCTTACCTTTCATTGGTGCCAGCCCCCCGGTCACCGTGCGGAGCTGAACTGCCGTGTCCTCTAGCTGTGTTCCCTCTGGCACCACCTCAGGACAAACCACAGTCACTGTAGACCCTGTGTCTACTACGGCGGTGCACTCAACTCCCTCAATACAACTGGGAATATGACAAAAATCTGGTATGGCTGTTCTTCCCACTACCACCACTCCAAGTTCATTCGTCCCGTTGTTTATGGTAGGCCTATCTGCTTGCACTGACGCTGAGCGGGACATGGGCTTGGGGGTCTGCAGCGTCCCGCCTACTGCGCCCCCTTCCTGTTTCCCGAATTCTTAGCTAGCACAGGGCATTCCCTAACCAAATGCCCCGGCTGACCACACCCCCAGCAAAGTCGGGCCTGTGTCTGCGGCCTGGGAGGAGGCAACGCCAGCCCACGAATCATCTCTGTAATCTCGTTCAGCCATTCTGGTTTTGGTGAAGCCGTTTCACCTCCTCCTGTCACCCTTATAGCTCAAGAAGGCGAAATGTATGATTTATGCAAGTTTTAAGATTAGGCTACTCCATTGTTGTTGTTTTTTTGTTTATTTATTGCTTATTTATTTATTTTATTTTTATTATTATTTTGCATAAACTACGAATTATAATGACAAAGGACGTAATTTTGTCCTAATTAGGGGTGTAAGAAAATATCGATACACATTAATATTGCGATATTATGTTTGGCGATACTGTATCGATTCTCAAACTCTGTATTTATTGATTTATTTATTCATTCATTCATTTACATCCAAGATTCGTGGCTTTGTGTTCGGTTTAAATCACAGACTGAATAAAACCCGACTGCGAGATGTCAGCGTTATCTCAGAACATAAACTGATGCGTAGCCGGAGAAGCGCAAGGTGCATCAATAGCATTAGCATTAGCAAACCCAGCTCGCAAGATGATAGAATTATTCCGTTCCCACGACATACAGAGCTGGAGTGTGTGGACTCATTTTGGCTTCAACTATAAAGAACCTACTAAGGAGATCAACAAGAGTTAGTTGTTTGTAAAATAGACCATGTTATATAATCCAAAACTCGGGAAACTCATTGAATCTGCCGATGCCGTCCGCGCTCCTGAGAGAGGCGTTCGAAAGAATATGTGATATGTACTGCACGTTTTCCTCTCAGTAACAAAATAAACACAAAACAAAAAATGACAGCGGTGACAGCATAAAGAAAGCATCTGATCATAGCGATGTGGATATGTTTGCACCAGCTCTGTTCAGCACTTCAGTGAAGGCACTTTATTTAAATAGCACTTTATACAGTAGACTGCTTTAAAGCAAGCAGCTTAACAGTATTAAATATAAAACAGACATTCAGTCATGAAATGGACTATGCACTAGTTGTTAAATAGAATACTGCAGTCACTTTACTATTTTCCCTTAGATTGCACAAAATAGTGATTAGTGATATAAATGCAAATGATACTGTATTGATTAAATAAAATAAAGTTGATTGTAAGGTTTTATGCATATGTTGGTGTGTTCTTCATGACCGTTTTTTCTAAAATTACGTTTTTCTAAAAAAAAAACCAAGAAATATCACAATACATCACCTTTCTTACAGTATTGCAATATATCACAATATATCGTATCATAACCCCTGTATCGTATTGTGGGATTACAAATTTAAGAATCGGTTTAAAATCTGATGATCCTACGTCCTGATGTAACATCAAATGAAATACCAAGGAGAAGTACATTGAATTTAGCATTTTAAGGTAAAGATGTCGACATCAGATGAATGATTCTGTTTAGCAAAGTTTCCAGCAAAAGTTCTTTTAGTTCCTGTTCTCTTTATTGTATTTCTAATGAGTCAGATTACTGAGATTCTCACCTTTTGTCGTTAATGGCTCTTGGAGCCCCTGTTCCATTCATTGAATAGGTATGCTGATTGGATTAGGACTGGCGACACTCTAGAGTCTGGGGCGGGTTCCTATACCTGAATACTTCATTTGCATGCTTTGTTTAAGGTCGTCTCCCTGGTGCTTTGTCTCTATCCCTAAGCACTGCCCCCTAAATGTATATAAACTTCAGTGTACACTGCCTTAGTTAGACTTGGATGACTACAGCGACGCACAGCGTGTTTCTCAATAAAGAGTAACTTCTGCTTGAAAGATATCCCAACGTCTCCTGGTCTCTGTTTCGACGAGGAAAAAGTTTCTAACAGTTTTGGTGCCGTGACCCGGATAGAGCTCCTCACCTGAATCCAGATTCAAACTTCAAGCTCAACAAATATCTGACTTTGTTTGAGGCTGAATTTTTCTGTACAACCAAGGGTTGGTGAGTGCTACTCTACCCAAAAGGACCTTCAAGACCAGTACAAATTTGTTATCCTCTGCGCCATCAGAGAAGAGTTAACAGACAGCTGTAGGGTTTGGTTAATTAAGTTATCCTCTAAAAAATTTTCTTTTAGAGATGAAGGTTATCCTCTGTTCAGGCAGGGAAGATTAGCAATCACATGCTAATATTGGTTAGCCTCTGTTCAGGCAGGGAAGATTAGCATCATGTGCTAATAATTGTTTGTCCTCTATTTAATCAGAGAAGGTGGTGTGTTAATAGAATAGTCATCCTCTACTTTGCTAGAGAAGAAGGTTCATCCTCTGTTAAATCAGGGAAGGTTACAACTGTTACAGTGTGTTAGCAAGATGGTTCTACTCTGCTCGCTAGAGAAGGTTGAATACATTACGATGTGTATTAACTAGGTTATCCTCTGCTCTGTCAGGGAAGTGTTGAAAGTGTATTGTTGTGTCAGAAAGACATTACAAAATGTTGAGAAAGAACGCTAGACTAATTCCAACAACTGAGAAAGGTGGACTAGCTGCCCCTTTATGGACAGATAGTGAGTTCAAATCATTGTTAGGAAAGCACATTGACTCAATAGTGACTGAGTCAGTCAGATTGGATTTGACCAAAGAAATTTGGGATTCACCCAGAAAACGTTTGGTCCATTGAAGAATGCAAAAAGGTACTTGGTGCTTGTATTCGGAAGAAAAATATGAAGGGCATTATCTGCTGCCACAGAGAATTTACTCTATCCATTGCACAAGAACAAATCCAATGTATTGCTAAGTTAGAAGAGCAGAACAAACCGTTGCACACTTGAGTGTCTCGTCTCACTCAGAAGTTGGGTCGTAACAAAGCATAAACCAAAAGTGACTCAAAAGACCAACAGTCAGATGAAAGCTATCCTGACTTACAGTCTTTCTGTAGACTAGAGGGCAATAGCAATACTGGATTCATGGATAAAGATGCAGTTGAAAGTGTGTAGAGCGAGACAAAAAGCTCAGAGTAGGGAAAAAAGGGGTTGACACAGTTCCATCTGTAACCCCCATACTGCAGTTACAAGCAGTCAGTACCGCTCTAGGCCCTGAAGACATAGAAAGACTTGCTGAGAGTTTGCCATCAGTGCAGAGAAATTTTTTCTGAGTTTAGGACAGAGTTGTCCAGAAAAATGAAGCTCTATGATATGTCCCTAGCTGAAGTCAACCAGCTAATGTTAAAAATCTTGACAGAGTCAGAAATCAATAATTTTGAAAGGGCTGTAAATAATTCTGAGTTTCAGCATTCCAGCAAAGGTGAATTGAGAGAAGGAGTTCTGAGAGTGTTACAGAACCTTGTTGGACCAAAGGTGAACTGGTCAAAGATCACTAGTTGTGTACAGAAGAAGGATGAAACTGTAAGTGAGTACACTGAAAGATTTTGTCAGTCAGCTGCAGCATACAGTGGAATAGCTGACACTCCAGAGAAGGTGCTAGAGGATAATGGACCACTGGTCCGCATGTGGTTTGGATGGGCTTTTATCAGAATACAGAAATGCATTGCCTTTCTTAGACCTAACATGGTCCAATGGAACCCTGCAAAACAACTTGGATAGGTTAAGAGACTCAGATGTCAAGACAAGAGTAAAGATTGCAGCAGCCTCTTTTAAGGTCAACACAGAGAATCAACAGAAACGTAAATGTCCTGAGAGAGGGCAGTTGTCATTACTGTGGTAAACCTGGACATAAGATGAAAGAGTGTAGGAAAAACAAAAAGACATTAAAAGAAATGAACAACTTTACTCAACTCCTACTCAGTCTACTTGCTACATTGAAACTGCCCCTTCCCTCTGCTCCAAACTCTTGGAGCAATAGCTTGCTGACATGCTAACCATTTGGGCTGTGAGTGCTTAATTTACCCAGTAATTTACAAGAAAGCTGAAAGACTCAGTCTGAACAAAAGAAAGTTGACTGTCACTTCCACCATTTGGGGACACTGGTAAGTACAGTCACAGCCTTAAATGTTATGCTACAGCACACTCCATTCACTTATCCATCCTCTATGGGTTATGATGTCTGCTATGACTGATGTTTCAATGAAAGATGGAGATGTAGCACAGTAAAGTTTGCAAATTAACTACAGGGAGAGATTAGGACACACAGACCAGTGAGGAGCCCTGGGAAGAACCGAAGTGCAACAGGCCTTGGGGGCCAACCCTGTGGTGAAGACTGAGGTAGTTGAGATGCGAACGCCCTGTTCCTTGAGCGGAACAATGGCCGCCTCCGCAACCTTCGTAAAGACGCGGGGCGACAGGGCCAGCCCGAAGGATAGGACTTTGTACTGACATGCCCGACCCTCGAAAGCAAACCGTAGAAGGAGTCTGTGACGAGGCAGAATCGAGACATGAAAGTACGCGTCCTTCAGGTCGATCGCTGCAAACCAATCCTGGGGACGGATGCATTTGTAAATGCACTTCTGCGTAAGCATCTTGAACGGCAGCCTGTGAAGGGACCGATTCAGGACACGCAGATCCAGGATTGGCCGTAGCCCACTGCCCTTCTTGGGTACAATGAAGTAGGGGCTGGAGAACCCCGACTCCATATCGGCTGGAGGGACCGGCTCGACTGCATCCTTCGCCAGGAGGACAGCAATCTCCGCCCAGAGAACAGGTGCATTGTCCAGGGACACACGAGTGTAATGGACACCCCTGAACACCGGGGGACGCCGGGCGAACTGAATCGCATAGCCGAGTCTGATGGTACGAATGAGCCAGCGGGATGGGTTGGAAAGCGCTAGCCAGGCTTCCAGACACCGAACCAGCGGGACCAAATGCACCATAGACGTACCGGGTGTGGGGCAGCGAGGTAGAGTGCTGGGACCCGACTCGGACGGCATAGCGGCCCGTAGTGTGGTCAGACTCTGCAAGGTGACAGTGTGAATAGGAGACGGCACATGGGAGGCGGCCTTGACCAACACACTGGGACCTTCTGGCGAAGTGAGAGGGGGCTGAGAGTGGCGAGGTGGGGCCTCGCGCACTGCCAGCCGTGCCCTCTTGGGACCTGGAGGGTTAGAAAACAGTTCTACTCCGTGGGCACCGCTGGTCTCCGGAGAGCCAGCGGCGGAACAAACCAAAATTCTCCACCCGGCCCTCCTCCGGGGAGGCAGCGATGCGGGCATCGTCTCCCGAAGAACTGTTTACCTCAGCTCCAGGTCACCCGTTTCTCCAGGACCGCTTCTCGCTAGCCAAGTGGCTTGGCTGCGGGCTGAGCGGGCTGGATTTTAGGCCAGCTTGTGAGATGAGAGCATCGAGAAAGCGTACTTAGACGATGACACACCTCTGCAAGGCTAGCCAGGGGTGTTTCCGGACCACCATGGTGGACATTGTCTGGCCAGGGGCCTGCGCTATGACTTGCATCATGCGTAGCTCAACCCTGACTCAGAACTACCCATATGCAATGAGTGCTTTGGCCTTCCACAGACTTGCCAGGGGCCAAGACCCATGCAGGGCAGAGGTGGTGTGCCCGTAGCACTGCCACCCCACCACAGAGGGTAGTGAGAGAAAAAAAACTTTTAATGCAGATTATGACCCTTTTGGCGTTCCATATTTGGCACCAAAAAAGGCTTCCAAACTGCCAAGTTTTTCATGCACGTCCGGGCTAAGACAGGGGGCGGGGCGAGGCGAGTACACGTCGCACCACACCCCCAGGGGCCCGGGAAAGCATGGTCGTTAACTCTGAATCTGATTCAGCATGAGCACATCACAACCGTGGGACGCTCAGCCTCATCTTCATGTCCAGAGCCCAACAACCCTCTCTCCAATGTAGCAGTTGACATCTGATCCTCTGCTGGAGCCCTGAGTAAGATGCTAGGTCCCCCATGAGAAGGACCAGCAATCCACCCAGAAGCTACCAGCCATGTGGGAGAGTGAACGTGGTCGTCTAACTGAACGACACACGGCACTGAGCGCCGACGTGGCCATGTTTTTACCAAACATAAACCACCCACGAACACAGTCACAACATGTTTGCGATGCATTAGAGGAGTGGGGGGCCCACGGAGATTGGCTCGGCAGGTATTGCCCCACTGTGATCCTCTGGTCACCCTGGCTTATTCACCAAAAGTAGTACTTTTCTGATTCAGAAAGAGAAACTAGATCGGGGAATAGGTGAGGGGACTCCACCTCATTTGAGGCACTCGAGTCTCGACCACGCATCTAGAGCGCCGAACAACGCGCTGGGTTGCCATGGCAACGCGCGCTGTCAGCCGGCAGCTCGACGGCACACGGCGCGCTGAGCGTTCAAGCCCTTACGAGAAAGGCAAGACGAACAACGCGCCGACGTGGGCATGCTCTCTTGTTTGTTTGTTTTTTTCTTTTGGTTTTACAAGAGAATATGAACCACCCACAAACACAGTCTCAGCACACTAAGCAGACATGAGAGAAAGTGATTGTGGCCGTCAGTGAGGATAGGAAACGACCGCCTCCAGAAACGCACAGACAGAATGACGTCTTGAAAAAGACGCAGTGTCTGTCTGTGAAGCTCTTTTAGAAGCTCTTGTTCTTTGTGCCGAAGCACACAGGGAACAGCCGCGATGTGACTGCAGGTACACTTTTCACTCCCTGAGTCACACACACACAGGAACCGGCCCAAATCGCAACCAACGGGGCAAATAATGCTTTGAAAACAGCAGTTGAGAGCTGTATAACAGCTCGAGAAGCTCACTCTGGGAAAGCTCGCGGCCTCGCTGTAAGGTGCCATAAAGCCAGCACTGTAGAACAAAAGCTCTTCAAAGGCTTGCGAAGTCACTCTCAGACTAATAGCAGGAACACACAGGTTGGCTCCGAAGCGAAAGACAGAGTGCGATTGCATCTGCTCCCCTATTTATACCACCTGGCGGGGGCGGTGCGCATTATGCAAATATCGCACGCCAACTTCATTGGCCTGTTGTAGTTCACTCGAAGCTGATAGGGCTCTCTAGCGATTATCCCAATTCGTCGGTCACTACTGACGTACGTCGAACGTGACCGACTGAAAGGGAACCATAACTACAAAACGCATGGTTTCAAAACCTATGGTTACTAGTCATGATAACCATACTTTTACTCTAGTATTACTGCAATATTACAATAGTAGAACCATGGTTTGAAAAAAACAAAACAAAACAAAAAAAACATTTGCTACAGTTTTACCATAGTAAAACCATATAGTGCTTTTTACAATATATATTAGTTTCAAAGCAGCTTTACAGAAAATGCATGTTCAAGATTATACAATAGCAAAATATCCTTTAATCAGCCAGAGGTGACTGTGACTCACTGAGGTGCATCTTCTGGCAACAAAGTACCAGTAATGTCCATATGACAATAGCTCTAAGATAAAGTAAATTTAAAATCATGTGTTTAAAGTTGTGTTCAGTAAAACAGACAAAAGGATGCTCTCTTCAACATTTTTAAAGGGCAAGTTTTTACAATGTTGGTCATATATGTAAATGGAGTCATATATTAAATGTTGTCTTTTGTTGGACAAGATGTTAATAAATGCTTCTCATGTCTGGAAAGATGTTTGACGCTTGTTGCTTTTTCAAATGTACATTATAAGCGACTCAAACTCGCAGTGCTTTCAGGTGGATTAGTATTTGGAGCCATACTTCATTGACAAGCTGTGCATTAAAAAAAAAAAAAAAGAATCGCAGCCTTTGCGGTTTTTTTTTATAATCGAACTAAGAATCGCATTTAAGTGATAATTGCATTTAAGTTTAATGATATTTTCCATATTGTGCAATAAATCGTGCAGCCCTACAATTACCTTTTTTTATTCAGTGACGGCAACAAGCTTCCATAGAGATAAAACTGTCATGCAAATCTTCCCTTTGAGACACTTGCCCGGTTTCACAGACAAGGCTTTCTGTCATTAATTACTCATCCTCTTGTCGTTCCACACCTGTAAGACCTTTGTTCATCTTCGGAACACAAGTTAAGATATTTTTGATGAAATCCAAAGGTATCTGATCCACACATAGGCAGCAAAGACATTGCACCTTTTGACATCCAGAAAGGTAGTTAAAAACATGGTTAAAATAGTCAACCTGACTACAGTGGTTCGATCTTAATGTTATGAAGCAACGAGAATACTTTTTGAACCACTGTAGTCACGTTGACTATTTTAACCATGTTTTCAACTACCTTTCTGGATGTCAAAAGGTGCAATGACTTTACTGCCTATGTGTGGATCAGATACCCTCGGATTTCATCAGAAATATCTTAATTTGTGTTCTGAAGATGATTGAAGTTCTTAAGGGTTTGGAATGACAAGAGGGTGAATAATTAATGACAGAAATTAATTAATGACAGTGAACTAACCCTTTAACTGAAAGCATATCTTAAAATATATCAGTGTCATTGCTTTGTGTCAAGATGCACAACAGTAATGTTTTTTTTTTTTTTTTTTTTCTAAAGCATGTTTAAAAAAGCTATTTAAATGTCCTAATTTAACTAAGACCTAATCCTGACTTAATCTAAGCCCTGTCTGTGAAACCGGAACCAATGATTACAATATAAGGATAATATCTGTTAGTTTTGTATGTCCATCTATAGTTTCCATCATCTGAAGTCTTCACAAGTGAGGCTGGATCCAAACTTGAGCTGCCGTAATCTCTAGTAACCTTGCTGGGCATCCTGAGATAGAAAGAGCAACAGGAGAAAGATTAGCTAACTACCTCCTTTAATGGACTTTGATATGATGATTTGCTGCTCAAGAAACATTTCTGATTATTATCAATGCTGAAAACAGTTGTGCTGATTAATATTGTTGTGAAAACTGTTTTAACAGTTTAAACCAATTTTTATTCTTTTTATTATTTTTTTCCCCACAGAATTTGTTGATCCCAAACCTATAAACTGTAGCGTACTCTAATGGGGTCAATTTTTTTTTTTTTTTTTTGTCAAATGAAAATTCACATTTTTATTCAGCAAGGATGCATTAAATTGACCAAAAGTGAGAATAAATATTTCTGTTTCAAAAAAATGTTGTTCTTTTGTAACTTTCTATTCATCAAAGAATCCTGAAAAAAAATGTGAAGCAGCACAACTGTTTTCAATATTGATAATAATCAGAAATGTTTCTTGACCATCAAATCAGCATATTAGAATGATTTCTGAAGGATCATTTGACACTGAAGATGGGAGTAATGATGCTGAAAATTCAGCTTTGACCACAGGAATAAATTACACTTTACTATATTCACATAATAAAAAGTATTTTAAATTGTAATAATATTTCAGAATCTTACTGTTTTTACTGTATGTGGATCCAATGAATGCAGCCTTTGTGAGCAGAAGATACTTGTTAAAAACATTAAAATTTGATCAACCCCACACTTTTGAACATTAGTGTATGTTTAAGAGGGTTTACTTACTAGTTATGTGGTCCGACAGGAACTTTTTTATCCGCTCCAACTCTGCTATGGTGCAAGGTATCAGCAGGGAAGTATCTAGGAACATAAACAATTTGTCACAGAGCCAACAATATTACAATGCCAGGTTTATGAAAAGAAAAGAAGCTACAGCAGAAAAAGAAGAATACACAGAAAACATAATTTATATTTTTAGGTTTACTTATTCATTAAATATTGCTCATATAGTGTCACTTACATTTGGATGTCAAAGCCTTCTTAAAATAAATTAAATAAATAAAAAATGTAAATTTGGGAAAATGAAGAAGAAAATAACAGATGCAAGGTATAGGTGAAAAATATGGTGGAAAAAAAATGGATATGGAGTTATTTGGTGAGTTTCCTCAGCTCACCTGTGTTTCCTTCTTCTGTCAGCAGCTTCCTTCAGAAATGTTGAAATCTTCGGAGCTTCCCCTCTGTTGTAGAGAGGTTATTTTGTTGCTGCTGAAATCACAGAACAATGTTTATCAATATTTGTTTACCATGAGAGCTCAAAACGCTTTTGAAAACTTGTGCTTCATTTAAGTTACGTCACCGATTAACAGTAGGCTACATTTACGTTTATAAATTAGCCAGCTTCTAATCACCCATTGACAGCAAAGCCTTTACAAAACTATCAAAACCTCTCATCTACACATAAAGATGTGATTAAAAGCCTAAATTATCATAAACAAATCAATCGATAGAGTTAGCCTACCTCTTCTGAAAACGGGATGCTAACGGAGATGATAACGGAGTTTTTCGAAGACACTAAACCTTTTCTATAAAGTAAATATTCAACATAAGTGTGTCAATTACATGTTAGAGAAGTGACAAGAACAGTTGTGTATATTATTCGTGTGATTTTAGCGACTAAACTCACCTGAAAGAAGTGAAAACAACAGCGAGAGACTGCTGTTTTTGCTGCTTGTCAGTTGTTGTTTCTCCGTTTCCATGGCAACTCTGCGCCGCTCCAGTGTTTGAAAGCGGTTCGAATGATCAACGCGCGCACACACGCATTAAAACACGTCACAGTCATGCAGCATTTACATAAATAAACATCTAGAATTAAAACATTACATAAAAATCTCATTAATATTAAATCATGAATTTAAAACTCATTTTGTAGTTTTATGACCCGTTCATAGGAGCAAAATCCCACTGAGCAAATAAGGGACGTCCAAAAGACGTCACTTCGACGTCTTTGTTGCACGTTGAACAGACGTCCCTTGAGGAGCCAGAATGAAAGTTTTTATGACGTCTTTTCATGACGTCTTTTGGACGTCCAATATCGACGTCCATAGGATGTCTCTAGAAGTTTACATTTTAGTTCAAATGTGGTCGTTGTGGATGTATTTTCAATGTCCTAAAATGTCAACTGCAGACTTTTAGACATCAGTTATACTGTTTCTGGGCCAAATAAACAGTCAAACGTTGCATTATAACTAATTTATTTCAATGTAAAGTCCATTTATGATTGTAAATAATGAAAATAAAATTACCTTTAAATCATCTTACATAACATTTAAAAAAAAAAACATAAATAACAACAATCCATAACGTCCTTTTTTTTTAATATTTATTGTGTGGGTCCTCCTCCTCCCTTCCTTGTTGGTGCATGCTTGAGATGCTCCGAAACATGTTTTTTTATTATCTCCTCAGTTGCATCTTTACTCCATTTCATTACTGCAGCTATAAGAGTGAAAAGACAAAAAATTATGAATATGCAAAAGCAGCCTCTTGTTATACACCATGGTGCTTGTAATTATATACTATAATACTTGTAAGTACGCGCTGTCTGTGAATGTCCTGACAACGCACAGAAAGACGCGCGCCAGAATCGGGTTTTTTCTGTTACCTTTGTTCTTTGATTAACATTAAGTTAATCAAAGAACAAAGATAACAAGGAAAATTGACTAAAGAACTTTTGTAGCTTTGATAGTGATTTAGCTATATTTAATTTATAATTTATGCAGTGCAGACTGTTAGATTACTTTATTTAGAATTATGTATATTTCCTAGCTCTGATGACAGTTAATCCGCGCGTTTCATATTTATTCTGACTCATTCAGTTCCGCTAATGCTCACAAAATCGTGCTTTTACTAAAAACTCTATTCATGTAACATTAATGCCATAGCATATTGTCATTTATCAAAATAAAACTGATACATGAAAGTGGGCAAAAGAGGCACATTATTATCACTTTTCCAACATTATTCTTTAAAGTAATGTAAATTAGGTTTTCAACAATAGCTGTAGGTTTTTTGGCCTCGATGTCTGAGACTCTCGGCCTGCAGTTGTGTCCCAGACGGAATTAAATAATTCGTGAATCTTATAAAATATAATAAAATAATAATAATAATAATAATATATATATAAGAAATATAAGAAAGTGTATATATTAGTTGAAAAAACTTAAATTAAACAAAAATTAGAAATGTTGCCTTTCAACGCGATTATCTTTTCATTAACCGACAAGATTAGTCTATATTAAATTAGAATCAAACGAAATTAGAATTGATAAGTGTCTGTGAATCATTAAAATAATCCCAGGGGTTTAGTTTTAGCCTACATGATCAAATAGCAGAATAAACAACAGAACATGAGGGTTCATCATCATCACGCACCTGCAGCGCTTCTGTGAAGAAGGAGAAAAAAATAGGATTAAGTCATATAAAAGGAATAAATAGCCTATTTCTATGCGCGAAATTTATTTCCCTTAAATAATTAACATATTAAATGCGACAATAGACTAGGCTATATGAGTTTCTGTTCATTTTTGAGAAAGGAAACCGAGACGGCAGAAAATTCTTTGTTTATATTAGAAGCAAAGTTATTTATTTTTAGTGTAAAATTTTTACTTGTTAAAAAAGTTTTTATTGTTAGTTTTTATTGTTAGTGTACAAAAATAATAGGCCTATTTAACCATTCACAGATTCGAATGGTGTTACATATGTGACCATTAATGTCTTTTAAGTTTTTAGTTGTTTCCGCTTTTATAAGAAAATTCAAGTGAACTCGCCGGCGCCTCACGCGCACGCACAGCATTAGTTTTTGTAACTTGACATCGAAGCCTGTTAATTGTCAAAATAACAGACATTCAACCAAATATATAAAAAGTTTCACTGCTCATTTTAGGTAGTCTGTATACAATAAAAGCGTTTAAATAATAAATATAGTTTAGCCTCCAAATACATATGGAAACATTTGGATTTGTGCCAAATTAGAGAGGTAGGTTATAACGCCGGTTTCTGTTTCAGTTTAGCTTTAAATGAATTCGTTTTGGCTTAACGTTTATATATTATATTTTTCATAACTAAAATAGCTATGCAGTGGTGCCCCCATGGGATTAAAATGCCCCCCAGTTAGGCCATCCTGGCGCCTGGCCTGTGTATATATATATATATATATATATATATATTTCACAATACTGTCAATCAAAAGTTTGGAAACATTACTATTTTTAATGTTTTTGAACGAAGTCTCTTATGCTCATTAAGGCTGCATTTATTTCATAATAAAATAAAATATAATTTATTTCTGTGATGCAAAGCTGAATTTTCAGCATCATTACTCCAGTCTTGAGTGTCACATGATCCTTCAGAAATCATTGTAATATGCTGATTTATTATCAATGTTGGAAACAGTTGTGCTGCTTAATATTATTTTATAACCTGTGAGTGTCTACGGTGAAGACTCCCTGACAGTACCCCCTCCTCCAGGCATGAAAGTAAGGTTAATAATATAACTTAGATTACACATTTTTCAGTTTTACTCAAATTAGGGTTCAGATCAGGAGCCACTGAATCACTTTCACATTGTTCTTCTTCAGAAATCCAACAGTGGCCATAGATGTGTGTTTAGGATCATTGTCATGCTGGAAAAGTGCACGACGACCAAAGGCGTGATGGTAGCATCTTCTCTTTCAGTATAGAGCAGTACATCTCTGAAATCATGATGTCATCTATAAAATGCAGCTCCCCGACACCAGCAGCACTCATGCAGTCCCACCGTGTTCCTCACCTTTGCAACGCCATACAGTTTTGAAGCTATCGGTTCCAAAAACATTTATCTTGGTCTCATCTCTCCAGAGTATAGAGTAGTCTTTAGTCTTCATCTTTGTCAGCATGGGCCCTGGCAAATTCTAGGTGGGCTTTTTTTGTGCCTGGGCTTCAGGAGAGGCTTCTTTCGTGGACGGCACCCATGCATGCCATTCCTCTGCAGTGTACGGTGTATTATGTAATGGGAAATAGTCATCCCAGTTAGGGTTAGTTCTCATCAGAAGATGCTCCTGTCGAGGTGTTAACTTCCATGGATGACCTGGACGTCTCTGTGAGATGGTTGCAGTTCCATCTTTTTAAAAATTTTGTACATTTTTGTTTTGTTTTGCTACAGTATTCTGACTGATAAGTAAAGCTTTGCTGATCTTCTTGTAGCCTTCACCTTTCTGGTGTAAAGAAATGATTTTCTTTCTCAGGTCTTGTGACATTTCTCTTCCATGTGGTGCCATTGCTGACAGCATGAAATGGGAAGGGGTTTTAACACCCTTTTATAGTCAACTGTCTGCTGGACACCTGTGTAATGAATAAGTACACTCACCTGTGGTTCAATTCTTGTTAAATTAGATATTTGTAGTCTAAAATTTAGCTCCAGAGACTTACAGTGGGGTGTACTCACCTTTGCGTCACCATAATTTGAGTAAAACTGAAAATTTTGTTCTCTAAGTTATATTATTAAATTTACTTTCATGTTATAAGTTAAACAGATGTCGTATAAAACTTTTGGAAATTGTTCTTGTGTTCATTCATTGCGATATTGTTTAAAATATTACTTTTCAAAGCGGGTGTACTCATTTACACTGAGCACTGTATACAGGCCAACATGGCTTGGGAAATGATATGTTCGGATTACGTCTTCCTCTGCCATTCGCAAAATGGATTAAGACATGCTTTTTTGGTCCATAAATAATGGTGCAAATACCAGTAAATTGACAAGCGCAAACATTAGTAAATACCGTTGCATGATTCATTTACTCTCCTCCCCTAAATTTCGCATCTGAAAGGGAAGAATGCACTGCTGCTGATAACAGCGGCAACGAGCACTCAACATGATTTCAAAAACATCCCAGCCCCAGATCGCCTATTATTTAATCCGTGCCGCAAGATGTTTCAAAAAGAGGTGGGGGCAATATCGACCCTGGCAAAAAGTGGTGGGGACATGTCCTACCCGTCCCACCTGCCCCACCCACAAATTACCTATGTTGAAACATCTGACCTTTTACACATTTTGTCACAGCCTGTTTTTACCTTGAATTGCTCTGTAAGTGCATGTGGTCTCCAGAGCCATCTTGTCTTTTTTCCCTTTTCCCTTCATGTTGAACTGGGCCATGAGAAAATTACTGAAGAGCCTGAAGAAATTTCAATTACAATCTTAAGTCAAGCTTTGAATTGATCACTGACCATGGGCCTATAGAAATAGTTCACCCAAAAATAAAAATGATATCATAATTTCCTCACCATCAAGCCATCCTAGGTGTATATGACTTTCTTCTTTCAGAAGAATACAATCAGAGCTATATTAAATAATATCCTGGCTCTTCCTATTATGTAGTTTGTTAGACCCAAAAATGTATGCGTGTGTCACAATAATTGATGCTGATGATGAGTACACTGCAATAAATTTTTTGCCGCGGTCTCTCACTGGTCTTGATAGATACATTTATTAGCTTTATTTATTTTTCAGGTCCACAACCCTGATTTTCAGTAGCCTATGTGTTGTGTCCCATGAACCACCTACACTAGAACATTGAGTGTTTGAAAATAAAGTTATAAGCCCAGGGCGTTGAAACAGGCATTTTTAATTTAAATAAAGCTGGAATACAGCAAATTGTTATATGGCTTTCTTCTGTGGAACTCAAGTAACTCAAAGATTATTACTCATACGACTCAAAGAGATGGATTATTTTTTTTATTAAACTGTGTTCCACAAAAGAATATACATGATGGTAAATAAATGATGAGAGAATTTTAATTTTTGGGTGGAGTATCCCTTTAACATTTAAAATTCTGGCAAAGGACAAGCTAAAAGACAAATGCAAAAAGGGGGGTTCTATGACCTTTTAAAAATATGTATCAGTGATAATATCAGCCTCAGATTTCCTGATCAGTGTGCTACTAATATTTTGAAACATACCGGTCAAGGACTTTGTGGACACAATCCTTTACATCCTTTCCTCCAATTCGAGCAAGTTGCAGCACCTGTTGGAAGTCCATACAAAGTCCATAAAAAAACATTTTTCATTGAAATATGCCCTAGGAAAAGCAAATAGTGTACTTTATTGCTATACTAATAATAACAGTATACTCATATATATATTCATTATGCCTGAACATGGTGAAGCAAACAGTGCATTTAACAAATGATAATCCACAGCAACTTTTCACAACAATATAATTTTATATACATTCATTGGTCAAAGAGCCCCGACACATATGTTTCTCAGAGGAGTGTGGGGAGAAAACAGAATTTTTTCAGCAAGCAATGCATTTTTTTCTTTGTTCGAATGACTGTAAGTGTATGCTTCAATGAAGGAAGCTCATTAATTTAGAAAAGTGTTCACTTCAATTACTGAAACTATACCTGACTGAAATGGTTTTAATGCACACCTTCCAGCTAATGATGATTGAATATTTACACAGACCATGGTATAACTAAACCAAAATCATGGGGAACAAGTGCACTGTATACTTTGTAATACCAATCATTACTTTCAGACTCTCTCTTGTAAATCCTACCAGGTTATCAAAAGCTTTTCTGTCATTGAGGAGTCGCTCCTCTCTCTGGAAATCCTCCATGGACTTCAACCTCTTAATATGAGTGGGTGAAAAGGCAGGCTCACTTCTGCCAAGGCGTCTGACCTCCATGTGAATCTCAATTAATTTACTCAAGACTTTTTTCTGAAATTCTGAAATAAAAAAGAAACACAGTTATTAGGGCTGCATGGTTTGGGGGGTGGGGGGGCAGAACCTCACTTCCCTGAGATAATGATCTCGCACAGACACAAAATATCAGTTCTAGTATTGCTAACTTGCTATGACATCACAGGCTGTTCATTATCAAAATAAAATATAGTCAACCAGACATATTGTCAGCGAACATAGACTGGAGAGACCGGTACGTTCCAAAGCTTTTATTTACACAAAGGATAATGGAATCAACGTAGCAATATAGCAAAACAGATGAGTGGAATGGAGACGGTCAATTATCACTGAAATAATTTAAGAATAACTTTCCTTTCTTATCTTTGAGGGACGAACACTTGGAGACTTTCAAAGGGGTTAAGTATCCATCAGATAAGGGATAATCCACAAATATACAGTCTAAGCATATGACGAGACTAGACAAAGTGTGTGTGAGTCCTTTTAACTGGTGTTTATTGTGACTGAGTGATTGCTGACAGTGAGCAGGAGAGCAGAAGGAAAGATGGGAAATGTAGTGCAGATGCAGTGACTGAACTCGTGACCATGACACATATAAAAAGCTATAGCATACTGCTCAATTTAAATTAGTATAAAGTCTGTATAGCCTACAATCTGTGCCATTAAGTGTAACTGCCACACCATGATGTAATGCCAAAAACACATTTTTGCAGTTTGACATCGCTTGAAAAACTTTAACACTTACTTGCTGTTGGCATTGGGAGTATATCTGTTGACCGCAGAGACCCTGCATCTCCAGTACCTGTATTAGAAAACAAGTCTTTTCAGGTAAGCTTTAATAGATCTAGGCGCCAAAACAGAGATCATAATTGTACTTGATAAATTTTTTTTTGTAAAAGTAGTGGTGCACTGATGCAACTTGCAAAGCGTTTTGTTGATCTTTGCGGCCTCATGCTCACCATGCCTTGGAATGATGCTGTGCCTGGAACTGATGCAGTCATCCCTGGACCTGACGCTGTCATTCCTGGATCCGGTGCTGTGCCTGTACCTGACACTATCATCCCTGGACCTGACGCTGTCATTCCTGGATCCAGTGCTGTGTCTGGACCTGACACTATCATCCCTGGACCTGACGCTGTCATTCCTGGATCCAGTGCTGTTCCTGTACCTGACACTGTAGTCCATGGAGCCATCATTGGACCTGTTATTTTATTTATATTCATTTTTGTCACTTAAACATGTTTGTTTATTGCTATAATACATGTTTACTATTTGTCTGTGCGCATTCTGTTCCGTATTTATTTTGGCACTATTTTGTGTCTTATTTATATTTTGTCTTGACAGAGCAATCATACCCACAAACACAAATTAAATAGAAGTATCAACTTGATACCGAAGTACTGGTAATTTTGACAACTCTACCTGACAACACTATAAATAAAGTGTTATTTATTTTATCTCATTTTGTCTCATCTTATCATATAACACTGTGACTGGATCTGACCGGTTGCTGTGCCTTGAACCATTACTGTGCCCTGATGTGATGCTGTGCCTGGAGCCAGCACTGGATTTAGGACTTCCAGCTTTCTTGTGTTTTGCATGTCGAGAGTCTGAAAAACACACGAAGAACATTCTTATTTAGCATGATTGTTTCTTAAACAAAACAGTGGTTGATTTAATATGATGAATAAATACTCACTGGATGTGGACATTCCGCCCCCAGACCCACCAGCAAACTCAACTGGACTGGGCAAGGTTGGAATTTCAGTGTCTGAAACATGAAAAAATAAACACGTAATGGCTTTTATGTTATGTATAATAAATCATTTTTGTATTTAACAAAATATGTCATCAATACTCACAAGTTGAATTTTCAGCTACTTCATTCATAATTGGCTTTAACTTTGTTGGTGCAATGGGAAAGGAGGGCAGCTTATTTCCTACAAAGATGCAATTTAAGTCAAAAGTAAGAAATATCCATCTCCAACATAATTAATGAATAATGAATATAATGCCATCGTTTGAAATAGTTACCCATCATGCTCTCCTCCTCCAACTCATCAGAATCTTTTCAAATCAAATCAACCTTTGTTTTAAAGCATGAATGTTTAAAAATGGTGTTCAATTAATAGATTTCAATGTTTGAAATTTGTTTATTCAGTGAGAAACATACCAACAACATAGTCATCAAAAGTTTTTTTTGCTCTTTTCCTCTTGCCCCCAAACACTACCTCTTCCTCCTCCTCCTCCTCCTCCTCAGCTTGGCTGGTCAGGTTATAGTTTTCACAGTCACGAATATTACCTAGAAGTCACATACAATTGTGTAATAAACATTGTAACAACTGTATTAAACATACTAATAATGTAGTAAACACTATTTCAAACCATTCTTTAAACTTACCTGAAGTCATTTTTCTCTTAATTAGTTGGAACATCAGCCATCAGTCATCCTGGGGGTCCTTTTTCATCTTGTATGCTTCTTTTACTCTAGTGTTTGGCCATCTAACTGTTTTCTTATTTATGTCTATCCAATTATTAGGAACTGTACCCTCTGTCTCCCTTCCACTCTCCACCCGCACAGCCCTGGCATACATGGCCTGAAAAAGACAGTAAATGCATGTTGCTTTAAGATGCATGTTACTTTTTTATTTAGCATAAGTCCATATCCATATCAACTTGTAGAATAGGAGAAAGTATAGATTTTTATCAGAATGTGGTCACTAAGAATTAAACCTGTGACATTGCTAGCACCTTATTCTACTAGTTCAGCTACAGGAACACCTAACATTATTAAAATCATTAACAGTGTACTCTTCTAGATAGAAGCACAGGTCCTTAATACCTGCAGGGCATTTCTGCCTGTCGCATCTCCACCAGTGCCAGTGGGCCAACCACAAGGTCATCAGCTGGGAGCCACCCATCACAGATGTTTCAGCCCATTAATCTCAGAACATCTCTGGATGGTGGGGCAGCGGAAGGGACGTCTCCCTACCACTCACTGTGGCTGGCCCAATGATCCTTAGTTTCCCCACCTGGGGTCTTTCCTTCTGAGGCATTACCAGAATCTCTCTTTCTCTGCCTCCTCAGCCAGTTCCCTGAGTGCCGCCTTTTGCTTTGATCCAGTAATTCCAAACCTCTTCAAAAGCTGTTGGGTGGATTTACCAACAAAGCCTCTGCATCCTACTTCAACAGGGAAGATACATGATTTCCACCCTTTTTCGGTACAATCTTCCACCAGTTCATTGTATTTCTCCTTTTTTCTCTCGAATGCTGACTCTATCATCTCTTCCCATGATTCTGTGAGCTCTGCCATGATTACTCTTGATTACTCATGATTACATACTCTTGTACAGTTAATTAAAATAAAGATTAGACTAAATTCAACCTTTAAGATTTGTGCTCCATGCCATGGCATAGGGATATGAGGACATAACCTCCAGATACTTGTGGAAGGCAGGCCACCTTGCGGAGGAGATCTTTTTGAAGAAGTAGTCTTCTTTTCATCCTGCCCTGCCTATTTTCCTATTTTCAAAATTGACAGGTGCCTGAAAAAACAGTGTTTTTGCCTGTAGTGTCTCCCCTTAAAGTGCAAGTTCAGTTTATTTTTTAAAAGTGTATTTATTTACACTTTATAAAAATATATTTGAGGTATATTTTAACTGTGTGCTGAAAATGATCATTGTAACAATGCACTGAAAGTATATTTAAAAAATACATTATTTAATAGTTTGTAGTGTAGTGTATTTACTTATTCATCCTTGGAATTCATTTTATTACTTGTACTTATTTATTTCGGTATGACTAATGCATTAAAAGCCCATTTTTTACATGCAGCGTAGCCTACAATTTCCAAATATGAGTAAATATATTTAATAAGTTCAAGTTTCAAGTTTATTTATCATATGTACAATGTCAGTGACATTTGCACATTGAAATGCTTAAGTTGAGGCTCAGGCAATCTACATTAGTGCAATACAGTATAAGTGTAATATAATACAGACAAAATACAATTGAGAGAGAAAGAGAAAGAGAAAGAGAGAGAAGGAAAAAAAATAATAATTTAAATGATCTGTGAATATAAATATAAGCAAAACAAATATAAGTTTGTATATTTGTTCTGTATTTTTAAAGTGCATATGTTCTTTGTGAAGGAAAATAACAGTCATCATGAGGTCTATATGTTGTATACATGTGTCATATATATGTCGTATCCGGCACCTGCTGGTTCCTGCTACTCCCCACCAGAGGTCGCTGGTTCACCATTTCATTGCACACAGTTATACATCACTCTGGACTACATTTCCCACAATCCCTCACCTAGGAACCAATCATGCACTCACACCCGTTTCCCATCAGTGACCCTTTATAAGCTGCACTCACACACACACACTCATTGCTGAGTATTGTTTAGCCTTTATCCCACCTTGTCTCCATGTCTCCATGTCTCCATGTCTCATTGTCCTTGCCTAGCCTTGCCTTTGTTTTGACCCTGGACTGTTTTCCTTGTTTGATGATCGCTTGCTGCCTACCTTGACCATTGCCTGTGTTTGGTAAAGGGGAATGTATCACTCCTGCAGGATTTATTATGTACTTATAGGATTCCTGTAGGTATGTCCACTGACTTCTTGTAGGAATGCAAAACAACCTACAGAAATTATAAGATACCTGTGGGATATAAAATTCATGGTTTGGCTGGAATGTTATTGTGAGGTTGCTTGTTTAACGTTCATTGTATTCTGTTTGTTTTTTGTTTTACATTATTTTCTATCAAGGACTTTTATTTTGGTGTTCACGGGGAGGAGGTTGTGATGTGAAGGGGAGGTGCGAGAGTAGAGAGTGTTCGGGCACGAAGTAAGGTGTTGCTCTTCCCCAGTTCTAATATTCTGCTCAATAAAAGTTATTAGCCGTGCATATTTCCATTCCATCGTCTTTATTGAAATCAACCTATGGACAGCTAAACCCCACGCCTTACATTATGTTTATTTCTGATATGAACCTCATTAATAGTTGTTACATTAATTACATTATTAATAAATGTTGTTACATTACAAAGGATTTTTCAAATAATGATATACACAGCATGTTACATTACATGTTACATTACATGTATTTTGGAAAATACAATTTCCAAAATTCCAGAATGCATACTATCGGCATAAACAAACAATCCAAAATATATATAAAATATACTAAAATAGCTATTTATCTCATTGTACATATATAAAACTGAGATCAGTAAACATTTATAAAAACTGAGCTATTATTGTAAAACAATATTTATCATTGTACAAATATAAAACAGAGATCAGTGTACATAAAACCTGAGCTATTTATCACTGTACATGTGTTAACTGCAGATGTTTAAGAATGTTCAAAATAATCATGTTAAAGTGTATATATACTTGACAAAAATAGAATAGTAATTAATCGACCCATTTGTTGGGTTGAATGCAAAGTAAATTCTGTACAAGCCCCACATCCTTTAAGTACACACAGTTGTTCTAATCTCATTGCAGTTGATTAATTTAACATCAGTTGAAATATAATTTTCCCTAACTATCCCAGAGAAAGCAGTTCCTGTTTGTCTATCTTTAACCATATTGAACTTGGCTGTAATAACTGGATCAATAAAGGCAAAACTTTTATCAAAACCCACATCAACAAATGATCTCACCAATGCCATTGTGCCTTGTTCTCTCACAACTGCATGGTTGATCCTTCTTGACAGTGTTGTGCTCGTCTTTGAATGAATCCTGTTTCCATTAATTATAGCTCTTGAATAAAATGCACATTGGTGAACATCAATGTCCTGTTCTCTGAACAGAAATGCCTCTCTAGGTGTTGGCATTCTTACTGTTGGTAAGCCCAGAAAGATTATGTTTGTCTTTTTAAACCTTTAACAGGTTTTCAGCTACATCTATGTCATGAGAACTCATGTCATCTTTTAATAGTAAGTACGTTGCGTGGAGGTCTTGTAATATGAACTGGTGGCTTGATTTGAAGTAGTAGTTTATCAATGGTGATTATCTCTCTCCCCAAATACCATCTCTCTCCATGATATTTTGAGTCAAACCATAAAGTTGTTAATTGCCGACTGACACCCAGTAAAATGCCATGCATATAGTCAAAAGCAAAGCCCAGAATTATATTGAAAAATGTTAAAAGCATTAAAGGGGATGGCCCTTTGACTCCCTTAACACATGTGCCTGTTTCGACTGCTGTTTTAACATCATCAAAATGTTGGCTGTGGGTACGTGGTCTCACATCTCTTGTTTGCGACACATACACCCTAGTGAATCCATTTCCTTTAGCTGCTACTTCTCCCTTCTCGTAACACCAGTTGCATCCATATTCACCATTAAATTGCTTAGTGTTTTGGACAGAGCAGCGAGCCACCGAGTCACATACACAGACAAGATTAAACACATACATCTGTGTACTTTGTCCTGTGTGCTGTACTGTTAGACCTGAATGCACTCATCAACAAACAACTGCAAAAAGGAATTCATTTTAGGCTTAGAAGCACCAAACCACAAACCAGCCAGGAGCACATGCCTACTTCTCATATCTGGGGAAAGTTCATTAATTACTACTTGGATTGACCAAATGTGAAAAGGAGAGGACTTAAAAATAGGGACACCATCAACATTCCATGTAAGTGAAAGGTTAAATTCTTTCGGATCATTCAAGGGACCTACTGACTTATACGTTTCACCATCATATATGTCTTGAACACTGTCTGGATTGCTTTTGACTCTGGTCCATTTGTAATTCAGTGCTGCTGTAAATGCCGAATCTGACATTTTTTCTTCCAGTTGTTTTCTTATGGACAATTTCATGAAAATGTCACCAGATTCAATAAGAGAGCTCTTATCCCCATGTTCAGAACCACATGAATCACAATTTGCTGGGATTTCATTACCAAAGTATTGATGACATGTAGGGCAGATGCACACAATTTCAAATGAATTATAATCAAATTCCTTTAAGAACTTGTAAAGACTATTTGTCATATGCTTCAGCATCCATCTGCAAGAAAGTCAAAAATGTTTCCATTTAAATATGACAACTTATTTTGTACACATACACTACAGCTTGCATCCCAATTTGCATATACTATACCCTAAAAGTATGTACTGTTTTTGTTATAGAAAAATATATACATTTTAGGCCAAAATACAGCTCTTCAGATCTTATTTTATTTTAAATGAACGAGTTAAAATTTCCAGTGGTAATCAACATCACAGATGCTGTTCATAGACTTTCATAGACTAAAAAATAAGAAAAAGAAAAAGAAAGTCTAGCATATTTAAACAAGAGCAAACAAGAAAAAAGAATGTAACACATACAAATTTTGACACTGGAAATCTACTTACTCTGGTGTCCTCAGGGGTTGTCATATGCCCATTTTGTGGTTCATTTTCACTGTCAGATTCTCCCTGCTACAAACACAAAATAAATCTCTAGTTCTTTTGTACACTTAGTACAAGCAGTGCTTAATAGATGCAATTTTATTCTAATTTCTCAATTTAAAAAACAAAAACAAAAAATGTAATATTGACCATGGTATGGTTTTGTGTTGTGTGGAGTTGGTCCCAATCCTCCTCTTCACTGTCAGATGTGTCCTCCTTGCAATCAAAGCCATAGATATATCCAGTCAACAGATAGCCTTCATTAAAACATATAGTAAGAATAGCTGAGCTGAAATATTGTAATAGCAACCTACTGTGGTATGATCTGATTCTGTGTCAGTCTTATAGCATGGGGAACTGTTCTCATCTTCACTAGATGTGTCATCCTGGTAACCAGAAACATGGAAAAGTAGTCAACAGATAGCCCAAGTTAAAATATAGTATATAGCAGAACAGCTGAAATTACAGCAACCTACTGTGGTATGATGTGCTGTTTTAGTCTTATAGCGTGAGGAACTGTTCTCATTTTCACTGTTAGATGTCTCATCCTTGTAATCAGAAACAGATACAAATACAGTATGTGACTTTATTGCTTACATTAAAAATAATAATTTATGTGGTGATCATTTTAGACATGATATAGGTGTTACAGGGCTCTCCAAATCTGGTCCTGAAGGGCAAGCACTCCAGAGTTAGGCTCTAACCCTGATCAAACTTACCTACTAGTGATTTTCTAGTGATACTGAAGACCTTGATTAATTTACTCGGGTGTGTTTGATCAGTGCTGGAGCTAAACTCTGCAGCGCAGTGGCCCTTCAGGACCAGATTTGAAGAGCCCTGCTGTATTATGATAGTAATGTAACATCTTATGAGACATAAGCTGCATTTAAGCTTTGTACTTACTTCATGAACTTGATCTTGCAACCACGCTTTATATTGCCTTTTCCTAAAACCTTAAAGCAACAAAAAAGAATCATCAGTTCCACCTCAAATCAGTAATACAGTGAAATACAATACAATGTTCACTAGCCAGTACCTTTATGGCAATCACTCCATCTTATTTTAGTAGTCCTTGGAATTTTTCTCTTGCTTTGCAGGTACAATTTATACTCCATTGTCTGTATAGAGTTACTGACTGCAAGATAACAATACAGTACAAAATCAACATATTAAGACATTGCATCAGAATGAAAAGTAAGAAATATAGGAAATACAGTTAAGACTTTATGTTTACTAAAATGTTTCTTGTGATCTTACATTCTATTGATTTAAAGTTTATGCTTAACCCTTTGACATTATTTTGGTAAAGTGTTTGTACAATGTTTTATTCTTACATTATAAACCAGACATGAAATGTGTCACTTTTAAATAAATAATTGTTTATTAATTATTATTAATTAATGGATTAATGCAATAAGAGTCCAGCTAAATTTTAATATTGCATAATAATATAACAAAAAAACATAACTATTGTAGCACAACCTCGGTTGATGCCTGGTTGCCATAGCAACCATGTTTTTTTGTTTTATTTGTTTAACAGTAAAATATAGGCCAGGCTACAGATTGTAACACATTTTTTAAATTAATTAAAATAAATAAATAAACGCAGTACTTACCATGAAAAGTCAATTGTGTTGCTGGTCTTAAATCGGTTACTTTGTTGTCACAAAAAGAATCCGTTACTTTGTTGCTTGCGCGCACTGGAGGACACGCGTCAAACGCGCTGTGAGTTCTGGAGAACAGTGCAACTGCGCCGTCTATTGGTGAATCGGGTAAGTAAAGTTTCATTTTCCATCAATTAAAATACTTGAACGTAAAAAAAGACACCTTAGAACAGTGGTGTATTGAAAAATAAGGATAAAATGCCGACTGTTACATTTCTTAACAGAGTTAACTGTAGGCAAATATGTTACCGTGGAAACATTAAGCAACAATGAATATATATTTTTTGTTTAAAAGAAAAAAAATACTACAAATTGCTTCTTAATTAAAACATATAAATTAAATGTAGGTTTCTGTAATTCATCCAAAAACAGAAACAAAACAAATATACAGGCATTTTCTAGTAACAGACTGGTCCAAAAAAATAAACCAATTAAAAAAAAAGAAAAACTTACAAATGCTGCTACTTGCTCCACTGATATTCTGTGCTCTGGACCATGCTGCTGCTCCCTTGGTATAGTAAGCGTAGTTGCATGCTCTTTGATTGATTCCTTAACATCGAATAGAAAAATCAAATGGTAATGTACATGTATGCATTTTTACAATACGTTAGGTCTGCACATTATATTGTTTCAGCAAGATATCATGATGTGCACATCTGCAATTCTGCCAATTTGACTAAATCATTATTTTCAGTCAACTTACAAGATTTTTATGTCATCAAATTGAGAAACCCTCTCCATGTATTGTGATGTGCCCATGATGACTTTGATATACATTGATATTTTGAATGAATAGAATATTGTTTACCCCTGCAAGAGGTAGTATTTGGTAGGAGGTGTAGAAAGCATAATTTAAAGGATTGCATTACTCCAGAATTAAAATGTCCTGATAATTTACTTACCCCCATGTCATCCAAAACGTTCATGTCTTTCTTACTTCAGTCGAAATGAAATTGAGGAAAATTTGGAGAAAAATCTTGGAATGTTTTCGACTGAAGAAAGAAAGACATGAACATCTTGGATGACACGGGGGTGAGTAAATTATCAGGAAATTTTAATTCAGGAGTGAACCATCCCTTTAAACTAATGTTATTTTTGTTCCCCCCACCTAAAATAGCCTGTATCTCAGAGAAATGTAATGGTCATTCTTATTCTCCTTTAAGGACATCACAACATGTAGAGGGGGGTGATCATCAACAGTATGAATGTCCACCACATCAAGTGCAGAAGAAGGAGACACAGAGAAGGCAAAAAATGTCTGTTAAATCCAACTGTATCCCATTTTTTCACAATGAATTTGACTTTGGAGTCAGTGACCACAATTGGTTCTGAATGGTTGCAAACTGGGGCTCACCATCAGCAGAGTGAGACACAAAAAGTGACATTCCTGACCTGTATGTAGTTTCCTTGCATTTAATCCAAGATGGCAAGTAGACATCTGAGAACAATGGAATTCCCTCAAATCCACATTTTACTTTCTCAAAACCCTCTATAGATCCCAGGAATGTGGTACCAACTTCAAAGTCCTGGACCAACTTCAAAGTCATGTGAGAACATCTTCCCAAAGAGCAGGGTGTAGCACAACATCATCTGGTGTCGGAAAGCCTGCGTTTTACAAATATTGCAAAAATTGCAGACTACGTGACTTAGTCTTTTGAAAAAACCATGCTTTGCCTCAAAACGCATGCACCAGAACTGATCCAAAGGTCCAAGTTTCCTGATGGCCCCAGGATAATGAAGCATAAAGTGGTGTTTTGGCTTCAAATGCCTATCTGGATAAAGCTCCAAAAACAGCCTATTGTGTTCCTCAATCAGATGCTGCAAAAATATTACTGCCTCTGCAGTCAAGGCTGGAGAGAAAATCAACTCCATACAGCTAAGTAATGAAAGTAGTAGCTCCCAGTGTTTCTCACCTTCTGGAATCAAATCTCCTATCATAAGAGGCAACAGCCTTAGAAGGCACCACATCTGTGCTGCTGTCTGTCTGATGGACCCATCAGGGTTTTTAAGATCCTGAGGTTTGATAGCAGATGGCTTGTTGTGACTATCAGAAAAACCATAGTCAAAACTTGTCAATCTGTTATTCAGCTGATCAAGTGTCAAGAGTTTTTGTTCAATCAAAGAACTGAGAACAAGCTTGGTTTCATAACCTCCAACCCCTTCCAAAATGCCATGCATGACATTTGGAGTAACATTGTCAGTTACATGGTAGAACTGCAGTTTATTGAGTGAACACTCTCTTTTGATGCCAGTTTCAGTTGGGTTATTCTGAAGTAGATCAGAATGGTAGTTAACCCTGTTGCGCATTACTGACAGATCCTCAACTGTCTGTCCTCTCAAAACCTCTTTGTGTACCCGACACCATCGACACACAGTTTTCTCTGAGAAACTTTCTGTGTAGCCTAGGATGCCATTAAGACCCAGGTTATCCCCACAAACCTGTGTGACTCCTGCTTTGACAGTGCCCTTGAAATGATTTGTCTCAACCTGGAACCCAATTCCAGATCCTTAATGTCACACACAGTTGGATCTAAGACAGCATTTTATATCATAGGTTTTTACATCGTCTGTCTTGTACACTGCCAGCAAGAAGTGCGAGTTTAAGCTAGAAAGATACTCAGGTCGCAAGCATTTAAGAGTAAAATAAACACAACCTAGCTTGAGAAATGGACAACTGTTTGGAAAAGAGTTCATTTGTTGTAAAGATTGTGCCATCTCTAAAATCTTCAAGAGCAGTGCTTTCTTGATTTTGCCACTCAAAAATTTTCCCCATCGTTCCTGGACTTTCTAATACCCGCTTCAGTAAAGGCTTTAGAGGAACACGCTGAAAAGTGTCTAGGACTGCCACTTGTCTAACGGTCCCCGTCGATGTGTCTCTCTGTTGAGTGTATGAAAAGCCAGGGAGAGGTACTTCCTCTGGCTGCACAAAGCATCCAAACTGAGTAAAATACTGCATTTGCTTGTACTCTGACTCAAATCCCTGAAATGGTTGAGCTGCACATGCAAAATGCTCTAAAAGTTGCTGGCCCCCAGGACTCTCGCTGTGGCCTATCTCTCTTAAAAAGGAGACCGTTTTTCTCTGTAGAGATCCAACAACATCACTGATAAGGCTAGATGTGTGATCTACCACAAAATTAACAGCACTCAATGTTTGGGAGGAATTTGACCTTAATTTCGCTAAAAACAAAGCTACTCTGTCTTGTATATTTTCTTCTAACTCATCACATTGTTCCTCAGCAAAAGTCGTCATCACACTGCTCAACAGCATCTAAAACTGAATCTGATGAATTATCATCAGGCTCAACTAAAGGGGTTTCCTCCATTTCATCTCCAATTTCATTAACATGCTCCAGTAGGTGTCTTCTGAATGATCTATGCGATGACATCCAGCTTGGGCACACTGAAAGTAACTAGATGTAGAAAATACATGATGTACTACCCTTAAATGTGCAAACAAAGCACAAAGCTCTATAATACGTTGCATAAACAAAGTTCACACAGTTAATATAACCCCCAAAATGGATCTTTACAAAGTGTTCGTCATGCAGCATATCAGATCATGTAAGTATAGTATTTATTTGGATGTTTACATTTGATTCTGAATGAGTTTGATAGTGCTCCGTGGTTAAAGCTAACATTACACACTGTTGGAGAGATTTATAAAGAATGAAGTTGTGTTTATGAATTATACAGACTGCTCCGTGAATACAGTAAGAAACAATGGTAACTTTAACCACATTTAACAGTAGCAACATGCTAACGAAACATTTAGAAAGACAATTTACAAATATCACTAAAAATATCATGATATCATGTCAGTTATTATTGCTCCATCTGCCATTTTTCGCTATTGTTCTTGCTTGCTTACCTGCATAAAGTCTGTTTATTCGGCTGTGCAGCTCCAGACGTTAATACTGGCTTGGCTAATGCCTTGAACATGGGCTGGAATATGCAAAAGTTGGGGGCGTACATATTAATGATCCCGTCACAGTCGGTGTTATGTTGAGATTCACCTGTTCTTCAGAGGTCTTTTAAACAAATGAGATTTATATAAGAAGGAGGAAACAATGGTGTTTGAGACTCACTGTATGTCATTTCCATGTACAGAACTCTAATTATTTAACTATGCCGAGGTAAATTCAATTCCCTTTCGTGGGAACTGTCGACGCTGCGTATAACGCATTGGGAACCTTCTGTGTGATAACGTCATTGAAGCACTCATGTATCTAACAAATCGCGTAGCGAGACGTCAGAGGCGGGTGACGTCACGGACCAGGAAACTATAAAGCATACCCGGATGCAGAGATCGCTAGCTTCTGTTGTCTTCAGCAAGCGCTCTGTGTTATCGTGTGTCTTATTTGGTGTTGTTTGTCTTATTACATAAACAAGTCACAATCTCTTCGTCTGAGGACAAGAGTATCTCACACCAATCCATATATTTATATATAAAAAAGACACGTATTATGGCGAAAAACAGCAGTTGAATGGGAGTTGAGCATGCCCAGGCAGCTCTTGAGGGAGCTGTCTGTGCGCACTGTAAAAAAAACTCACTCTCAGGACACTGTGTTCCTGTGTTCCCTGCAGAGCGGAGGCTCCATTCGTGGGGTTCACAATTGGATCTGACAGAGGGATTAGAGACGGGCGCTGCCCTTTCTCTGCCCTTACCTGCCAGGTTCAGTGCCGTCTCCCAGGTGGAAGCACGCTCTGCGGTTTCTTCCCCCGGATTGAGGCACCGGTATTTCACATGTCCAGCTCTGAGGAGGTGGATATTGTGATATCGATCTGAGGACTCGCCACCTCACATACAAATCAATAGTGAACAGCAGTTTGAATTGCGTTTCCCCCTGTGCTACAATATAAAGCGAGTGGGGATACACGCGGTTTATGTGTTGTTTGCTGGGAGTGGAGCATGCACGTCAGCTCACGACTGACAGTGAGCAGTGTTCATTCATAAAAATGTCCCGAAGAGAAGCATGCACTAGCGGGAGTTTTTTAGCTCCACTCCTGTTGGCTTTATTCTCGAGGGAATAAAAGTCTAACGCAAGGCTCGGATCTCGCGCTTGCCGAGGCAGTGCGTGGATTGAGTTTTCATTAAAGAATATATAGCTCGGATCTCGTGTTGCCGAGGCAGCGCGTAGATTAAGTCTGCAAAAGAGAACATACCCCTCGGGTCTCGCGTTTGCCGAGGCTGCGCATAGATCACGTGTCCGTAATTTTATATATATATATATATATATATATGTGTGTATTTATATTTGGAGGGAACTGAGTAGACGGGAGTTTCCCTTTCTCTCTTTCCCTAAAATACCTTGCGAATTATTACGAGCTATAATTCTTTTTTATATATATATATATATATATATATATATATATATATTCAGCCTGTTTAAAAAAATCTGGCTGCATTTAATTTGAGGATTAAATGAAATATTGAATACATTAAAATACATTAAATTCTGAGGAATTTAAAAGAAAATAAAGGAGACCGTTCTGCCAACCCTGCCACCTCGTGTGCTTCAGGGCGCAGTGGTTTCCAGTGTTCCTCCAAGAAAGAGGAGGGTTGTAGAGCGGTCAGTTCAGATGTTCCCTGCCGGCTCGCCGTTTCAGGGCACTGGTCTGACCGTTCATCCAAAGAAAGTGTCGCCACCCGTGCTCCCCCGCAGAAAGCTTGGGGACAGGGACAGGCGACACAGCTGAAGTCTTTGTGGGGTAACACAGATCTGCGGACTGTAATTATCACCAAGAAGGCTTCGAAGAGGTCCTGATGCCAGTGGCGAGGGACATTGGAGGGCAGCCCCCTCCAGAGAGGGTCGGGTATTAAAATACTTGGTACCCATCCCTCTTTGGCGCCCTCAGGGGGCCGTTCTGCTAACCCTGCCACCCAGTGTGCTTCAGGGCGCAGCGGTCTCTACTGACCCTCCGAGGAGGGCCGGTCATCACTTGATTCGGCTGTTCCTTGCCGGTTCGCCGTTTCAGGGCGCAGAGTTAAGTGCTCAAAAAAACACCAGAGGCCAGTCTTGAGAGACTGGTTCCCTTAGTAAATTTTCTGGCAGAATGGAAACTTCTCCCAAATATTTCAAAATGGGTGCTGCTCACAATAGAAAAGGGTTACAAATTCGGGTCTCGCCCGCCCCAGTTTATTGGGGTCCTTCCCACAGTGGTGGCCCCCGAGCAGTCTCTGGTAATGGAACAGGAGGTTATGACGCTCTTGCGAGGAGCTATAGAAGGGTTAGCTGAGGCTCCCTTCGAACCACTAGAGGAAGTTTCAGAGAAACTCCTCACCCTTGTATTCCTATAAATGGAATTTATTTTCTACTTGGTGTAGACGAAATAATACGGACCCTGTCCACTCTTCTATAAGCTTCATGCTAAGATTCCTCCAAGAAAAATTCTCGGAGGGCCTATCTCCTTCCACCTTAAAGGTCTATGTTGCGGCTATCTCGGCCTATCATGCTCCTCTTGAGGGGGATTCCTCGGTAGGACGAGACCCCCTCGTCACACGCTTCCTCCGTGGTACACTGAGGTTGAGGCCTCCAGTGCGCACAAGGGTTCCGGCCTGGGACTTGGCCGTGGTATTGCAAGGGTTAGCCGAGGCTCCCTTCGAACCATTAGAGGAGGTTCCAGAAAAGTTCCTCACTCTAAAAACTATCTTCTTACTTGCTATCACTTCCCTGAAAAGGATAGGAGACTTACAAGCACTTTCAGTTGCTCCATCTTACCTGGAATTTGCCCCAGGAATGGTGAAGGCATTCCTTCATGCTAGACCTGGCTATGTGCCGAAGGTCCCCACCAATGTCCCAGGTCCTATTGTGCTCCAGGCCTTCTATCCTCCTCCCTTCGAGACTTCGGATCAGGAAAAACTGAATCTGCTCTGCCCAGTGAGGGCTTTGGATGCGTATGTCCACAGAGCTGCCCTGTGGCGAAAGTCAGATCAACTATTTGTCTGTTATGGGCCCCCTAAGAAAGGGGGCCCAGCATCTAAGCAGAGGATGAGCAAGTGGGTGGTCGAGGCCATCTCACTTGCATATGAAGCGGCCGGACAGCCTTCCCCACTGAATGTCCGTGCCCATTCTACCAGGGGTATGGCGCCATCAAAAGCTTTGATGTTCATGCCAGCACACATTTATCAGGTTTTATAACCTTGATGTCGGCTCCACTCCGGGATCTTCTATTTTGTCAAGCTAACATTGGCAAGTACTTGAAGCTACGGCACAGTTGGGATTGCGTTCCCAATGCATTATACGCAGCGTCGACAGTTCCCACGAAAGGGAACGTCTCAGGTTACAGATGTAACCCTGGTTCCCTGAGTAGGGAACGAGACGCTGCGTCTCCTGCCGTACCCCCAGCATACTTGTGAGTGCTTGCTTCAGACTTATCCCAGAAGCTAGCGATCTCTGCATCCGGGTATGCTTTATAGTTTCCTGGTCCGTGACGTCACCCGCCTCTGACGTCTCGCTACACGATTGGTTAGATACATGAGTGCTTCAATGACGTTATCACGCAGAAGGTTCCCAATGCGTTATACGCAGCGTCTCGTTCCCTACTCAGGGAACCAGGGTTACATCTGTAACCTGAGACGTTTTCAATTCTAGGGCACCTTTAAAACAATAGGGAAGACATGGCCTGTGTAAAATCTACATCATTTCCCAGTAAAATAATCACTCAAGGTATTGTTGCACATATTCACGCTCTCCTGACTTCATCCGGTTCAACGACTTTGCCATGAGTATAGTTATTATAATAGAATTGGCTGTCTGCAGTTTTACATGTATCCCCTCCATGCCCATGCTGTTTGATTGGTAGGCAGACAGGCTCTTTAAGCCCATACATTTATACTGTGCAATATTTTTTTAGATGACCAGGGGAACGCTGCCTGTGTAACTTCTGGTTCAACTCATCTCCCTGACTCAGTTACTCAAGGTATTATTTAAATGCGGTGCCATGTCCATCTCTAGGCACACTTGCTAATGTGCAGTCAACACTTACATTATGTTTGGTTAGACATATAAAGCATATGAAGAAGTTGCATGTATTTTGTTTTTAACAAGCAGTGTAATGAAATGTCATGTTAATGAAAACAATCAAACTTGATTTTCAGCAGATCTAAAGTCAATTTATTATCACACACATTTTGTCTACACAAGTTGCAGCTTGTTTGGCAATTTTGAACAGCAACATCCCTACCTGCAAGTACATCTCACAGGATCTTTTATCTTTTTTAATCTTCTAATCTTTTTTTAATTGTTCAGGTTTCTGTGTTTCATCAGGGTGGTGTGTGAAGAGACCATGGTCTGAGGAGGAGATACAAGCTGTGATGAAACATATGAGGCCTTTTATTGAAAACGGTGTCACTGTCACCAGTGAGCAGTGCCTGAAGTGCAAGGAAAAGGAACGACCTATCTTGGAGACAAGATCCATTCAAAACATTAGAGATTTTGTATGCAACAGAGGCTTGGCCTTTACAAGGCATTCAAATGCTAAACACTAAATGCACTTTTGGACAGCCTGAGCCTTTACCTTTCTAGGCATGTTTTAAAAGTTGGTGTCCTGTGTTCAGAAATGGTTTAGGTAACTTCATTTATTTTGCTCACAGGCAGTGTTTTGTTTTGTTTGTTCTGCTATGTGGTTAGCCTGGGCCTTTTAATGTCAGGATTCACTTTTATTTCCCTTAATTTTTACAATGCTGTCCTTTGTTAAGGAATTGATTCTTGAGGTGACTAAATCAAATATAGTTCAGTGATTCAACAAATGTTGTATTGTGTGTTAATATTGACAAACCTAGATTATTATTTTCAACATTTTTAGCTTAAATGCAGATGTTAAGTTTAGTAGTCAAACATAATGAAATCAACTAATGAGCTAAATATACTATGAGACCTCAGCAAGTTGCGATCCTATTCGCAATCTCCACAAAACAACAAAAGAGCAAGCATAAATCAAGCGTATAGCGTCAGTTCTGGCAGGTAACGTTAGTCAAGCTTGCATCAGCTGACTGTCAGCTGATCACATCTACCTATAGGAATCTGACGTCTATCACAGCATACATATATAATATAGCTCCTCAGTATTATCAGCTGCTATCGAATTCTGCAGAGCTCATTTACCCTCCTCCATCCCCAGCTCCTCCTCTCGTCCAGTCAGGATTTGGTATTTTAATTCCCCTTGAATCAGACTAAATTCCTTAATTATTTTGTACATTTAATACCAACATTAATGATATCTGCAATACATTATGTTGGTTCTGTTCTGTTTTCCCTTAGGGGGGTTATTGCTGCTCTTCCTGCTCTTATCCATGCTTAGTGGATATGCTCTTATCTGCAAAGTATGTCCCGATGTGATGAGTTATTTACAACTTATGTGCCAAATTGTAATGCACAACAGAGAAAACAAAAATGAACTCTTAATATATTCCATATTATTATAATGGTGTGCCTCAGTCACTTTGGTCTTATAATCCATGTGTCCTTTCAAAGCAGGTTATACTCGGTGTGTGTGTATGGTGACATCACTGGCCTTGTACACCACACTGTCCTTATAGACCGTGTTACAGAAAAGTCTTTACAAACCACCAGAAAGTCTGAAAAAGAGCCTTTTTTTATATCTCAGTTGTGCAAAGAAAATCTTTTAATTTTAAGTTGTGAATAGGTTTGCAGATTTTTTTCATGATTTTTGTAGCTCTAGCACCACTGGAACCCGGTGTCCCCATATCCCTGATTTGCGAAAAATTTCAAAAATTGTCCCTCTAGCCCGACAAACGGGTGTGTGTGAGAGAGAGAGAGAGAGAGAGAGATTTTGAGAGAGAGTTCCGCTGAGCAGCAGCAAGAAAATGAGCTCCTGATTTTTTAGATTTAATGTTGTTTTAAGATAAGACAGACATTCAGTTTTTATACATTTCAAGAATACAAGACTTCTACAACTTATCAACTACAAATTTTTTTTTTAAATCAAGAAAAATCAGCAGAAGACAAAGAAGACAACTAGCTGACAGCAGGCCAAAAGGTCTTACAACTGCCACAGAGAGAAAAGAAGAGCTCTCAGAGTGAGTACAGATATACTACATGAGATCTGCAATCAACTGCCTATATTTTGGGAAAATATTTGCCTAGAAACTGTTTTTTGGACAAATTAAGCTACAATATAAGGCATAACTCCAGTGGATATCTGCATATTCATAAAACAACAACAACAAACTGTCAGCAACTGTCAGAATATTTGAAGAAATGACAGAATCAATCCCCATAACATACCCATCTAAAGCTACCAATGAGATCTTAAAGAAAAGACATAAAGAAAAGCTCCTCAAGGACAAACCAGAAACACTGTACTCAGACTTATACAAGAACGGAGGGGTCAGTAACATCATATTTTATACAGAAGACCCAGAAGCCTGGCACTCAGCGATCAGACATCATTACCCCACAGTAATCAGAAAGGGCATCAGTAATGGATGGTAACTGCAGATCAAGGAGGAGGATTCAGATTCAGATGTCATGATAACAGTTAATTTATACAAAAATGGGACTGTAATGATTCAGGGCAATCTGAAACAATTTGAAAAGGACTTCCTCCAAATTAAAGGAAAAGCTCAGCTGAACAAGATCAGCCCTAATACACTGAAACAGGCAGAAGACACCTCCACCTCCACCCATCAATCCACAAATGAGCAGTCCAGGGATGACAGTGAGGAGATCTCCCTTCTACACAGCATCATCAACGACATGAAAGAGAAGTTCAGAGAGATGGAACTGGAACTGGTGCAGCTAAGAGAGGAGGTGCATGGAGTAGCGCAGGAGACTGATCGAATAGAAAGAAAAGAGGATTACAGGAAAGAAATAGCAATGCTAAAGAAAGACATTCAGGAACTGAAAAAACAGAGAGAAGAATACAACAAACAAGTGTCTGTAATAAGAGAAGAGATGAGAGGACTGAGAGAGGACAGAGAGTCCTACAGAAAACAACTGCCAGCTTTGGAGAAGCAGCTGACACAGAGAGGAGAACAGCAGAACTTAGAGGAGACCCCTTCTCCTTCTCCTCCCTCCACAGCCATCAACCCCAGCAGCCCTCCTCCATCTGACTCCTACAGTCAAACACAGCCTCAGATTGTACTCCTCATGGACTCGAATGGCAAGTTTGTCGATGAAAATAAACTGTTCCCGAGAAGAAATGTCAAGAAAATATGGTGCCCAAACACACAGAAGGCCCTGGAGCTCTTGTGTGAAGAACAGCTGGGTTCCCCCAGCCATATTATCATCCACACTGGCACCAATGACCTGAGAACTCAACAAGAGAGAGTAGCTACAGCTCTCATAAATGTAACAGAGAAGGCATCCTCCAACTTCCCCAACTCCAAAATTATCCTCTCCACCCTGCTACTGCGCTCTGATTTCCACCCAGACACCATCAGGCATATAAATGCAAGAGTATCCAGAGACTGTGCCCTAAAGCCCAACGTATACCTGGCTCAGCACCCCACTCTGAATCTCAGCAGTCTTTACGACCATGTCCATCTCCACAGAAGGGCAGTCCCCATCTTTACAAAGACCCTGAAGGACATCACACTGAACCGCAACTCCAACACACAACAGCGATCACATGGACACCCCATAGAGCCACTACAGGGACACCCTTCAAATCACCGCCCCCTCCACCACTTCAACTCTGAGCAGAGAATCCCAATGAGAGGCTCTATGTTTCCCCCTGGAAAACCTCACATGACCAGGCCTGCAGCCTCCTCGCCTTCTCATTCACATGAACATCAGCAGGAGCAGCACTCGGACAGCCAGAGCTACGCTGAAGCAGTCAGCCGATCACTGATCCACTTCAACACCAGCACAGTTGACAGCCAGCAGGCCTCATCTCCATCCAGAGACCTCAGAAACATCCAGCACATGCTGACTCTGTTGTGCTCTCACCTCATGGGTTAGTGACTCAGAAGAGGAAGAAAAAAAGAAAGAAAAAGAAATGTACTCTGTGTATATGTGTGTGCGTGTGTGTCTATGCGTGAATGTGTGTGCATTATATTTCTTTTATTTATATATTTCTTTTAAAAGGGATTCTTAGAAATCTCATTTTATTTCATATGTTCTTGGGAAAAAAATATAATAAGAATATGATTTTCATTTTATGTATTTTACTTTAATTCGCAATTTGTTTTAAAACATATTCTTAGATGCATCATAATATTTAATACATTCTTCTTGATATGTCAATTCAGCAATATACTTATAATTGTCTTGTTTTGAAATAACAAAAACAGTTAAATAATGGACTCGTATTCCATAAAAATCACATGTTGGAATATTCAAGGACTAAGGTCCTCCATTTTTGGTATTAAGAGCCAACATTCAGACTTCAAAAAAGAAATCCAGAGCTCTGACATTATAATACTACAAGAAACATGGAATATAAAAGATTTGTCCACTGGCTGCCCAACTGGATTTAGAGAAATAGTCCTACCATCATCCAAACTAAGAGGGGTGACTCAGGGCAGAGACTCGGGGGGAATGCTGATATGGTACCGAACAGAACTCATAGACTCAATCAAACCTTCTCCATTCTACAAGATGAGATCTGCCATTTCCAGACAAAAGGAAAAGGAAATGTGTTAATATGTGGTGATTTAAATGCTAGAACTGGAATTGAACCAGACCTTGTCAACACACAGGGAGACAAATATATTACCAACACCAGCCACCCTCTGCCCTCATACCACCTCAGAAATAACTATGACAAATTCACAAACAAAAGTGGAAAAAGCCTACTAGAACTCTGTCAATCACTGGGTCTATATATAATAAACGGTCGCATTCGGGGAGACTCTTTTGGCTGTTATACCTTTAATTCATTTCTGGGCAACAGTACTGTAGATTATTTCATTACAGACATTGACCCAGTGCATCTCAGAGCATTCACAGTCAGCCCTCAAACACCTCTGTCAGACCAATGTAAAATTACATTATATCTAAAACGAACTCAAACTAATGAATCACGCAGACAGCCCTCTCATTTACTAAAGCTGAAACAATCATACAAGTGGACAAAAAACAGCACAGAAAATTATCAAAGTGCAATAGAAAGTCAAACTGTCAAATTATTATTGGACAAATTTATAATTAACACATATCCACAAAATAAAATAGGCATAAATCTGGCACTACATGACATCACCAACATATTCCACCAATCAGCATCCATGTGCAATTTGAAAAAATCATCAAAAATTAAACCAAAAAACGCCAACGAAAAGTGGTTTGACAGTGAGTGTAAAAGTATTAGAACAACAGTACGAAATCTTTCCAATCGAAAACACAGAGACCCAGACAATCAAGAACTCCGCCATCAATATCATGAAGCTCTTAAAGTCTACAAACAAACTCTAAGAGCAAAAAAGGAAGAGCATACAGAACAATTATTTCAAGCAATGGAGGAGTCAATAAATACCAGTAACTTCTGGAACAATTGGAACACTCTCTATAGACCACAACAGGAAGAATTGGCCATTCAAAACGGGAACATATGGAGGACACACTTTGAAAATCTGTACAAAACAACCAAAACAAATCCTGCTCAAAATGAAATAAAAACCAAATTAGAAATCCTGAAAGAAAAAATTAAAGACAATCAGAATCCCCTGGACTTCCCAATTACAATAAACGAGCTAACAGATAGACTACATGCATTAAAACCCAACAAGGCATGTGGCATTGATGGAATATTAAATGAAATGATCAAATACACCAATGACAAATTCAAGACCGCAATAATCAAATTATTCAACATTGTTTTGAGTGTAGGATATTTCCCTGACACCTGGAATCAAGGCCTGATTACACCAATCCTTAAACAAGGAGACAAATTTGAGCCAAACAATTACAGAGGCATATGTGTCAATAGCAACCTGGGGAAAATATTCTGTTCGATTATTAATATGAGATTGCAGAACTTTCTCAAAACCCACAAAATCCTGGATAAAAGTCAAATTGGATTCCTGCCCAAGCACAGAACATCTGACCATATTTACACCCTCCACACGATCATTAATAAACATGTATACCAAAACAAAACCAAAGTCTTTGCTTGCTTTGTTGACTTTGAAAAGGCTTTCGATTCAATCTGGCATGAAGGACTCTTCCTAAAACTACTGGAAAATGGGATTGGAGGGAAAACATTTGATTTGATCAGCACCATGTATAAAAACAATACATGTGCTGTAAAAATAGGGAATAAACGGACAGAATTTTTCTCCCAACAACGAGGAGTCCGTCAAGGTTGCCCATTGAGCTCCACACTATTTAACATTTATATAAACGAATTAGTCAAAGCATTAAATAATTCGACTGCCCCCGGCCCAACCCTGACTGAATCAGAAATTAAATGTCTCCTCTTTGCAGATGATTTAGTCATTCTGTCAAAAACAAAAGAGGGACTACAACAACTCCTCGACATCATAGAGACATTCAGTCAAACATGGGCTCTTAAAATTAACCTAGTAAAGACAAAAATAATGATTTTTCAAAACAGATCCAGGTGTAGGGAAAATAGATACACCTTTAGAGCAGGAAACCAGGTCCTCCAACACGCCTATGAATACACCTATCTGGGACTAAAACTGAGTTCAACAGGGAATTTCAATCTGGCTGTGAAAGAGCTGAGAGCAAAAGCAATGAGAGTCTTCTACATGATTAAAAATACAATTCGACATGAAATTCCAATCCAAACCTGGCTGAAAATCCTAAAAGCAATAATTGAACCAATTGCTCTGTATGGCAGTGAGGTATGGGGACCCCTAAAAACCCAAGATTTCTCAAAATGGGAAAAAGAAGAAATTGAAACTCTGCATACCCAAATTTGTGAAAGCATATTAAAAGTAAACAGAGCGACACCGAACAACTCATGCAGAGCTGAATTAGGACAATACCCTTTATTGATAACCATCCAAAAAAGAGCTCTGAAATTCTACCAACACCTTAAATACAGTGATCCAAACTCATACCAGGCAGAAGCTCTACAGTGTCAGGAGCAAAACCTGATCAGGAGCACCTTATCACAGCTGGTGCTGAAACTACAGCCAAACCTACACAGCACAATCCGGCCCAAACAAATTGTTCAATTGCAAAAACAAAATTACATCAACTATTGGAAAGATGCCACTAAATTACAAAAAAAGATGGAACTCTATTTACAACTAAAAAGAGACTACAAACCAGCAGAATATCTTAGCTGTGTTAAAGAACATAAAGTTAGAAAGACCCTAACCAGACACAGGCTGAGTGATCATAGCCTAGCTATAGAGAGAGGACGGCACAGGCAGAGATCGGACTATTTCACTAAATTCCAGCTATTAGAACCAAAATTTATGGCATCTTCAAATACAGAAAAAATAAATCATATTCTGGGAGAAAACAGCAAATTGATTGCAACAGCAGCAAAATACATAACAGCTTGCCACAATCTAAGAGAGACAGCAACCAGTGGACAAAACTAGAATCAGAAGTATTCTTAATGTATGTACAGTTTTTTTTTTTTTTTTTTTTACATTGTCTTATTCTTTTTTTGTTGTTGTTGTTATTTCTTGTATGTATATTTAAATGTTTATGCATTATATAATCATTATTTGTTCATTGTAATGGCCACTGCTTTGGCAATACTGTGTAAGTCATGCCAATAAAGCAAATTTGAATTTGAAATTTTAAAATTTGATAAAGGAGAAGTGGAGTAGATGAAGGAGGAGAGGAGTAGTTGGATCAGGACAAGGAGAGGTGGAGGTAGAGGAGAGGAGGAATAATGTGTGCTGGATTGTGCATCTCTATGGTTTTCACTCTTACTCATGTGCAACTTATGAAAGCTCATTTCTGCCATGCATAGAAAATAAAAAAGGTAATTGTGACTTTATATCTCACAATTCTGACTTTTTTCCTCTCTCAATTCCTAGTTTATAATTCAAATTCAATTCTGAATTTTACATGTTTTTATTCTGTGGTGAAAAAAAACTTCAACAGTAACCAAAGGCCATGTATGTTGGATTTGTTGTTGATCAATGGCAGTAATTTCATCTTTTAATTTCAGTAAAAGCTTTATATAAAACTTTTACTACAACATTTTCACTAGCACTGTTCCATATATGCAGAATATGTGGTCTGCATAGGGCACTAACTACCAAAGGGACACCATCCCACCCTCTATGGGGCAACATCAACACCACACCCAAACCCAGAAAGAGATTTCAACAGAGGGGGACACTGAAGTTCTGCATAGAGGACACATTTGACCAGGAGCTGCCCTGAGCAATTCTGTTACTTTCTTCTTCTTCTTCTTTTCTACTGCACATTATATAAAGACTCATTCTCTTTTAGATAGTATGTTGCCAAGAATGCACACATTCAACACTCAACCAAAAATGTAAAAGGGGTTACAGTAAAAATAAACTGAATTATAAAAAAAAAAAAAAAAAAAATGTATTTCATATTTTCTGCAGGTAGAACTGAAACATGACAAGTAATGCAGTTTTTGTAATGCCATCAGCTACCATACAGAAGTACTACAGCATGGAAGTTAATGCTTTTTAGACGCAATTCGAATGCGTATGGCTGTCGCACTGGAAGCTCGTTGTTTTACTTTACAAAGTTTTAAATAAAGGATATTTGTCTCACACGAATGCATTGATTCGCTTCAGAAGGCCTTTATTAACCAACTGAAGCCGCGTGGAGTACACGTGTATAATTTTTGTTTTCAGATTGCTTACACACAGCAGGGATCAAATTTGAAATGAGCTCATTTTGTGCATAACATTGTGAAATTTCTCAGTTTAAACATTTATGTTATCTATGTTCTGTTGTGAATACAATATTGGCTCATGTGACATATTCATTTTATTCAAATTTAAATAACGTCTCAACTTTTCTGGAATTTGGGTTGTATTCCAAAAATTGTATTTTTGTGTAGTAACTAAACACAGATGTGAGAAATGTAAAACTACCACCTTGTGTCTTTAGCTTCGGTGTGCAGTGGAGTGTACAGGAGGTGCAGGAGTTTGTCACAGCACTTGCATGTACATGTGAGCAAATACACTGTATATACAGTATATATGCACAACTGATGAATTTTACACAGGTATCGAACTGAACTGAATCGATCCTGAACTGACTTGAGCTGTATAATGACACTACTGGCTTGTTAGACATGCTTTACAGCAGAATTTGAATTTGTTTCTATTGTGAAGCTTCTGTAAAACAATTTATATTGTATAAAGCACTTTAGAAATAAAATTGACTTTGACTTGGCTTGTATGCGCACATCCAGCATGTGAGTGGGTGTGTGTGTGTGTGTATATATATATATATATATACACACACATACACACACACACATACACAAATAGATAAATTAATTACAATAAAAAATAACACATTAAAAATATTTATACACATTTAACGCGGCACTTGCCCTGCCCCAGACCTACGTAGGTCATCTGACATTTCATACAGCTGATTGATGAGGAATGTAACGTGACTGCTGCGAGACTGGAAGGCTGAGGATCCACACGCAGCTTTATTGAAAAGGATAATCCATAAACAAGATCAAAAACCAGGCAAAGGGTCAAAATACACAAGGTACAAACAACAAACAACAAGGCAGAAACACACAGGCACAACAGGGAAATCCACGAACAGGCAGAGATCAAGAGACCAAGATAGAGAAAACCGGGAAAAATTGCAGCTGTTACACTAAACAACACTTCACAGGGAATGAGTGAGTGAACCAGGCTTATATAGACAGGGTGAACAAGGCCCCGCCCACACCGAGATGCGTTTTTGTGAATACGCACAAATTTTGTATCAAATAGGCGTTTCGTCCACATAGATTCACCGTTTTCGGAAGGTGAAACCGCTATTTTTTGAAACCGGCCCCCAGAGTGGATAAATCTGAAAACGCCGTCTTTGCGTTTTCGTGTGTACAGCCTATCCGTATATTTTGAGAAATGATGATCACCCCACGTGTCGACCCTAGTCAGACGCCGCTAACAGAACAAAACAACCACAACAGCAACAACAACAACAGCAGACTCTAGATGCTTGTGTTCGTGCTGCAGAAGCTACTGAGCCAAAATAAAGCGTTATTTCTAAGCTTTACTATAGTTTGTATACAGCGTGCAAGATTAATGCGCATGCTCCAAGTCTTGTTCTCTGTTTTAAGTGTATCTCTGTGGCAGAATTACAGCGCCACATACTGGTCTGGCATGTATACTACATCGTTTTGAGTCGTTCCAGTGGTTTCGTGTGGACGCTGATATTTTTTGAGACAAGGAAAAAAAAAGATTGGTTTAGGGTAAGCTCCGGCTTTGTGTGGACATAGCAATCTGAGGGTTTTGTTGCAGAGCTTCAGGTCTGTAGCCAGCCTATTGAAAGGGGGGGTTCTTTTTTTCAAAAAGTGGACCTTTTTGCGGTTTTTCTCCTCCTTTTGTTCAAATACTTCATTTTCGAACCACCCGAACCCCCCCCCGCCTACGGGCATGAGCTTGGAAATTTGTCTGTGACACCACAAAATCACAGAAAAATCATGGAGTGAAGGCACAGCTTAAAGTACATCTCTAATGAAGAAATCAAAAGGTTTTGCTTTCACAAGATTCTCTGTCTACAACACTCAGTATAAAGCCAAAGACCCTGATTGGCCAGTGTAACGATTATTATTTTCACTCAAAATCTTTTCTTTCTTATTAAAAACACTGAATCTCTTATTTTGAATATATTATTTGATTTCATTGTATTGTCTTTTGATTTAATTATGCTGGTATGTATATTTTTGGAGTTTTATATATGATTTGTAATGAAGTGTACTGGCCCTTTAAGAAACGCTTAACTTTGGGCGCGTTCTCTCCTGTGGCTCAGTAACGCTAAGCTACACTGAGATGAGGATATCTGGTGGCTCACGGAGCCAAAGGTAATACAATTTCAACATATTAGTTGATGTTCATGTCAAAAACTGTTCTTTTGAGTGTTTAAACTTGATTTACAGTGTGGGATTACACCGATGTGGCGTTTTTGTCGAAGTTTATATTGTTTGTATGCTCGCGTGGCTTAGGCTATGTGCTGTTATTTCCTAACAGATGAAGTTTTTGAGAAGCCACACAATACATGCTTTCTAATATTAATGCTTCGTTTGTCCAAGTATGTCATTGTTCTGATATGTTTATTGTTTAAACTGTTATGTGAAAATCTTATGAAACTGTTATGTGAAGTGTTATATATGTTTTACATAAAATAAGTTACTGCTAAGCTACACTGAGATGAGGATGTCTGGTGGCTCAAGGAGCCAAATATGAAGTTTTTGAGAAGCCACACAATACATGCTTTCTAATGTTAATTCTCCATTTGTCTAGTTCTTCCGTCTGTCCAGAAAATAAAGAGGCAGCTAGAGATCAGTCAAAGAAGTTTGATGTCCATTTTATTCTCTCTCTCACACACGCACCCCGCAGAGTCCACATCCCATCACATGGGACCGGTTACACCAGCAAAACAAACTCAAGAATCACTGACTGCACCTTTCACATTAGAATAAATACAAAAGTAAAGATTGGACAATTGACATCTGCCCTCATATAGCTGCTGTTATTTAGAGCTGTAAAAAAATAATAAATAGATAAAGAGAGACATGAAAAAAAGGCTTTTAAAAATACAATTGAATTACTAACTGGAATAATTCTGTGACATTTTTCTCAGTACCAGCCAGGTTACATGTTAAGACTTTCGTATCCTTACACCCTCAAACATTCCACTGTTGCAGAAGGACAAGCCTAAAGGATTCACGTTTTGGACACCCTTGGTCAGTTTCACCTTCAGGAATGCCAACATCATCTGTAAATTTAATGACAACGGTCTTTGAAGGTAGGAAATTTAGATGTCTCATGGTCTGTTCAGTTCCTTCCCACACACACTTCCTTGTGATGTTAAAACTGATCATGTCACTTGAAATGCCATCCCAGGAGGTAAAAAGATTTATTTAGAGAAGATCAACTGACTTTGAAGGAAAAGGAGAATGCACCATGCCAGAATGTAGATTGAAAAACGTTGCAAATCACATAGTAGATAACACTATTGAACACACATAGTTGAACTTGAGATTCCATTTTTATAGCTGATTGTTTATTTCCTTAATTCACCTGTTCATGTTTAGTGTATAGCCTCATTAATTTTGTCTATACAGTACAATTACATTCACTCTGTGTGCTGTGACTGATTCACATCTAGGAAGGATCTTGCAATTGCTTCATTCAAATCCACATCTTCAGAATCTGTATCATCAAAAAGATAAGCATAGCATCTATCAAAAAGAGAAAACATTGTTCAGTTAAGACAGAACCATCTTTTCCAGCAGAAACATTTTCATTGAGGGTAATTGTAATCTAGCAATGAAGTGCTTTTAAAGAATATTTTCTTGTCACACAAGGTGGTACCACTCAAACATAAACATGTGCTTCATCTACATATAAACCTTTCATTTAAAATATTAACAGAGAACCTTTTATTTAATAGTCTGACACATATACACTTTGTAAATATGTCCAGGATAAAGAGATATTAGCATTGGCTATCGGCCAAAATGAGTTAAAAAATGTAGGATATTGGCAAAAATCCAATATTGTGCATCCCTAGTTCTAGAGAAGCAGCAATGCATTTTGCATTATCTTGTGTACCTCAACAGTCATGTACATTGATGAATTCATTTAGCCATTTCTGCTCTCCCAAATGAACACCTTGAGATGTGTGAGCTCTACTTAGAGCACTTAGAGCTCACACAATGCTTCGTCTTTCCACAGATACACGTCTGAGGGACAGGTCCAGGACGGGCACCTGGTTCCTGCACTTCAGCCATCCTCAGAGGTTATATCTGCAGAATAATAGCCAATGGTTACGTCGTGTTAAGGCAGGGGTGTCCAAACTCAAACCCACTGTCCTGCAGAGTTTTGCTCCAACTTGCCTCAACTCACCTGTCTGGAAGTTTCTAATATGCTTATTTAGAGCTTGATCAGCTGGTTCAGGTGTGTTTAATGGGGGTTGAACTCTGCAGGACAGTGGCCCTACAGGAGCGAGTATGGAGACCCCTGTGTTACGGGAAAATAATTTATGGTTGAGGGTTTTTTTTTTTTTTTTTTTTTACTAATTTAATATTATTGTTTCTAGTAATTGAAAAAATTAAACCTTTGTAAATAAATTTGATTCTTCATTTTCATCTCCATGTAAGCACCCAGTAATGGCATTAAAATAACTCACTTTTTCCACTCTCCCTTGAAAAGTCCAGTAGTCTCCTTGGGAGAAGATGTCTTCCTCTCCTCTGTCAGGGTGTGAGGGAGGACACAGGGCCTGTTTAGCAGCCTTTTCCTCATCTTCAGTAAAGGCCAGTGCTGCTGCAATGAATTTACTAGATGACCGGTCAAAATATACATTCTGGCGGTCATATCTCTTACTAATTGTTAAGTTTTTCAGAAAATATGAAACACCCTCTTCAAACTCTAGTGTGTCATTGTTGTTTGAAGATAAGTATACATGTTTTCCATCAGTAAGGGCACATTGAAGGTTAGTAAGGGCACTAACCTTCAATGAAGAAATTTGAATATTTGTGCCATCTCTCACAAAGGTTACCACTAATAAAACTGTATGTGACTGAAGTATAGCAGCACTCACTGTCAGGTTGTCTTCTGTAATTTTATACTTATATATTACTTCACAAGGGTAAATTACTTTTACATAACATTTATATAATATAATAAGAACATATCACTTAAATGCAGGCAAAATGCATTACCAGCACAATGAAATAGAAAAAAAAAAACTTTAACACAGAAGGTAAAACATACACTGAATAAAGTAGGGAAACTTTGAACACAAAACATAAGGAAAACCAAATTGGGAGCACATCGTAAGCACACTGACTAATTACTAACAAAATAAAAAACAGGAGATTCAAAATTAATTAAAACTTCCACATAGAATTAAATGATCAATCACACATTCATTTTTTTAATACTGCACTGCACTAGATCCATGCTCACAACACACTCAAATCAGGTCAGCACAGATTTGGCAGAACTCGCTGCAGAAGTCTGGGTGGGTGTCCTCACTAAAAATTCCCACAAGTTTTCCCCTTCTTCCTCTACCTACATATCCTACAGGTTAGCAAAGAAAGCAAACAAAGAAAGGAAATATTTCAATGTTCATTGTTTTTGTTGTGTTTTAATTCATCATTGAAAGCAAAACACCCCATGGAAACGACCAACAATGAATTCATTCCTGGAGTGCAGTTTTTGAAAATGTCTCCACATTGCCTACAAGTTTCCAGTCTGTACATTTTATAGTACTCTGTCTTGTAGGATGTGGAGAACACAGTCCAATTTGTGACACCTGTACACATGTAACATCACACAGATTAAAAAATCAGTTCACTTTTGTAAATCATACAAAAGAATAGAGTCATAATATTATATTCATAATAATAAAATGATTATGTATTTCCATGCAGCAAGAGTGATAGGGAACGTGTTGTACTCTGCCAGCCACCAGCCCACCAGAATCAGACTGGCAGCTGCCACCAGGTCATGTGACCTGTCAGTGGCTGCTCCTGCCAACCAGCTGAAGATTGAACCCCTACTGAAATAGTTAGCATTCAGTAGTATATTGCACTGCAAAATCCCCCGAGTTAAATCAACTCTGCTCAGAGTACATACGGTCCCTCTCTAAATAGTGTTAAAGTAACACTGAAGCAGAGTTAAAGTTAATGAAATAAATAAGCAATTAAGTGATGATTGTGCATTAGTGATGAACACCTGCTGTTAACAAGCAGAATCACTGAAGAAAAAAGAGACACAGGAACTACAACTGACTTCAGTCACAGAATTGCTTAATCATCACATTAACTTTAACTCTGCTTCAGTGTTACTTTAACACTATTTAGAGAGGGACCATATGTACTCTGAGCAGAGTTGATTTAACTTGGGGGATTTTACTGTGTGCATGCATGGTTGTGTGCAATGAAATGCAATTAACTCTTACTGTCAAGCCAAAGAATATGGGCTCGTCTCCTGAAGGCTTCCTGTGTCACAAGGTCTCTGAAGCAAGTGCACACAAGGGCCAGCGTCAGACAAAGGGCCTTGTCGCCTTCCTGGAGAACCACATCAATGAAAATGTCCTCCAGAACAGATGCTGGCAACTGTAAGCAAATTAACAAAAATGAGAAATATGAAAGAAAAGATAATGGTCCCAATGCCCAGTTCTTGGAATTATCTATTTGTCTTTGTTCTTGGTATAACAGTATCTCACAGAAGTGAGTACACACCTCACATTTTTGTAAATATTTTATTATATCTTTTCATGTGACAACACTGAAGAAATGACACTTTGCTACAATGTAAAGTAGTGAGTGTACAGCTTGTATAACAGTGTAAATTCCCCTCAAAATAACTCAACACACAGCCATTAATGTCTAAACCGCTGGCCACAAAAGTGAGTACACCCCTAAGTGAAAATGTCCAAATTGGGCCCAAAGTGTCAATATTTTGTGTGGCCACCATTATTTGACATATGTCTCTATGGCTCTGTTCTGGAGGAGCGTGGTATATAAAGTGGGAGGAGTTGGATCTAGATCCAACCCCGCCCCCTGGATCTCATGTTCTGCAGCGAGGACCATCTCGTCTCGGACACAGCTAATGAGATTCTGCTCTCTTTTGGAGCCTGTTCCTAGCGGCCAGTCGATGAATTGCGGTTTAAGTCACTTATGTATTGGCTTCACGAGAAACTGGGGGAGGTTGCTGCTTGGTTTTCACTTTTCCAGTCGGGATGAAAATGGCGACTTCAAATTTCCTGGGGGTGCCAAAACACGGAAGAGTGCCACGAGAGCGTTAGTGGCCGAAAGAATATTGCATCCGTAGTGGTTTAGCACTACCATAGAGAATAGCCCTGTCCAAATACCAATGCTGCGTCCCAATTCGCCTACTTCTACTACGCCCTAAAAGTATGTACTCTTTCTGTGAACAAAAATACTTTTGAATCTTCAACTTCTACTGCTTTGTCGGACAAAATGGTGGATTCGGCATTATGATTGGTCAGATCGCCTGTCAATCAAACTCTTGGCGAAGGGTCAATTCAATTAAATAACACAGTGTGCACCGTTTCATCAGATTTGTAAGGTAAATCATTTATAAAGCCTGAGAATTATGTTTATTTTAAATAAATTAAATACATAAAATGTTTTCTTTTATTTTATTTTTTATAACATGCTGTCTTAAGTAATATGACAGTTTGATCTTTATATTATTTTTTTTTTAATGAGTCCAAACATATAGCACATATATAATGATCAAACCTGAACTTTCAGTGAAGATTCAAGGTGGACTTTGCTGTAAAAACCACATCATAAGACACACTTCAGCTGGATCACTAATGGCTCATTGGTGCTTGTGGCTATAAATCCTGTGCTCCCAACACCCTAATCCTTGATATTTTGAATTTCATTTTTCTACTAGTGCTGTCCACATGGACATTTATAACTATTCCAAAAAGTATAGTCTGGACCTCCTCTGGAAATGAAATATGGAGGCTGGACCTCATGGAAATTTAACTGAATACCCCTGATATACAGTGAAACACTGTAAATTGTTTAACAAGTGCAAGCAATGCATTGATGTACAAGTCCCAATGAAAAACAATAAAAAGACATTCCCAAAATAAGTCTGTATGATGTAGTGATTTTTACTTTCGCCCATTCAAGTACGCGAAGTAAAGTAGGGATTGGTACTCACGTCACCGCTGACGTGATTTTTGGATCACACGTCTCTTAAGGTGTGGTTATGAGTACATCAGATGACCACTTTCCTCTTTTCCTAGTTCAGGGCACCAGTCAAGGTCTTTTACCTTGGCAGTATGAGAACACTCTCAACAGGGGCTTTTCATTTATTTAGAATTAATGTAAAGTGGTCAGCTGATTTATCTGAAAGATTGGTGAGATTGCTAACTTGTAGAGCCTCTTCTGTATTATCAGCACAAGGAAGACACAAGTGGAATAAAATAAATTTTATTAACAAAAGATAAACAAGAATAACTAACACAACTACTAAATGAATACCATGAATGATAAAGGAATACAGTGCATAAGATACATAGAATACAAGTGATTAAGTTGGTGTGGCTATGGAAGAGTTACGTTATCTTATGGAAAGATAAACTGTTTATCTGCAAATAATAAGGTGGAGAACCTTATTATGCACCAAACAAATAAACGAGAGGTTATTTGTTATTAACTAACATCAGCTATATTACATCTAATGGGAATTAGGAAATCATGTACTGATAAAATACAACAATGCCAAGGTCTCTGGAAAGAGGTTTGGTTAAGTGATATTTACGTTCCACGTGGTTGAGTCCGATGAAGGTGACGTCTTCCACTGGTTGTGCTGGGTGACAATGCGGTGGGGAGAGGAGCCAGAATCTGTTTCAACAGTCTTGAACACGAAGCTCTGCGGGATGCTGATCTCCGGAAGCACCAAAGGGTCCTAAAATCTGGAACACGCAGATGAGGCCCTGGCGTAGGTGCAGAAGGTCCTTAACAATCTGGAACACGCAGACGAAGGTACCTTGGAAGCAAGGTTTGCTCTCCTGAGCTTAACCTTGTTGCAAATGTTGTTACTGTCTCACTGGACGGAAACTGAACGTAGTGTTTGTTAATGTCTCTTTCCTCGCAGGCTGGAGGCTCAGAACGTGGTCGTCTCTGTTGCTGCCTCACAAGCTGTAGACTCAGATCGTGGGATCTGTTGTTGTCTCTCTGGATGGACCAGAGGCTCAGAACGGTGTTGTATCTGTTAATGTCTATCCCCGTACAGGACAGACTCAGAACGCTATATCTGTTGTGTCTCACCCGATGGGAGACTCAGAACGGTGCATCTGTTGTGTCTCAGCTTTGCAAGCCGGGACTCAGAATGGTGTATCTGTTGTCTCACCCGATGGGAGACTCAGAACCGTGTATCTGTTGTGTCTTTCTCCTTTGAAGGGCAGACTCAGAACAAGGAATGTCTGTTGAAAGGGTACCTTTATCCCTTTCCGATGAGGAGGAGATTGCATTTTGGCGCTTCTCCATTCGAGTGCTGTGATTGGCTGCTGGCATCAGAGGGGACACACACAGTGTGGCCCACCCTTCTTTCCCCTGTGGAACTCATTTGCATAAAGCAAAAGTTGGAAGTCTTTACAGTGTCTTTAAAGTTTACCAATGCATTTCTCACTTTCCAAACCACCACCAGAATACCTTTGGCAATATTCTAAACAAATAGAGACTAAACATGATGGAAAAAGATTGAACTGTCATTCAATTGTACATTAACAGCTGAATTTGTGTCAGATGTTGCACTACAAATAGCTGTCACTGAGAATACTTATTTCTGTGAATAAGTATGAAATGGATGTGTAGTTTGCATCAGTTCTAAGGTTTTCAAACAAAGTTTTGAATGGCTTTGGATTGATCTTTGTGATCTCTGTTTCATCCATTGCTGCTGAGGTCCCGAGGAATTTTTATGGCGGTCTGTGGCTAACCTTAGGAAGTAGTCTCTAGATGGGTGAAGGGCAGAAACTGCATGTGGACCAATGAGAAGTCCTGTCCTTCCCAGGCTTGGTACAAGAGGTCTTCTTCTTGCCCTCTAAGAGAGGTCTGGATGTTGTCCTTACATCTTTATCTGATGGCGTTGGACAGTTTGTTTGTGTTAGTCCACCAAGATCCAATCAAAATGTAGCAAACCTTTGTCCGCTGTTACGGACAGAGAGGGGCCCGGCTGTAAACCAGGCCCTGGAATGTGCTGTTCACTACAGGAGAGACGCTGCGACATTGCTCTTAACCTCTGCATACATTTTCGGTATTGCCATTTCACTGAGGTGCTTGCGCGTCGCCATTACGTAGTGTGGTTCCAAAACATTAATCAGATTTTGAAAGCCCTCGTTTTCAACTATGCTGTAGGGGCGTAAATCCTTGCAAATCAGCATTGCTATTGCGTCTGTTATTTTCTTAGCACGAGGTGAATCTGACGGTAGTTTAAAATTAACTGGATTAAGAGTTGTGTTTCTAATAATGGATTACCCTGGATTTGGATCCCTAACCCAATCTTCAAACACTGTGGTGATCTTAAATTCTTACTATCTTGTAATATTAAGTGCAGCAAATTACCTATCAAACTCTTGAATTTCCACAAACAAGCTCTAGAATCCTGGAAGATTGCTTTCACACATAATCTTTCCCCACACACGTGTATTATGTGGAATAATGAAAATGTAACAAATCCCTTTTTTTAAAGGAATGGGTGAGTCAAAATATATTTGTTTCTGATTTGTTTAGTGCTCAAGGAGTCCTTCTCTCTTTTTCTGATTTTGTGTCTTTGAAAAGTGCTACAATTTCATTAAGAGACTTTAATAAGGTGATTAAAAGTATTCCTGGCAGTTTAAAAACTTTGATTAAAGATTTGTTTAAACAATCATTTTCCTTCACTTGCAATCAATGGTGTTCATGTATTAGATAAAAAAAATGCAATAACTTCTTTATTAGAAATGATTTTTCTTCAACTCCCAGAACCTTCCCTGAAGCACAATCTAGAGTATCTGTTATCTAAACTCTGATTTAAATTGATTAAAAGCAAAATTAAAGAACTCCGTTTTAAAATTGCTCTTAGGTATTACCCTTGTAATTTATTTTTGAGCAGGTTTTCTGAGAATGTGTCTTCTTTATGTTCCTTTTGTAATACTGAAGAAGTTCTACATTTGTATTATCAGTGCCCATTCTCAAAGTCCTTTTGGTCAGAAGTTACCATGTTAGTTTTCTTCTGCTGTAACAAACTGGTACAAATAACTGAATCTATCATTTTCTTGTCTGATTTTCATTCTAAGGATCTTATACTTGATTGCACTGTTTTACTACTTTGTGTTCTGGGTAAATTTCATCTTTACAAAGCCAGAATTATCCACTTTAAACCCAATTTTAGTTTTTACTTTAAGAAAATGTCAAAACATTTCAAATCAAACGTGTCAGAAATGTGAATCTGTTGTGAAGAACCTTTAAATTTATAATTTTATTTACATTGATGAAATGTAATACTGTGTTGATTTAATTATTATAATCTTTTGTGATGTCCGTATGTCCCCTATTTTATTGTATTTTTTTCTCTCTCATTGTTGTTTTTAGATGGACACATGAATTAACTCATGTACAACCTTTTTAACATGTTTCTTTTTATTTTAATACAAAGATTATCTGGTAAAACAGTTAGATTTCTATGCACTTCTGTGATTGTAGACAATGCTGTGTGTGAACAGGACTTTTATTTTGGAGTGACGACATGACGTCATAAGACTGCGCCGAACTCCTTCATCTGTTGTGATTCTGATGAATAAAGGTTTGTTTTAAGAATTTAACCTGTTTTAATCGACAGAAACAGTTCAATGAATTACATATGTGGTTTTTTTTTTAACAAACGATGTGAAATTAGTTAATTTACTATTTAATGTATTTATTTATCTAAGTGTAATGAAGGATATTTGTGTGAGTAAAGCTCATCCACTGATGAGAAACAGTAAACATGTGTCTCATTTCTCTCTCTGTGGGGCGGTTTCCCGGACAGAGATTAAGCCTAGTCCTAGAATAAAATGGCCCTTTAAACCAGATAAACAGAAATCTGCTTTCTCTGACATGGTTTAAAATATTGTAATATAGTTGATGCTCATTTCCTGGAGGAAGACTAGAGCTACTCCGCTGTTACATAAAACACTTAAGACTAGTCTTAAAAGTTAAGACACTAATGTTTATCTTGAAGAGTGGTCCTAATTTTTTAAAGTCTGTTACATAAAAAGGTAGATTGGTGTAATTTGAATTGGAAAAATAACATTGATTACCCCTTGGTTAACTGCAAGATGGTCAAACTAGTTCTTAAGACACAGTCTTAATATAGTGACTAAGTTTATGCAACTGGCCCCTGCAGCAGGACTAAATTGAGGCTTAAATTAAACCTACCAGGAAGAGGTTTAACTTCAGATTATCATTGTGTTTCAAAGAAGGCTCATGTATTTCTTGAGATATATATCAATATTGATACACACTGTGTGTGTGTGTGTGTAATATATATATATATATGCTGAATTTTAAATTTTGATTTAACACCATTGTTTTTTGGTTCAAATGTGATTGCTTCATGTTAAATTGACTTGAAATGGTTACTAGAACTCACTTGATGTTTTCATTTTGAAATAACATGTTTTAGTCAAGTAACCCAATCAAACAAGACTTTCACTCCCCATCATGCTTTGCACTGGGCTGAATTGGGAGAGTAAATGTTGAAAAAGTGTTATTTTATGCGTTTTTTATAAAGACGAGAATATGGAGAGACTTCTTACTGTTTAATGTTCTATTAAGTAAAAGTTTTTGTTATGTTAGTGTTTTTTGGAGATTAGCTTACTGTTGGTGAAGTGTTGAGCTTGTGTTTGGGTTGAGGACCTGCGCACAAGAATAGTCTTTTTTATAATATAATGAAGCAACAACTATGATAGTGCTTTAGATCAAACCAGTATCATTTCTAGTCTGCCAACACTGATTATCACATGTGTAAATCAAATAGTTATGTTTAGTTTGTTGCTATGTAAAGAACAAAACAAAAGCATTAATAGTCATATGATTATTATTATATATATATATATATAATTCATCTATTTAAAAATAATTCATTACAAACAGATTTCCAGGCATTACCTTTTTTTCACAGCTGATGTATTTTGATTTAAAAGAACTGTCTCTTGTTTAGTAAAGGTTGTATTTTTTCTTTTTTCTAGGTTTTCTAGGCACCCTCTCTCATGCTAATTCAGATGAACACAGTTGGTTTTAAATTAATCTGGTTTATTTTAATTCAAGACTCCATAGTCCAGGTTTTAGTAATCTGTACTTAATCTGTGTTTCAGAAAGCCATTTTTAAGACATGATTAACTATTCTAGATTAAGGCCTATCCTGGCTTAAAGGGTTAGTTTCATTTTAGTTTTATTCCCTTTCATTTAAACCCTGTCCGGGAAACCGCCTCTATATATCATAAATCAGTTTATCATGAACACGAGTTCAGTCTCTGGCGAGTAATGATTGAGAAACTGAACTTTTCAACTCCGAGTCAATTGAATCAAACACTTTGAGAAATGATTCAGTGACTCATGACATGTGCTGCTCAAATAGTGAACATGAACGAGAACAACAAACACTAACAAACTAACTAAACATGTTTTCATCAAAGAGTAATCATTTAAATATAATCTATAATTCTTTAAATACCAAGTGTAGATCATAAATGCCTAAATATGAAGTGTTTATTATAGTGTTAGTTTTGAGTGCTTTTTGTCTAAACCATTAACTTAATTACTTAATAACGTTACTTAATAACATTAATTATTATTTTCTTAAAGATGGCGTTCATTAAAGAGGAGAGTGAAGACATGAAGATTGATTTTATTAAAGAGGAGACTGAAGAAATAAAGATTGAAGAAACAATCAGTGTGAAACATGAAGATACTGAGGAACAAACAGGTTGGTTTTATTCTCACAGCTGAACTCAGTCATTTGATCATTATTAAAATGTCCAGCTCTACAGAAATAGAGAATATTTTGTGCAACATTAAACCCAATATCTACTTCTGAATAGAGAACAATGGAAAAGTAAAGAAGTTTTTCTGTTCATGCTCAAAAGTGTTGTACTATCATTTTAACATACCTGAACATAGCAGTAATTGAACATTAAAGTAATAGTTCACCCAAAAATTAAAATTATCCCATGATTAACTCACCCTCAAGCCTCCTTAAGTGTATATGACATTCTTCTTTCAGACGAATACAATTATTGACCTTATTCTGAATGAGACAATATTATGATTAAAGGTGCCCTAGAATCAAAAATTGAATTTACCTTGGCATAGTTGAATAATAAGAGCTCAGTACATGGAAATGACATACAGTGAGTCTCAAACACCATTGTTTCCTCCTTCTTATATAAATCTCATTTGTTTAAAAGACCTCAGAAGAACAGGCGAATCTCAACATAACACTGACTGTGACGCAACAGTCGGGATCATTAATATGTACGCCCCCAATATTTGCATATACCAGCCCATATTCAAGGCATTAGACAAGGGCAGGACGTCTGGATGTGCACAGCAGAATCATCAGACTAGGTAAGCAAGCAAAGACAATAGCGAAAATGGCAGATGGAGCAATAATAACTGACATGATCCATGATATCATGATATTTTTAGTGATATTTGTAAATTGTCTTTCTAAATGTTTCGTTAGCATGTTGCTAATGTACTGTTAAATGTGGTTAAAGTTACCATCGTTTCTTACTGTATTCACGGAGACAAGACTGTCGTTATTTTCATTATTAAACACTTGCAGTCTGTATAATTAATAAACAACTTCATTCTTTATAAATCTCTCCAACAGTGTGTAATGTTAGCTTTAGCCACAGAGCACCATCAAACTCATTCAGAATCAAATGTAAACATCCAAATAAATACCATACTTACGCGATTAGACATGCTGCACTTTGACTGACGAATACTTTGTAAAGATCCATTTTGAGGGTTATATTAGCTGTGTGAACTTTGTTTATGCTGTTTAAGGCAAGCGCGAGCTCCGGGGGCGGGGAGGACGAGAATTTAAAGGGGCCGCAGCCTGAATCGGCACATGTTTAATTATGCCCCAAAATAGGCAGTTAAAAAATGAATAAAAAAAAATCTATGGGGTATTTTGAACTGAAATTTCAGACACCTTCAGGGGACACCTTAGACTTATATTACATCTTTTGAAAACACATTCTACGGCACCTTTAAGGTGTTTACATGAGGTGCTTTTAGAATATTCAGTGCTTCCCACAGGTTTGAAACATACTTGCGGTGGTAGTCGGGTGAAAAATCCTCCTATTACCCACGGCACAAAAATGGTCTACTACATGTGACAAATAACGTGTGATTTTGAACAGTATTTTTATTTATCGAAATTAATTTTAATTGCATAGCATACGATTACATTTAATTACATACTAATATTATGCATTATTATGCATTGTAAATTATGCAAAATTACAGCATTTAAATGGTTATCCTTTTCCTATGTTCTCCTTTCTGTCATATAGTGAATGAATGAATGAATGAATGAGGCATTTATATAGCGCTTTCCTATGTACAACTGTACACCCAAAGCGCTTTACAATCATATCAGGGGTCTCTCCTCATCCACCACCAGTGTGCAACATCCACTTGGATGATGCGACGGCAGCCACAGTACAACGGCGCCAGTGCGCTCACCACACACCAGCTGTAGGTGGAGAGGAGAGAGAGTGAAAGAGCCAATTCAATGGATGGGGATTATTAGGAGGCCGTGATTGGTAAGGGCCTATGGAGGGAATTTGGCCAGCACACCAGGGTTACACCTCTACTCTTTACGAGAAGTACCATGGGATTTTTAATGACCACAGAGAGTCAGGACCTCGGTTTAACGTATCATCCGAAGGAAGGTGCTTGTTACAGTACAGTTTCCCCATCACTATACTGGGGCGTTAGGACCCACACAGACCACATGGTGAGCACCCCCTGCTGGCCTTACTAACACCTCTTCCAGTGAAAGGCACGGATTTTACTAGTAAAATTTATATAATGAATAATATATGTGTCAAATAATGTTCTTAGCCTTTTCTTCCTGTAGGGGAGACTACAATAATTTACTATGAATTAAATGGAAACCAAATTAAATACAATTTATTGTGTAACCAAAATACCAATAATGCCCAAAAGAAAAATAATAAACTTAGCATGTGACTTTTAATTATAAACAAGCCCGAAATACACCAGGCCTCTTATTTTGAAATGTCTGTACTATTGCAGGCTGATCCTTCGATCCTTCAGATTCGATGTATGATGTATTCCGATGTATGAGTCTTGCCTGACTGCATTGTGCCAAGTGTAAAGTTTGGTGGAGGGGGGATTATGGTGTGGGGTTGTTTTTCAGGGGTTGGGCTTGAACCCTTAGTTCCAGTGAAAGGAACTCTTAATGCTTCAGCATACCAAGACATTTTGGACAATTTCATGCTCCCAACTTTGTGGAAACAGTTTGGGGATGGCCCCTTCCTGTTCCAACATGACTGTGCACCAGTGCAGAAAGCAAGGTCCTTGACTGGCCTGCACAGAGTCCTGACCTCAACCCGACAGAACACCTTTGGGATGAATTAGAGTGGAGACTGTGAGCCAGGCCTTCTCGCCAACATCAGTGCCTGACCTCACAAATGTGCTTCTAGAAGAAAGGTATACATATATATAAATTCCTATAAACACACTCCTAAACCTTGTGGAAAGCCTCCAAAAAAAGTTGCCAGCCACCACCAGCATTTTATGATTTTCACAAAACTTTAATGATTTAAAGATTTTGTATGAATAGCTGAACATGAAATATGTCAAGAAAAATACTACAGCCTCTGCTTTTAATAAAAGAATCAAAACAAACATTTTATTCTACCTTTATGCAATCTTTTTAATAACACTTTAATGTGGTTATGTTTCATTATTATTATTATTTATTATTTTTTTTTAAAGCAACATTTTGAACAAAAAACTGAGAAAATCTAGCTTTTTTTTTTTTTTTTAATAAAGACCACGTCTGGATCGGATTCATAGATCACATCCATCAACCCCCCTAAATCTTGCATTTTCTACTTTTGATACCTTACATATTATCTCACACCTCTTCATGTGCTCAATATTTCATTCAGTAACATTAAAAAGCTTTGATTTTAGTGTTGATTAATGATTGATGATTGTGTTAGTTTGCATGTAATTGATTAAAGCTTTTATCGCTTGTTTCTGCTACTTCGTCTGTGTTTTGATCTGGAGGTTTTATACTGTTTCAGATGAGCGCCCCTACCGTATATCAGTGAAAACAGACTGCTGGAAAATACTGTCAATAACAGGAAAGCGTGATGTCATAAATGACAGAAAATCTCAAAACGTGTCTTAAAGGGGTGGTTAAATGCGATTTCACTTTTTTAACTTTAGTTAGTGTGTAATGTTGCTGCTTGAGCATAAACAGTGTCTGCAAAGTTACAGTGCTGAAAGTTCAATGCAAACGGAGATATTGTCTTTTAAAGTTTAATGCCTGCAAACACGACCGGTTTTGGACTACAACGGGTAGGTGACATCATAAACCCTGCAAAACACACCCCCGGGAACACGCAACAAAGTGGGCGAGGCCATGTGGTGCAGCATGTGGAAGCGGAAGAGTTGTGTACACGCGACGCGTCAAAAGATAATAGAACCCATTATAATCTGTGATATTTTCTACACTGGATGCGGCGCTGAAGCAGCTTCCAGAATCTACACGAGTTCAATGCTGGATTTGCTCAAAGGCTTTTACTGAAAGATGGAGCAGTTCCCACTTTAAAAGCAGAAGCTGCTGTTTATTGGCTTCAAACTGTAAGTACATTTTATTGTTTGTACATGTCTTTTAAACGTAGAGTTCTGTTGCTATTTTTGGTTGCATCAAGGACATATACAAAGAGCAACTCGTTTTTGCTTCGCTAGCCAGTTAGCTAAATTCTACAAACACCAACAAACTATTATATGTTCATAGACAAACAGTTGTTCATTCTATAAATTAAAAGCTTCCTTTACAAAAATGCGACTACTCAGTCATGTATTCGGCTACAGTAAAGCTTTAATCAGGATAAAACTGTATATTGAAAGCTAACAAACAGCAGTGACAGAATAAACACTTGGACACAACGACAAAATGAAATACCGTTCATAAACGTCCTTTAAAAGCCGCGATTGCGATTGACCCTCTTCATCTGGGTCTGATTTGGGCTCAATTTGATACAGCAATAAACGCCGTTATTTACATTTTGACTGAAGCAACGGATGGTATGGGGCGTGTCGTTTCCGGACACTTCAGCGAATCACGATACACTGGGCCAGCTACCAACCTGCTAACCAATCTGAGCACATTGCGTAATCTGGAGGGAGCGGCTTCATAGAAGCAGGAAGTCAAACGAGCCGTTCATATGACAGTGGAAACAGAGGTGTAGAATAAAGGTAAAATATATGAAAAATACAGCGTTTTCAAAAAAACAAGGCATTAAGACATGTTAAACTGTGCCCCAAGAACACAATCAAGCCTAGAAAAAAACCACTTAACCACCCCTTTAAAATAAGAAATTAAGGGTGTACTTGCACTAGGTGATCGAAAAAAGGCCGAGCACTTTTGACCCCCTAAGTCTGATTCGTTTGACTTGTGTGATTGCTCAGTACTGTTCCCTGGACCGCTTGAAGAGGCACGGTTGGATTAGGATTAGGCTCAGTATGGATGTAGTGAGATTGCTAACCCTGCCAGAGTACCGAATGGTTACTACTTATGTGTGTGTGCTTGTCTGTCATAATTAAAACAACAAATATCTTCTATAACTAATAGAACAGTACACTTTTCAATGAATTAATTAAACTATATTTAGGTTTATAACGGGTCCAGTTCTCACCTTATTGATGAACAGGAACAGTAGTTTGCGATTAAAGCTGCAAATTCCTCCATCAATGTCAACAATCTTTTAACAAGCTCATGATCTTAACCAGATGTGAAAAATACAGAAGAGATACAGAATGTACAGTGGTGGGTCCCTTTGGACCAGGTTTGAAAACCACTGGTGTATTGAGTATAAGATCTTTAGATGGGATGGCCAACTCGGGTTCTGGAGGGACACTATTCTGTAGAGTTTAGCTCCATCCCTGATCAAACACACATGCAAAATTTAAGCCAACCTCAAAATTTAACCCCAAGTCTCTAAAAGACGGTGGTCCTCCAGGACCAAAGCTGCCCATCCCTGATCCATAGGGTAGGGTATAGACCAGGGGTGTCCAACCCTGCTCCTGGAGAGCTACCGTCCTGCAGACTTCAGTTTCAACCCTGCTCCTACACTCCTGTCTGTAATTATCAAGCAACCCTGAACACCCTGGTTATCTGGTTCAGGTGTGCTTGATTGGGGTTGGAGCTGAAATCTGTAGGACTGTAGCTCTCCAGGAGCAGGTTTGGACACCCCTGGTATAGATCATACATGTTGTTGGTTTTGATGCTTTAAATGTCTAAATTGTTTTATGTCTGTTTTTGCCCTAGACCTAATGACACTGAAAGAGACGAGTCATGAACTTAATGAAATGCAAGAAGAGAAAAAACATTATGATAAATATAATGATTTCATGACTGGGGAAAGAGCGACACAGGCTAAAAAGTCTTCCTCACGAAAAAGAGCTCAAAAGACAGGAACTAAAAGTTATTTCACCTGCCAACAGTGTGGAAAGAGTTTCACACGTGAAGACTACCTTAAAGTCCACATGAGGATTCATACGGGAGAAAAGCCTTACACCTGCCAACAGTGTGGAAAGAGTTTCAGTCAAAAAGGAAATCTTAAAGACCACATGAGAATTCACACTGGAGAGAAACCTTTCACCTGCCAACAATGTGGACAGAGTTTCAGTCAAAAAGGAAGTCTTAAAGTCCACATGAGAATTCACACTGGAGAAAAGCCTCACACCTGCCAACAGTGTGGAAAGAGTTTCCCTGTAAAAGGAAGACTTATAGTCCACATGAGAATTCACACTGGAGAGAGCCCATTCGCCTGCCAACAGTGTGGACAGAGTTACAAAGAAAAAGGAAAACTTGAAATCCACATGAGAATTCACACTGGAGAAAAGCCTCACACCTGCCAACAGTGTGGAAAGAGTTTCAGTAGAAAAGGAAGTCTTACAGCCCACATGAATATTCACACTGGAGAGAAGCCATACACATGTGATCAGTGTGGAAAGAGTTTCACACATAAATTGACCCTTTATAACCACATGAATATTCATACCGAAGAGAAGCCATTCATTTGTGATAAGTGTGGTAAGAGTTTCAGATTAAAAGGTAACCTTAAGAGCCACACGAGGATTCACTCGAAAGAGAAGTCTTTTAGAAGTCATCACTGTGGAAATAGCAGAGGTGTAAAGAGTACCTAAAAACAATACTTGAATTAAAGTTCAGATACCTTATCTGCCTCATCTCCTAAATCAAACACCTTTGATTCACAACTACCTGCTAATGTACTTGCATTCATGTAAAGTAGCCTTGTGGACAAGTTTGGGTGGATAAAGGCAAACATACAAGATATAATACCTTCAATGCCTTCTTTATAGCAGGAACTGCTGCAGAAAATGTAATGGAGTAAAGTACATTTACTTGTTCAAAAATGTTGTCAAGTAGAGAGTAAAAGTTGCTAATATCTTTGATACAAAGTAGCCAAGAAGACACTTAAGTACAGTAACCAATTACATTTACTCAAATACTTGACACTACTGGGAAATAGTTTCACAGACAGGAAAACTATGAGAATCGTGTAATAACTCACCAGAGAGTTCCCATGTCTTCAGTGTGAGAAGAGCATCCCATATCAAAAAGACCTGTGCCTCGTAAGAATAGTCTTAAGCTTTGACTTAAGTGTCAAAGAATTCTTAGTAAAAAGTAGGACTTTTCTAAGAGTAAGAGACTTTTATAAAGAAGCTAAACCACCCACCCAGTTTGTTCCCTCTCTCTTGCTCCTGACTGATTCTCTGTAGCTCCTGGCCGCTCTGTGGCCTCACAGGCCTCGACCTGCCCCAGCCATGTGCTCACCTAGAAGAGAGAGAGAACTCTTCCCCAAGACAGAAGAAATCCATTGTATCTTCAGCACCATCGGACCAAACTCTTAAAGACTCTCTGTGGTGAAAATCAAATTTTTAATGTTAACTAATGTTTATATGTCTATGTGGTGTTTTTAATATGCTTTAAGACAAAACGTGCAAATTCAAGAATCAGCACCATTGCTGAGTATTTACTGTTTAAAACTGCAGTGAAAAAAAGAAAGTCTCAAGCCCGTGGTTTGAAATCAAAGGAAAGCATATTTACATTGCCTGAATCATTCCTTGCTCTCTATACAGTGCACTACTTGCCATTCACCATGTAGAAACTAGTAAATATGTGAAGAAATTACCAATTTCAGCTGCAGCTTTAGCATCTGTAAGGGGCCGTTTTTTTTTTTTTTTTTTTTTTTTTTTGCCCTCATAGTTCACTGACAAGGTTTGTACTGTAAATGTGATTGACTGTTAAAGGTGGGATATTGAAAGTCCTATTGAAAGATTGATCTGACATAACAGCTCACTTGCAGCAGTTATTTTATCTATGGTTCGTAATATTTCTTACACATTTCTGCTTGTTGTAAATCAGATACAGATAAATTAGAACATTACCAGTACATAATGAGAGCGATTGCGTGTGTGAATTAGTCATACCGTATCTTTATTAATTGTGAAGCTGTGGTTTGTAAATAGTTACTTCAAAAGCAGAAAAATATATGCTATAATAAGTTTTAAGTTTCTAAGCTACTTTAGTTATAAATAACATGACAGCACTGGCAACTAGTTTCTGCGTTCCTCTCTGTGTGCGCGATCTTCACATTTTGTGCAGCTACTGTTTGTATGAGTGTTTGTGCCACCATGCAGCTGCGTGAGCACGGTAGCTCGATATAATGATACACATCCGATCGATATAATTATATTATAATCGTATAATTCTCGACTCAACCCGCATGAAAGCTGTAATCTAGCCAGAGCAAGAGCAGAGCAGTGCAACTTTGGCGTTGTATCTCTTTTTTTTTTTTTTTTTTTTACTTCTTGTTAGCAGCTTTTTCAGCGTCGGGCCAAACCATTATCTTTGCTTTCCCATTCCATTCTGTGCTATTCGTTTTCCACTGTGGGGCTGATAACGGAGCTCTTCAGTCGTTGCCTTAGTAACACAAGATTTTACACACGATATGCTATGTAAATAGTGACCTCGTTATGTAGGATGATCAGTTATTTCTTTTAATTGTATGATTAATTTGTGTTCATGTTGCTCAAATATCATGTTTAGCAAGCTACGGAGAAACTGGCAGCCAGACGACAGACAAGTGACTGTTTCTGATTGATGACGTCACTACTCACATTCTAGCAGTAGCCTACGGTTCGGCACGGTTGGCTAATTCCGATGACTACGGTGTCTTCAAGTCACCGATTTTTCGGGATGCACTATACTATGACCACCTGTTGCAAGCCCTTCTCAGTGCGCCGCTCGAATGCTCTGTCGCCCCCCCTTAGTAGCACGGTGTGGTTATATTGTCCCGTAGCATATTACCTTAGAAAGAAAAACAACGCAGTACAAGTGTAGTATCGAAAGGTAAAGTACTCAGTTACTAATGTAACCTTTGTTCCTTTAGATACAGAATGAGTACTGCATACTTTGCCGTGCTACTTGCGGGCGCCTCATGCCGTTACTTCAGTCAGAATAAAATCTGCTTAAATAGCCCGATTCCCCATCAAAATGGCGGGCTCGCTCACCATTGGCTTGGTTTGTTTACTTTAACTTCACGAACCAATGGCCATGCAGTTTCACTGCGTGATTGAAAAAGGCTTCAGTAATCAGAGAAAAAGGAGTTTCCCCCTCATAGCGTCTTGTTTTAGAAAGACAAATGACGCAGTTCTCGTTCAGTATCTAAGGGAACCGAGGTTACATTAGTAACCGAGTACTTTCACTATAATTAAACTATGGTTACTGTAGTAAAACAATAGTTGTATACAAAAGCTGCGCCAAGTGTGCGAGCGCATAGGGGCTCGCGCCAAAGTAAAGTGACAGCTGACTTGAAGTAAAGCCAATAAAGTTCATGTTTTTGTCCTTCAAAATATTTTAATATTATAAAGCATAGCTAAAACAATATTGCTCTGAGTGTGTGACCGTGATTCATGTGCATATTCAGTCAGTGTGGAATCATTTTGGTGATCAAAGATGAGTTTTAAGGGAAAAAATAATTGACTACAAGGGGGACTTTAAAACAAAATGTGAATGGAGGAGGCCTGATATGAAACGTCAAAAACACTCCTGGGGAGTTTACATTCATGATGTCAAAGTTCATGAACAAAGCTCATATTATTCCCCAGATAACAGTTACAACATAAATATTATGAAAAATATGCAAACGTCATAGGTCATATATTTTGTCAGTCGGTGTGTCTTTTAATCATTCAGCTTTAACCGTGATTATTCAGGTAGGGTCAGGATAGTCAGATCTACCTCAATCATAAAGTTCTCACCCGCCGCAGCTGAAGGTCTTCAGGAGTGATGGAGAAGACTCTCTTGTGCTTCTTCTGTCTTGAGGCTCAGTTTAAGTAAAGCTCTCTGTCATTGGTTGTTGATACATCACATGATCATCCAGACTGGATGCTGACAGTGGCGGAGGTTTAACTTGATGGCAGCTGTTATTAGTCCAGCTTGTGAAAGAAAAAGAAAAAAAGTTTTCAGAAATATAAACCAGAATGGGAGTCTGGTTGAAGGACGCATGACAGCATCTCCAATATTGCTGGATAAAGCTAGATTATAGAGATTAAGATGATATAAGTTTTAACTGCTTTGTTCCAATAAAATAAGTATTTTTATTGTTACAACCGCCTCCTGTGAGGCTCACGTGAGAGTGTGCGCACACACACACACACACACACCTCATTTACATTTAGTTCACACTTTAATTCATCCTCTCTAATCTACATGTAGCCTGTACTGGTAATTATACTGGATTTAATACAGATCACTGCTTTGATATCTTAAATATGAGATGATTCTGTATTATGACGACAACCCTACTTTGTGCTGCTCTTTATTTCGAATGGTTTTGTGATCATTGTCTCTTCTGATCTAATTTCACTACTGCAGTGTACTTATTATTAGAAAATCAAACTTTCAGTTCATATATGTTATATTGATGTGGTTATTTAGCAGCAGTGGTTGATGAAATGAGTGTCATTAGTGTTTGTTTTTGTGTTATTGGTGTTTTATCCATGTCATGTTGTGAAAAATAAAGGTATTGTCTTTCACTAGAGCAGTTTATAGGATTTTCTCATACATCGTGACTCAAATAATCAGTTTCTAACAGAATAAAGTGAGATGATCTGCTAATGATCTGAATGTCTTGTTGAATGGGTGTTGATAGTCTGAGGATCATCAATATTAACAGAGCTGCTGAAAACACTCTTTATTTCATGTCAATAGTTCCTGTTTTCACCTCATTTATTATGCTGATGTCTTCAGATCTGCTGTAAATTGACACTTAAAGCTCATTTCATTGCTGTCAACAGACTGAGGGGATTTGTGGACCTCAAAAATGAACAATTATTTTTGTCTTTATGCTTTTAACTGTTTTTCTTACAGTTCTTTACTACTAGATATCTCAATATTTTAATGGAGAAACTGAATAAAGTTCTGAATTAGCATCAGTTGCTTTACGATAGACCGATATAAATTCTTAATGCTCTAATGCAGTTTATGGGTGAAATACAAAAAGTGGTTAATATAGCACAAAAAATAATTAATTAAAAAAGAAAGAAAGAAGAAAACAACTTTTCAGGCATATTTAGAAGGAGAATCACTTGATGACATTCAAACACTGTTGAAGGATCACACTGCAGCCCAAAATACTCTTTAATTGTCATTTTAAATCTTTATACTTTACACCACTTTCCTTCAAACCACTAGCTTTCACCAGTTTGTCAGCAAGAAGTTTTTAATCATTTAAAATATAATGAAATTTAGTATGATCTCTTATTCTTATATATATTTTATTAAATACAGGTCAAAATAACTGCTTCCTTTTTGCATTAAATGTATCCGTTACACTAAATGATGATGGGACATTAAAACATTTTGTTTTCACAAAAGTAATTTGAAACATTAAAACAGACACATTTCATTTAATGGGTTTTCTATGTAAAATCACTTTTGTACATTTCATTTGATGCAGACACTACAGTTTGATATCTGGACTTTAACCCTATAAAAACAAACACAGTAACTGATTTATTTTTGATTTGGGCAGATCAGCTCCTCCAACCAATCTGCAGTTCAGTCAACAAAGCCCCGCCCACTGCAATTACTTAATGAAGCTCCTCATATAGCAGTCACATCACCAGTGAAGCTCCTCCCACAGCAGTTCATCAATAAATGCTGGAATATTCCCATCAGAAGAGCACTGAAGCATCAGGAAGAGCTGAAAACCGCAGAGAACATGAGTGATCCAGAACCCTGCAGAATGAAACACACTGAAGATACTGAAGAACAAAGAGGTTGGTGTTTATTCTTCATTCCTTCATGATGCTGAACAACATTCATGTTAGAAAGATTTAAGCACTTCTGCACATTTAGAGAAACAGTAGAACTATGAAATGATACATACACAAATGATACATGCTCGGTTTGATAAACCGTCATATTGATTGTCAACATCAGATCAAACTAAATATGCATTTTACATTTATTTCATATCTGGTTCACAATTTGCAGGAGTGTTACCAGAATTTGTTTTCAATACAGTTTTCAACACTGTTATTTTTAGGAATAAACAGTAACACCAAAATGTATAAAGTAAATGAACTTTCCAGAATGGCTGACAGGGTTGTGAGTGTAACTTGAGCAAAATCTCTTCTTACAGTAACTTTGGTAACAGGGTTGATGAATGCAGTTATTCATTTGTGTAAAAACTGAGACAATGGATTGAGATTATTTTCAGAAGATGTCACTTCCTGGGCGTTTCTGAAAGGAGAAAAATCATGTCAGAAGTAACAGGGTTGAGTGAATCATGTAGGACACTGATAATAACACATTTAAAGATGCAGTCAGTCTAGACTTTGAGCATGTGAACTTTCTACAGAGACGGCAACGTCAAGATATGACGTGATATATTTTTTTAAAAAACCTAAATAACAAATAATAATCACTCCAAAATTTGAAAATATACAATCTACTCCACTTTACTGCAAACTTCACTTGATCTTGTGTTTCTGGTGTCCCACATTCACATGTGTATGAATGGAAGTCAGTGGAAGGAAAAGTCTACTGTGAAAGGCCCTTAATAATTACACAGTTTTAGGAAAATAAATTAAATACTACAGAAATATGCTCTAATGTTTCAAATTAAAATAAATTGTGTAAGACTTGATTTTCCTGCTAAAACAAAAGCTGAGATAAAACACCCTGCAATAAAACACCCCCAGGAGAGAAGATATTTTCTCCTTGTTTATCTGTGCAAAATAAAGTGTTATACTTGATTCATTCTGGACTGTGCATCAAAATGATCTGAATGTTTTATAGCAGTTGTCTATCACAGCAAGTCTCAATTTTATGACCTTTTCACTTCATATTTCTCTCTTTAAATTATTTTGATGTACTGAAAATTAAATGAATATTTTCTCTCTCATTTCAGACCTGATGGAAGAAAGCGAGGAGAGTGAAGAACTAAAGACATTTCTAAAGAAAAGAGCCAAGAAATCTTTCACCTGCACTCAGTGTGGAAAGAGTTTCTCAACCAAACAACATCTTAAGGATCACATGAGAGTTCATACAGGAGAGAAGCCGTTCACATGTGATCAGTGTGGGAAGAGCTACAGTCAATCATCAAGCCTTAAAGCACACATGAGGATCCACACCGGAGTGAGACCATTCACATGTCACCAATGTGACAAAACATTTCTTGGGGAATCAACCTTAAAGAAACACCTGAGAGTTCATACAAAGGAGAAGCCATATTCATGTTCTGTGTGTGGAAATAGTTTTTCACAGCTGCATTATTTACATAAACATGAGAAAATACACACTGGTGTGAGAGAGTACATGTGCTTTGAGTGTGAGAAGACTTTTACTATAGCAAACCATTTAAAACAGCACCAGAGAACTCACACTGGAGAAAAACCTTACAAGTGTTCACACTGTGACAAGAGATTCAGTCAGTCATCATCTCTGAAAACACATGAGATGATCCACACTGGAGAAAAACCTTACAAGTGTTCACAGTGTGACAAGAGATTCAGTCTGTCATCAAATCTGAAAACACATGAGAGGATTCACACTAGAGAAAAACCTTACAATTGTTCACAGTGTGACAAGAGATTCAGTCAGTCATCACATCTGAAAACACATGAGAGGATCCACACTGGAGAAAAACCTTACAAGTGTTCACAGTGTGACAAGAGATTCAATCAGTCATCATGTCTGAAAACACACAAGGAGATCCACAGCAGAGAGAAGCGGCACACGTGTGATCGGTGTGGAAAGAGTTTCTCTTTTAAAAATCAGCTGAAGATACACATGAAGATCCATGCAGTGGAGAAACCACATCACCACAGTCTGCAATCATGATAAGTAGTTCATCTTTATGTGCTGAGCAACAATCCCTCTTCTGTGTAAGGTAGACAAATCTCTCCTCTCCACCTATAGTTGGCGCTGTTGCTCTGTGGCTGCTGTTGAATTATCCAGGTTGTGAATGAGGAGAGACCCCGAAATGCCTCATTCATTCATTTATTCATAGTTAACTGTTTCTCAATATGTGCTCTTGTCTGTACTTGTTTGAACGTCATCAGTCGCTGTCCAAGTACTGTTCCAATTCAAAGTTCACATCTAGCCAAGTACAGTTCAAATCCCCGGATGTGTTCTTGATCCGCCATTTTATCGAGGATGCATTGAGAGGTGACTTGTGCGGACTTGAGACAGCCAGGTATCCCAGAATGCATCTTGCACTAACCAGCAAGTGTCAGCAGCAGAGGAGAAAACCCATGTAACACACTACTGTTATTATGTCATGATATGTAGTTTTAAGAGTTTTCAGGCATGTAAGAATGTACTGGTTTAAAGCTCAAATTTGTGGTTTATTGATAAAAGTAGCACCTATTTGGAGTTGTGAGATCCAGATGATCACTGGGCGCTCATGTACCCCGCTGAGAGCATCCTTACCTCGGCTAGTCCTTCTGACGTTTGCCGCTGGCTCTGATGTCTCTGTAGTGCTTAAACATAATATAATTCATCTTTTGTAAATCTAACGGGTGATCTTTGGTCTCATAAATCTATAATTTGTTGAACTAAAAGTGAAATCTCATAACTTATAGTTTACTGTTGTAGCCTATTAGAGCGCTGACTTTGTATGTTTGACTGAATCATTTGCTTTATTTTTCATTGTAGCTTCTTATACCTTTTGCTTATACTTATATAATGGGTATTTGGCTATTGTTGGCCATTAAAACTGACATTTAACAAAAAGAGTCAGGGGTGTGTTTTATATTTGCAGACTATATGCACATATTGACACATATGTTTGATATTTTTTAAAATGGAAACAAAAAGAGGAAGAACTGTGTTTTATAGTTTGTTTGGTAATAACTATACATGCAGTGAAGACTGTAACACTCTGCCTAAATAAGGCAGGCTACACAAATAAAGTTTTTTCTTTTCCTTCCTAAAACTGTTTGAATGAGTGCAGATACAACAAATAACCACAAAACAAAGAATAAATTCCAACCTAGAGTGTATTATACAAGATGAAACAGAAAAGCAATATATAAAAAATGTATGCGTGTGTGTGCAAGATTGTCCTTTTAAGTCGTTTTGAGTTCGGGAGCGCGTTGAACAGCACTGTCCTGTGACGAAGTCCAAGGCAAAATAATCCCACCAGGTTGGATATTTCCACAAGAATAAAAAACAGTCACAGACAAAAACAGGGAGTGAGAACGGCGCAATCGCGTTTAATTATCCAAAAAGAGCATGTCGAGTGTTGCTCCAGAATGCCAGTAAGTTCACTTCTTTTATGGGAAATGTCATGATCCTGATTACGTCACAGGGATTCCCTGGCGGGTTGTGGCGGAACTATCGCGAGACAAAAAAAAGGAACACAAACACTTGACGGGGCAACAGAAAGACAGGTGAACGTCTCGGTTACAAAGGTAACCCTTGTTCCCTGAAGGAGGGAACGGAGACGTACGTCGGACAGACCGACGAATAGGAATCTCGCTAGAGAGGCCAATCTACTTCGAGTGTAACTACAACGAGCCAATGCACATTGGCATGCAATCATATGCATCAGCTGCTCGCCTCGCAGCGCGGGTATATAATGAGCAGCAGGTGCGTTGCATCTTCAGGTTTTCGCTGAGGAGCCGAACCGGATAGGCGGCAGCATCAGCGGGGTACAGCGACTGTGGCGACGGGACGTACGTCTCCGTTCCCTCCTTCAGGGAACGAGGGTTACCTTTGTAACCGAGACGTTCCCATTCAGTCGGTCACGTTCGACGTACGTCGGACAGACCGACGAATAGGAATCCCTACCAAAGCGCCACAGGAGCTGCCCCCTTCCAGCGCTCTGTTGTAAGCCACCTGAACCCCCTTGCCTACGGACGGTGGGACAGGGCTAACACAGAGAGTGTCGATCACTGCTGTTCCCCAAAACCCATTCAGTGATTCTATTGGATAACGCTGGGAAAGCGCACCCTTCTGCTGGGAAAGGAACGCTGCGGAAGCCACATCCTTCCCCGAAGGAGTTATGTGGAGAAGTACATATGGACTAACCTGTAGGCTGTACTACGTATGGAAGAACTGGGGACTCCAACTCGATGAGAGGCGGGTTCTCCCAGAGGGAAAGACACGGGCTTCGTATAGGAGCAACCGTGGAACTAGACATATGGGATCCCAGTAGGGTCACACATATGGTACCCAGCCTAAACCCGGTTCTCAAGGATACAACGGAGTATAGGCCTAGCGCCAGACGCTCCGCCACGTCGGCTGCCGAAGGGAGATCGGAGGACTCAACAGGGTCTGCCTTGTAGGGACTCTCTGGAGAAAAAGCGCATGTAAGCGCAGCAAGCCGACACTAAGCCGGGGCCTCTCCGTGCCTCTGACCTGAGGTGAGAACACGGGAGGAGACCGGCTCGACACGAAGGCTATAGAATCTAGCGAACGTGTTAGGTGTCACCCAGCCCGCAGCTCTACAGATGTCTGTTAGCGAGGCGCCACGAGCCAGCGCCCAGGAAGATGCGACGCCTCTCGTGGAGTGCGCATGCAACCTGAGTGGGCAGGGCACGCCCTGAGCTTGGTAAGCCAGGGCGATGGCATCCACTATCCAGTGGGCCATCCTCTGCTTGGAGACAGCCTTTCCCTTCTGCTGGCCTCCATAACAGACAAAGAGCTGGTCTGAGGTCCTGAAGCTTTGAGTTCTGTCTATGTACAGTCGCAAAGCGCGAACTGGACAGAGCAAAGCCAGGGCTGGGTCTGCCTCCTCCGGGGGCAGCGCTTGCAGGCTCACTACCTGGTCCCAGAAGGGAGTGGTAGGAACCTTGGGCACATAGCCAGGCCGGGGTCTCAGTACCACGTGGCCGTCACCCGGCCCGAACTCTAGGCACGATTCGTCGACCGAAAAAGACTGCAGGTCCCCTACCCTCTTGATGGAGGCCAATGCAACCAGCAGCAAAGTCTTCATAGACAGAATCTTTAAGTCTGCTGATTGCAAGGGCTCAAAGGGAGCAATCTGAAGTGCTCTCAGCACCAGAGCAAGGTCCCAAGAGGGTATGGAGGGAGGACGAGGAGGATTCAATCGCCTCGCCCCGCTAAGGAACCTGGCGACCAGGTCGTGCTGACCAACAGACTTGCCATCTATGTGGTCATGATATGCGGAGATAGCAGCAGTATGGACTTTGAGGGTGGAGGGGGACAGCCTACGCTCCAACCCCTGCTGCAAGAAGGAAAGCACGACACCGATCGAGCATCTTCGGGGGTCCTCTCGACGAGAAGAACACCACTCGACGAACAGGTTCCACTTCAAGGCGTAAGCCCGTCTTGTAGACGGTGCACGTGCCGAAGTGATGGTGTTAAGTACCTCGGGGGGTAAGTCACCTAGAACCTCCGCGTCCCGTCCAGGGACCAGACATGGAGTTTCCAGAGGTCTGGACGCGGGTGCCAGAGAGTGCCCCGTCTCTGAGAAAGAAGGTCCTTCCTCAGAGGAATGGGCCAGGGAGGGGCTGTCGCGAGGAGTGAGAGTTCTGGGAACCAGGTCCGGTTGGGCCAATAGGGCGCAACTAGCAGGAACTGCTCCTCGTCCTCCCTGACTTTGCACAGGGTCTGTGCAAGTAGGCTCACTGGGGGAAACGCATATTTGCGAAGGCGCCGGGGCCAGCTGTGCGCCAGTGCATCTGTTCTGAGTGTTCCCTCGGACAGGGAGTAAAACAACCGGCAATAGGAGGTTTCTGGTGATTCAAACAGGTCTACCTGAGCCTCTCCGAACTCTCTCCAAATCAGCTGGACCACCTGGGGGTGGAGTCGCCACTCTCTTGGCAGCGCAGCTCGTGATAGCTCGTCGGCTACACGGTTGAGCACACGGGGAACATGAATGGCACGAAGCGACCTCAGATGCTTCTGACTCCAAAGGAGGAGATGGCGGGCGAGTTGCGACATGCGACGGGAGCGTAGACCACCTTGACGGTTGATGTACGCAACGGTCGCAGTGTTGTCTGTACGAACCAGTACATGCTTGCCCCGTAGCGGCCCTTTGAGGCGGCACAGAGCAAGGCGTACCGTTAGCAACTCGAGGCAGTTGATGTGCCAATGCAGATGGGGGCCCGTCCGCACCCCAGCCTGTGGCAGAGGCATCTGCGAATACCACAGCATGCCGGGACACCTGCTCTAGGGGCACTCCAGCCTGAAGAAACAAGGGGTCCGACCACGGGCTGAAGGCTTGGCGGCACTCCTGAGTGATTGCCACCCGGAACGTGCAGCGTTGCCACGCCCATCTCGGGACCCGGCCGTGGAGCCCCACCCATCTCTGGGTCACCCGTCTCAGGGGTGATTTTTCACTAACCACTTAAACAGTAGCAGAGACGGGAGGCGTCATTTTCCTGCAGCGGACACAGTAGAGCAGACTGGGCCGGAGTTTTTTTTTTTTCTGCAGGGGACAACACCCTTGGCAACGAGCAGACTGAGGGCCCACGAGGAACTCAATGGTTTGTCGGGGGAGGCTCCCCGGTCTGCCACTAACTGAGGAGAACTGCTGGGCTCAGTCCCCGACAGTGTCACCGAAAAGGCCACCTTGTGAGATGGGAGTGTCGAGAAAGCGTTTAGCTTGACGACCTCTTGCACCTCAGCAAAGTAAGCCAGGGGGGCGCTTCTGGACCACTGAGGTGGACATCGTCTGGCCGAAGGCCTGCACTGTGACTTTGATCACAGTTAGTCAACAAGCGCAGCTCAACCCCGGCTCAGAACTACCTTCATGCATAAAGAGTGCCTTGGCCTCACATGCAGGGTGGGTGTGGTCTGTGAACAGCCACCCCACCCATAAGGGTAGTGAGAGAGTAAAAACTTATGCAGATTTTGGCACTTTTGGCATTCCATATTTATGGCACCAATATAGCTCCATACTGCCAAGTTTTTCCATGCACATCCGGAACACCCGGGAAAGCATGGCTGTAAACTCTGAATCTGAGTCAGCATAAGCACACACCATTACAGTGGGCAGCGTCACCCTCATTTCCAGAGCATAACAGCCCTCTCTCCGATGCTGCAATCGACATCTGACCCTCAGCTGGAGCCCTGAATGAAATGCTAGGTTCCCCTATGAAAAGGACCAGCAATCCAATCCAGAAGCTGCACAGCATGTAATGCGCTAGAGAGGGAGGGGCCCTAGGGGGTTGGTTCCCCGAAGGAACCCCTCAACCTCAAGTCACCCAAGCCATTTCACCAAAGTGGCGCTACAATGTGGCGCTACAATGGAGATTAGGCAAGGAGACCGCGCATCTAGAGTGCCGAGCGAGCGCTGGGTTGCCGTGACAACCCGCGCTGCAGCCCGACAGCTCGACGGCACATGACAGGCAGAGGAGCGAGAGGTTTGCTCTCGCTGATCTCCGCGGTCTCCCAGAGTGTCGGGCAGACCCGCGGCTGTGCTTTTACACACAAGTGGCAGCTGGCCAACAACAGAGGGGACTCAGGCTTCCCGGAGAAAGAAGAGTCACGACCGGTGTGTCGACGTGATCATGTTCTCATACGAAAACATGAAGCACCCACGAACATCGTTTCAGCATGCGCCCAGACATGTGAAACAGTGATCGTGGCCATCAGTGAGGACAGGAAACGACCGCATCCAGAAACACACAAATAGAATGTCATCTTTAAAAAGACGCAAGCTCTACTTGTGTAAGCTCTTTTAGGGACTTTACTCTTTTAGAGTGCTGAAGCACGCAGGGGAACGGCCGCCGCAACACAGACAGGGATTGTGTGTAGCCTGTCGTGTGCTCTTTCTCTCTTTGAAGGCGCTCACTCTTACCTGCCGTAAAAACGGCTTTCAGCGCTCGAAGCGCACCGTACCGGACGTGAGAACAGCCTTCTGACGCTGTCAAAACAGCTATTTGCTCTATAATGGCAAACGAAACAAAAAACAGAAAATAAAGAGAGGACTTCGACCCCGCTGCAGTGCTGTTCGCCCGCACTCGAAAAAAAGAGAAGTTCAACCAAAAAGCTTGACTCGTCTTCTAGCAGACACTTGCTTGCAGAGAACAGGAACAAACACCGTTTGGCTCCGAAGCGAAAAGCTGAAGATGCAACGCACCTGCTGCTCGTTATATACCCGCGCTGCGAGGCGAGCAGCTGATGCATATGATTGCATGCCAATGTGCATTGGCTCGTTGTAGTTACACTCTAAGTAGATTGGCCTCTCTAGCGAGATTCCTATTCGTCGGTCTGTCCGACGTACGTCGAATGTGACCGACTGAATGGGAACACAATTATACACAGACAGTTGACATATATACACAATTTAGAAAGCAGCCTTATAAACCCCAGGCGATGACGTCAAAGTAGAGTGTCCGTAATAACGCTTCAGATTAACCATGTTAAATACATCAGTTTTAGGTGAGTTGCCTCAGCACACAGTGTAATTTATTGGCCCTGTTTTGCTTTTTACTTCAGCTGGTACTCCCACTTGGGCATTAGCTTGGTAGAAAATTTATTAGAGGAACTGGAAAGAGCTTGGACACACAAGTCATAGTGACTCCTTAAAATAGTTTGTAACAGTTCGTAAATGCATTCATAAGTGCAGGAAGATTTAGAAGAACTAGAGAGTTTTAAAATGCCCTCTCTGAGCAGTGGCAGCTAATAGCGCCAGCATTCACCCGGAAGTCATGGATTTCTCCTGTGTTGAATGAAGAAACGATGACAAACTTGCATGGTTAGTTTGACTCTTGTAGTAGGGAAGAGTTCTTTCTCTCTTCTAGGTAAGCATATGGGGTGCTGGTTGAGGCCTGGCCGTGGAACACCCAGCAGATGTGGAGTGTTGGCCGGAGGAGGCAAGAGAGAGGGAGGGGGAGCTGTGTGTCACTCTTTAAAGTCTGGGAGAAGCTACACCTCTTAGGGTCAACCTGATCAATAAGTGGGAAATTCCTCTGTTTTTGAGCATGATTAAACTGGGCCTGGGATTGTTTTCATTTATACTCCAATTAATACAGCAAACACAAATTGCAAAATGCATCCTATGAGGAAGTTATACATGAAAGTGTAAGTCATGAAATGAGCATTAATTTGATTGGAGACACAATATACGTGAGGTTACATGAACTAGTAGTTCGCACATAAGACATGCATAAAACAAAATACAAAACAAAAGACACTTTACAAGACAGTTATAATCATACGCACAATGTCCTGGGGTGCATGTTCATTTATAGAAAAGTTTGTCTATAAATTGAGGCAGAAGAGTCTGTTTTTACAAGCTTTGTGACTTCTCTATGGCCTAGTGATTCAAAGTTAGTTTAATGCCTACAAAAACGACTGGTTTGGACAACAACGAGCTTCTTCCCGGGTTGGTGACATCATAAACCCTGCAAAACACTGCCCTCAGGAACACGCAACAAAGTGGGCGAGGCCATGTGGCGCAGCATATGGAAGCGGAAGAGTTGTGTACACCGGACGCGAGCGGCGCGACAAAAGATAATAGAACCCATTATAATCAGTGTTATTTTCTACACTGGATGCGGCGCTGAAGACAGCTTCCAGAATCTACATGAGTTCAATGCTGGATTTGCTCAAAGGCTTTTACTGAAAGATGGAGCAGTTCCCACTTTAAAAGCAGAAGCTGCTGTTTATCTGCCCCAGACTGTAAGTATGTTTTATTGTTTCTACATGTCTTTTAAACGTATAGTTCTGTTGCTATTTTTGGTTGCATCAAGGACGTAAACAAAGACCAACTCGTTTTTGCTTCGCTAGCCAGTTAGCTAAATTCTACAAACACCAACAAACTTTTACTTTCATAGACAAACAGTTGTTCATACTATAAATTAAACGCTACCTTTACAAAAATGCTACTACTCAGTCATGTATTCAGCTACAGTAAAACTTTAATCAGGATAAAACCGTATATTGAAAGCTAACAAACAGCAGTGACAGCATATCTAAACACTTTGACACAAATACTAAATTAAATACCATTCATAAACGTCCTTTAAAGGGTTAGTTCACCCAAAAATGAAAATTCTGTCCTTTATTACTCACCCTCATGCCGTTCCACACCCGTAAGACCTTTGTTAATCTTCGGAACACAAATTAAGGTATTTTTGTTTAAATCCGATGGCTCAGTGAGGCCTTCATAGGGAGCAATGACATTTCCTCTTTCAAGATCCATTAATGTACTAAAAACATATTTAAATCAGTTCATGTGAGTACAGTGGTTCAATATTAATATTATAAAGCGACGAGAATATTTTTGGAGCGCCAAAAAAAAAAAAAAAAAAAAAGACTTATTTAGTGATGGCCGATTTCAAAACACTGCTTCAGGAAGCATCGGAGCATAATGAATTAGGGTGTCGAATCAGCGGTTCGGAGCGCCAAAGTCACGTGATTTCAGCCGTTGGCAGTTTGACACGTGATCTGAATCATGATTCGATACACTGATTCATCCATAGGATTTCAACTAAAATATCTTAATTTGTGTTCCGAAGATTAACGAAGGTCTTACGGGTGTGGAACGGCATGAGGGTAAGTAATAAATTACAGTATTTTCATTTTTGGGTGAACTAACCCTTTAAAAGCCGCGATTGCAGAGGTTCTGCTTGACCCTCTTCATCTGGGTCTGATTCGGGCTCAATTTGATACAGCAATATAGACGCCATTATTTACATTTCCACTGAAGCACATGTAATGGCTCTGGTAACAACAAATGGTTAGGGGCGTGGCGTTTCCGGACACTTCAGTGAATCACGATACACTGGGCCAGCTAACCAATCTGAGCACATTGCGTATTTCGGAGGGAGTGGCTTCATAGAAGCAGGAAGTCAAATGAGCCGTTCAAATGATAATGGAAACAGAGGTGTAGAATAAAGGTAAAATATATGAAAAATACGTTTTTTTTTAAAAACAAAGCATTAAGACATGTTAAACTGTGCCCCAAAAACACAATCAAGCCTAGAAAAAAAACACTGAACCACCCCTTTAAAACGTCTTAAAAAGCCACATATGTACACCAGGGAAATCTAAATTTTCTAGGGGACCATGCCCCCGTACCCCCCCAAACAAACAACATTTTCTGACCAGGGTAATTATGAAACCCAGCGTACGGCCCGGCTTATATTCTATCTAATGAAATCTGAGGTAAACGTGTATTTCTACAAATGTGCGCACTTTTGGACTAAAAGTTTGTATGTGTATGCACTGTGATCAAAAATAAATGGGGCCAAATGCGATTGAATGTAAAGGTTTGTGTCTCGTTATTCTATTAATAACTACCGATTGATTTTGCATTTCTATTAGAAATTAAGAATTATTAGTGTCATTGTAAATTGTGCAAATATCTAAGCTATCTAATACTTCAAATCTCAAGGTTAAATCAGAAGATTTTTTGTAAAAATGTTTCTGTAACAGCTGCCAAAAAATAGTATATAGCTCCACTGTGAGTTTTAACATATTTTCAAAAAAAAAAAAAAAAAACTTTTCAAAACATCCCTTCTTCTGTTTTTTTCACAAATCGCAATATATAATATATATATATTAAACATTGTTTGTACCATATTTGTCACTGTTTTAATTTTAATATACAAAAATTATCTGGTCAAATAGTTGGATTTCTGTGCACTTTGTGATTATGGACAATGCATGACTTTTATTTTGGAGTGACGACATGACGTCATAAGACTGCGCCGCACACCTGCATCTGTTGTGATTCTGCTGAATAAAGGTTTGTTTTAAGAATTTAAGCTGTTTTAATCGACAGAAACAGTGTTGTAGTTTTAATAGTTTTACCAGCGATGTTAAAATAGTTTATTTACTATTTAATGTAACATTGTGATTCTTTAACTAAGTGTAATGAAGGATATTTGTGTGAGTAAAGCTCATCCACTGATGAGAAACAGTAAACCTGCGTCTCATTTCTCTCTATATATCATAAATCAGTTTATCATGAACACGAGTTCAGTCTCTGGCGAGTAATGATGGAGAAACTGAACTTTTCAACTCCGAGTCAATTGAACCAAATACTTTGGTAAATGATTCAGTGAATCACGACACGTGCTGCTCAAACAGTGAACATGAACAACAAACACTAACAAACTAACTAATCATGTTTTCATCAAAGAGTAATCATTTAAATATAATCTATAACTCATTAAATACCAAATGTAGATCATAAATATCTAAATATGAAGTTTATTAATTTGCAGCGTTAGTTTTGAGTGTTTTTGTTTGAACAGGTCCATTTAAGACCATTAATTCTGTTAATTATTCTCTTCTTAAAGATGGCGTTTATTAAAGAGGAGACTGAAGACATGAAGATTGAGTTTAATAAAGAGGAGTTTGAAGAAATAAAGATTGAAGAAACATTCAGTGTGAAACATGAAGATACTGAGGAACAAACAGGTTGGTTTTATTCTCACAGCTGAACTCAGTCATTTGATCATTATTAAAATGTCCAGCTCTACAGAAATAGAGAATATACAGAAGTATAATCTTACAGAATTCATTCATTCCAGCATAATATCATTCAGTTATAAATTATCAAGTGCACCTGAAGATCTTAATTCACTGCTTCAGGTGTGATTGATCAGGGTTGGATCTGAACTCTGCATGTATGTAGATCTCCAGGAACAGGACATCTAGTGTTTCATTCCTATTCAACTGCGCTCCGTCTGTTTGATGCACATGTTCGTACTGGTATTTGTAGAAAATGCACACTTGCATGAATTTGTAACAGTTATAGTATAACCAGTTTTGTGCTGAGGAGAAAACATCACATAAGCACTCATTCTTTCCGTCTAATGTCACTAGTGTGATCGCTCTGTACCGTGCCCTGGCCCGCCTGAAGAGGCAGTGAGATCGCTAACTGTGCCGGAGTACAGAATGGCTACTACTATTGTGTGTGCTATGTCTGACATTACAACAACAAATATCTTCTATTACTTATTGAATAGTAAAACACTTTTCAATTAATTTAAATCATTCGAGTATATTTAGGTTTATATCGGGTGCGGTTCTCACCTTATTGATGAACAGGAATTGTAGTTTGCAAATTCCTCCATCAATGTCAGCTCTTTTCTAACAAGCTGATGATCTTAACCAGATGTGAAAAATAAAGGATACATACAAAATGTACAGTGGTGGGTCCCTTTGGACCAGGTTTGAAAACCACTGGTGTATAAGATCTATAGATGGGCAACTCTGGTCCTGGAGGGACACTATTCTGCAGAGTTTAGCTCCATCTTTGATCAAACACACCTGTAAAAAATAAACCCAACCCCAAAATGTAACAATAAAGGCTGATTTTTATTTCTCTGTCACACCTACACCCAAGACTCTGCGCAGTAGTCTATGTTAGGGGTGTGCACAAATAGTCCAATATTTGAATATGCAATCTGTAATTGATATTCGAAAAAATAAAAAGACTATTCGAATTTTACTGTTTAAAAGGTTTCTTTTATTTGATATTCACAAAATGTTGAGGAAAGACAGCTGTCCATCACAGCATTCACGACAGGTAAGCGCAGCTGTAACCCAAGTGAGCAGAGAAGATAACTTATGTGATAGCAAAATGATTTTGAGACATATGCTTCCTTTAAGTTTCATCGAGGGAGATATATTTACAGAAAATACAAAGTGCTGCTGTTGGAAACTTAGCTTAACACACTGTCATGTATTATCGTTATCTTTGTGTCTCTGCAACGTCTGTCAGTGCAGCTCGTTTTCTCACCCGAGCATGTGGATATTATAGTTTTTTCTCAACATGAACATGTGAAACAATATAAACACGATAATCATATACTGACTCGAGTGTATTATGTATATTACGTTTTGTACGATAACTGGCGCTTTATTAGTGTTTTTTCCCGTTCGCGCTGCTTGAACTTAAATGCTTTTGTTCTTTATATGTGTAACGTATGGGACGGGACAACGGAGTTGGAGATCCACATGCAGGCTTTATAAATAGGATGAGCGTAGTCGTACAGGCAGAGGGTCAAACACCAGCAAACAGATACAAGAAGGCAAGGCAAAAGAGTAATCCAATCACAGGCAAAGGTCTAGGCAGGCAGCAAACGATCATCAACAAGGAAACGGTCCAGGGTCAAAAACACAGGCAAGGATCAAGCAACATTGAGACAAGGTCGGATACAAGGCTAAACAATAGCTGTGTCTCATTTCGAAGGCTGCGTCCTCCAGAGGTCACATTCAAAGGTTGCATACGTCATTGAGGCTGTATCGTTTCAGAAAAGTAAGTAGGACTCTCCGAATGTGACCTTTGAATGCGTCCTTTCACAGGAATTCGGAGGATGCGTGAGGTGTATCCTTTACTGCTGCAGATAGCCCACAATTCTTTGCGTCTCTGTTAACAACCGTCATTTATTTGAAAAAAATAAAAAATAAATGGCGGCGTCGGCAAATGTACATACAAGCGAAGATGTGTTTAGATGTAAGTAGTTTCAAGTTTGTTTTTGTTTTAAACTTTCTTCCTAATATCCTCCTCTTTTGTCTCTGTAACGGATATCTGTTGTACATAAGCCAGCTCCTCAAGCATTAACAAAAAAAAAAAAAAACAAGTAAATACATTTTCTTTTTAAATTACATACAAATTTATTAAAAATTTTCATTCATTGGCTGAGAGCGCAACGAGGCTGCCGTGAACGCGTTGGCATAGCAACGATATACTTCCTGTTTCCTTTCCTGCCTGTGTGTCCTACAAAAGACGTCTCGTTTAATTCTGGCTAAGGACACTCCATATACCGCATCCTCACAGAATTCGTCCTCTTGAGGATGCAGCCTTCGAAATTAAATTAAATGAGACACAGCTATAATTCAGCAATGAGTGTGTGTGAGTGCAGCTTATAAAGTGTCACTGATGGGAAACAGGTGCGAGTGCATGATTGGTTCCTAGGTGGGGGGATTGTGGGAAATGGAGTCCATATGATGATAATAGAACACAGACCCAGGGCACATGTAACAATATGTTAAGATATAGTGTAAGCTTGTTTTGTATATTGCCTAATCGTAAGCTTGTCTAGAAATGGTTACAAAATCTTGATAAATATATAAAAAAATAACATCTTTCTCGTTTAACGTCATTTAAATGAACGAATATTAGTTTTTTACGAGCACATATATTTGAATACAAAATTTTGGAAAAATGCCCATCCCTAGTCTATGCGTCGGTTTTTAATTTATACTTCAGTGTCGTTGTCTGTGTCGACGTGCATGCAGAGTCCACGTAGTGTCCACGGTCTTGAGTATCAAGGCAAAAGCCAAAGAAGAAGCACCTTGTCATGTACGTTGTCAGAGAAGCAGCAAATAGGTAACGACTTTTGTTGTAGTTTGATTGCATGTATCCCCTGAAACAAAGTTTTTTCATTCCTATGGAAGTTGAAAACACCCTGTTACGAGGTTCAAACGTGTGGAAGGAAGATGGCAGGGTCAGCGTGACTGGAACTCGTGGTTTATTCAGTTCTTATATGGTACAAACAAATAAAAGTTGTGCTCTCTGCACTCTCAAAACTTAATCAACATAAAGCTGTCAACACAGTAATCAAATTCCAGTCTCCACGAGTGTCCAGTCAGTCTCTCTCTCAGCCACTTCCTTTTTCCTGGTGGCTTTATCTGGTCTTCCCATGTCAATTACTGCAACGAGACACAAGTGTTTATCATTTGCACTTGACCTACTTATGCACCGCTCGTCTCCTGCCTCTCTCTCCCGCTGCAGACCTCGTTGAACCACGCACCCCTTGCCACACACTCGCTCTTCTCCGATTGCTCCGCACCAATTTTTTGACCCAAGGGAGGGATTTTAACAGACCAATCACAGCGCTTGCGGTCTGGGTAGAATTGATGCGTTGTTACATCTTTTTTAAGAGGTTCGCATCAGGCTATGTCATAGGCTACATGTGGTACTCACAGCCTACGCTGTACCTACAGCGTACACGTGATGCAGAAGTATAAATCAGCCTCTTCAGGAATAAATCAAGTATAAATCAAGTCTTCAGGAATGCTTGAAAATTACAGGCAGGTGTATTTTAGGCATGAAACGTAACTCTGCAAAAGAGTGGTCCTCCAGTACCAAAGCTGCCCATCCCTGATCCATAGGATACAAACATGTTGTTGGTTTTGATGCTTTAAATGTTTAAATTGTTTTATGTCTATTTTTGCCCTAGACCTACTGGCACTGAGAGAGGCGAGTCTTGAACTTAATGAAAGGCAAGAAGAGGAAGAACATTATTATAAACATCATTTCATGACTGGGGAAAGAGCGACACAGGCTTCCTCACAAAAAAGAGCCCAAAAGACTGGAACTAAAAGTTATTTCACCTGCCAACAGTGTGGAAAGAGTTTCACATGTGAAGAAACCCTTAAAGTCCACATGAGAATTCATACGGGAGAAAAGCCTTACACCTGCCAACAGTGTGGAAAGAGTTTCAGACATAAAGAAACCTTTAAATACCACATGAGAATTCACACTGGAGAAAAGCCATATATCTGCCAACAATGTGGAAAGAGTTTCAGTCATAAAAGAAGCCTTATAGTCCACATGAGCATTCACACTGGAGAGAAGCCTTACACCTGCCAACAATGTGGAAAGAGTTTCACACGTGAAGAAAGCCTTAAAGTCCACATGAGAATTCACACTGGAGAAAAGCCATATATTTGCCGACAATGTGGAAAGAGTTTCAGTCATAAAAGAAGCCTTAAAGTCCACATGAGAATTCACACTGGAGAAAAGCCATATATTTGCCGACAATGTGGAAAGAGTTTCAGTCATAAAAGAAGCCTTAAAGTCCACATGAGAACTCACACTGGAGAGAAACCTTTCACCTGACAACAGTGTGGAAAGAGTTTCACACATGAAGAAAGCCTTAAAGTCCACATGAGAATTCACACTGGAGAAAAGCCATATATCTGCCGACAATGTGGAAAGAGTTTCAGTGACAAAGGAAACCTTACAGTCCACACAACTATTCACACTGGAGAAAAGCCTTACACCTGTCAAGAGTGAGGAAAGAGTTTCAACAGAAAAGGAAGACTTGAAATCCACATGAGAATTCACACTGGAGAGAAACATTATGCCTGTCAACAGTGTGGAAAGAGTTTCAGTCGAAAAGAAAGCCTTAAAGACGACATGAGAATTCACACTGGAGAAAATCCTTATTTTTAGATTTTGAAAGTGCTGTAAATAATTCTGAGTTTCAGCATTCCAGCAAAGGTGAATTGAGAGAAGGAGTTCTGAGAGTGTTACAGAATCTTGTTGGACCAAAGGTGGACTGGTCAAAGATCACTAGTTGTGTATAGAAGAAGGATGAAACTGTAAGTGAGTACACTGAAAGATTTTGTCAGTCAGCTGCAGCATACAGTGGAATAGCTGACACTCCAGAGAAGGTGTTAGAGGATAATGGACCACTGGTCCGCATGTGGTTTGATGGGCTTTCATCAGAATACAGAAATGCATTGCCTTTCTTAGACCTCACATGGTCCAATGGAACCCTGCAAAACAACTTGGATAGGTTAGCTATTTGGGAAAGAGACTCAGATGTCAAGACAAGAGTAAAGATTGCAGCAGCATCCTTTAAGGTCAACATAGAGAAACAACAGAAACGTAAATGTCCTAAGAGAGAAGGCAGTTGTCATTACTGTGGTAAACCTGGACATTGGATGAAAGAGTGTAGAAAAAACAAAAAGACATTTAAAGAAATGAACAGCTTTACTCAGCTCCTACTCAGTCTACTTGCTACATTGAAACTGCCCCTCCCCTCTTCTCCAAACACTTGGAGCAACAGCTTGTTGACATGCTAACCATTTGGGCTGTGAGTGCTTAATTTCCCCAGTAATCTACAAGAAAGCTGAAAGACTCATTCTGAACAAAAGAAAGTTGACTGTCACTTCCACCATTGGGGGTACACTGGTTAAGTACACTCACAGCCTTAAATGTTATGCTACAGCACACTCCATTCACTTATCCATCCTCTATGGGTTATGATGTCTGCTATGACTGATGTTTTATTGGAAGATGGAGATGTAGCACAGTAAAGTTTGCAAATTAACTACAGGAAGAGAATAGGACACGCAGACCAGTGAGGAGCCCAGGGAAGAACCGAAGTGCATAAGGCCTCGGGGGCCAACCCTGTGGTGAAGACTTCCTCATAGGTTTCCCCTTCTCAGTTTATCCCCACCTTACTGGTCTATAGGTGTCAAATTGATTAAGACTAGGTTAAGAAAAAGAAGAACAAAACCACTATACGATCACTAGAAGTTTATGATGATCAGAGTTAGACAGAAAAAACTATACGATCATCAGAGGTCTAACGTACTAAAGTCTATGCATGAATACTGCTGGTCTGCTGTTTCTTTGTTTTCTTGTGTTGCAGGTATGTGTATATGCCATGACGGCTCATAAGCAGCACCTGGTGTAAAGCATCACCTCAGATATCCATGTACAACCTTCATGACAATATCTGAGCAACTTGGAACAGACATGGAAATGCGTTGGAAATGGACTCCACAGCTATTCAGGCGCCATGGACTTTTAGGACTTCCACACTTATGCTACATGGTTTTCTGTGTCATCATGTAGTTTATACAACATATTACCACCCTGTGTTGTATATGTGTGTCAACAGTATACTCAAGTTAAAGAACAACTCTTATGTAAATGTTGGACACGACATAGAATAAGATGTATGTGCCTGTATCTGTTACAAGTTACATGACTGGAAGATGGGACATATGTTAACAAACATAGGTTATAGAAGGGATTTAAGAAGGTTTAAATTTGTATTATGTGAGAGTTATTAGAACTCTCAAAGGGGGGACTGTGGGATTACAAATTTAAGAATCTGTTTAAGATCTGCTGATCCTACATCCTGACATAACCTCACATGAAATACTAAGGTGAAGTATATTGTATTTAACATTTAGAGGTAAAGATAATGACAATTTAAGGAGATCGAGGCAGGCAGCCCAGGTGTCTGTAACATTAACCTTTTGTCTTCATGCACTTCCTGACCATTTGGCAGGACAAGCTCAAGATACAGCTCTGCCTATGTCTCTATGATAATGTAAAGGTATGGGCGATACTGTCAGACTGTGTGGATTAGCACCTATGCATTTGAATGACACCGTTATGCTGATTAGATCATGGCTGGGAAATGTAGGGAATGGGCTGATTCCTGCACTGCATTTGCATGCTTTGTTTAGATTGTCTCCACCTCTACTCTATGTATCCCTCCCCCTTGAATGTATATAAACTACAATGTACCCTGCCTTAGTTGGACTTGGATGACTACAGCGTACAGCGCGTTCCTCAATAAAGAGTAACTTCTGCTTGAAAGATATCCCAACGTCTCCTGGTCTCTGCTTTGACGAGGAAAAAGTTTCCTACATGCCGTTAGCGGCGTCTGACTAGGGTTGACACGTGGGGTGATGACATCATCATTTCTCAAAATATACGGATAGGCTGTACACACGATAACGCAAAGATGGTGTTTTCAGATTTATCCACTCTGGAACCCGGTTTCACCTTCTGAAAACGCCGGATCCGTGTGGACAAAATGCCTATCCGATACAAAATTTATGCGTATTCACAAAAATGTGTCTCCATGTGGACAGGCCCTAAGTTTTCTCAGTGTGTTCCGCACCGTCGACTGAAGTTGGTCCTCGTCTGCTTTTTTTTCCCCGGACGATTTGATATGTTGAATCGGCATCGATGCTCCTCGGTCCATCAGGCCATCTGATCATTCTGCACACCTGCTGGTTCGGAAAAGCATTTCATCTTACGCAGGCGCAGAAGGGACGTGCTATTTGTCCGTCGGCTGTCTAGCATCGGTTTGGTGTGTCAGGGCAACATTGGACACAGACGTGAGCCAAAACCACAGTCTGCTTTCGACACCACTAGTTCGTCGGTGTCGGCTTGGTGTGTTCCTGCCTTTATACCTGCACTCTGTGCAGGAATGGCTTCACACAGGAACGAAGCCTTGGGGAACACATGAATATTCACACTGAAGAGAAGTCATTTACATGTGGTCAGTGTGGAAAGAGTTTCATATTTAAAGGGGACCTTAAGGTCCACATGAGGATTCACTCGAAAGAGAACGGTTTTAGAAGTCGTCACTGTGGAAAGAGCAGAGGTGTAAAGAGTACCTAAAAAACAATTCTTGAATAAAAGTACACATACTTTACAACGAAAATGACTCAGTTACAAGTTAAAAGTGACCAATTCTAAGACAATTTGAGTTAAAGTCTTGGAGTATCTGATTTTAACTGTACTTAAGTATTTACTCATGCTGAATTTAGGCTTGAAAATCTTCCCCCCCTACGCTCCCACTTTTCCAGAGCTTTACACGCCCATTTTCACAGAGATTTTGAGCTTTGAAGGACCAGGGGAAAACAGGGGGCGTTTCATGACCATTTAACAATGGACAAAATTTATATATATTTCTTCCCCCCACTCTCTGACCTCCTGAAGGCTGCTGTTTAATTTGGCATTCGGCAGAAAAGCGAAACACGTAGGAAAAACTAAGACACGTTGGGGGAAGCATTTCAATAACCCTATGAATGCATATAAAAATGCTGAATCAAATCAAATTAATTGAATCGCATCGAATTTTAATGTAAATCGTCTTGAAAAGAATCGTTCTGAATTTGCAAAAATTGTTCGTGAACAAATTGAACACCTATGAATTGTGAATTGAATCGATTCGCTGTCTACCCCAAGATTCACAGCTCTAATATTCACCCTTTAAGACATTTTTAATAATATTTGAATAAAGATTTTGTAAGTATATTGGTTCGGGCCCTGGTGCGGAGTCGGGAGCTGGCTCGGGCTCTGGTGCGGAGTCGGGAGCTGGTTCGGGCCCTGGTGCGGAGTCGGGAGCTGGTTCGGGCCCTGGTGCGGGCCCTGGTGCGGAGTCGGGAGCTGGCTCGGGCTCTGGTGCGGAGTCGGGAGCTGGCTCGGGCTCTGGTGCGGATTCGGGAGCTGGCTCGGGCTCTGGTGTGGAGTCGGGAGCTGCCTCGGGTTCTGGTGTGGAGTCTGGAGCTGACTCGGGCTCTAGTGCAGAGTCTGGAGCTATCTCGTGGAAGGCTGGAGCTGGCTCGAGGGCAAGGAACTTGGTTGGCACCGGCAGGGCAGGGAGCTTGGGTGGCGCCGGCAGGGCAAGGAGCTTGGGTGGCACAAGTATGGCCTCTGGGGTGGCCTTCGGGCCTACAGCGAGCTCTGGGGCGGACTCATGGGCTGGAACGGGTTCTGGAGCAGACTCACGGGCTGGAATGGAGTCTGGAGATGACTTGGTCACAGCGTCTACCACTAGACGCTGGCGAAGCGGCCATCTTGTCCGTAGACGTTGGCGGAACGGCCATCTTGTCCGTAGACGCTGGCGAAGCGGCCATCTTGTCCGTAGACGTTGGCGGAACGGCCATCTTGTCCGTAGACACTGGCGAGCTTGAGTGCGTAGCAACCAGCGGGCTTGAGTGCGAAACGGCCGGCGGAGGCTTCGGAATGCCAGCTGCTCGTGCTGAAGTCAGCGGTGGATCTTCCACACTGGACAACAATCCTCTCCGCTCGTGGACGGATCCGGAGACGTGACGTGACTCTGGGCGATCAGCGAAGACGTGACGTGACTCTGGGCGATCAGCAGAGACTAGGGCTGGGCGATATGACGAAATTATCGTATATCGACGATGTCTCATATGTATCGCGATATCGATTATAACAGTCAGTTACAGACGATAATCGACAATATCGTAAAAATGACAATTGATAAACCTAGGAAGTTGCCAAATACATTATAAATAATCTAGTAGTTACCATACACTTGCATTTTTATTGTTTTTGATGCATACAGTACGTGTTAAGCAAAACATTAAAGGTAGTAGGCTAGGATAAGACGTCTGTATAACCTACGCAAAGAGAAGCACGTTACAAATAACGAACTCGACATAGCTTGGCTACAAGTTTTAAACGGCTCTAGAAATATTATAGGCTATTAAAATATAATTAATAGAATATAAATAATAGCCTACAAATAATCAAACGTGGAAACCTGTAAAATTTAAAAGATAACGTAAAAAAGAAAATGAAAGCGAAACCTTTAAACAAATATTTTATTCACACAATGCTAAATTAAATGCTAATGCAAAATTAAAACAAATGATTTCGGTTTTTAGACAAAATTTTTTAAAAATAAAATAAAATCCAAACACCATAAAGTTATTTAATTGAGCCTAATGTTTCTAAAACATTAAGCTAACGAAACAATCTAACGCAGGTTTCTAGACAGGATAACAAGCATATTCACCTTTTCCGGGGTTAAAGCATTACAGTATGGGGTGACAATTTGACCTGCTAAAAACCCTTTCTGAAGGACTGCTTGTTGCAGGTACACACAAAAATTTTCACGTTACAAGACACATGAGTGGGAAGCGGCTTTCATTATTTTTCCACCACGCAAGTGGGTTCTCCTCTCCGTCTATTACATCCTCCAAAAGATAGGCCGCGAGCTCAGCCGCTGCCCGATCCGCTTCACTCGTAGGTGGTTTTTTGGTCTTTCCCAGGAGATCATTCAGTGTGTTTTTTTTCTTCTTCAAAGGCACCTCTTGAGCGATGGTGATTGTTCTTCCGCATTCTCAAGATTTTTCATTCGACGGCACTCTGTGATGGCATTAAGCACTTCTGTCTTAGTTTGCTCCAGTTCGTTCAAATTAAAGCCTCCTCTGTAGCAGGGATCAAGCAGAGTGCTGATTCGGAGAAGTTTTTGGGTTGCGTGGTTGTCATATTTGGCGTCTAATTCCTCCAAGATGCCAGTCTTAATTTTTTTACCTAGCTGTGTGTCATCGTCGGTTTCCGTTAAGACGCGGCGTGTGTGTTGTAGCACCGGGGTGACAGACGAAACAGTAACATATGTTTCTCCTGACAAAACGTCGGTCAATTCTGCTACAGGCTTCAGTCCATTGTTAACAGACTCCAGGACTGAAATATCTTGCCACGTTAAGTTTGGTAGTGGACGTCGGCTTTTGTCATCCGCAAAGACCCGTCGTATTGCTGGAGTCTGCTCCAGAATCCTTTCTGTCATCTTCAGCTTCGAGCCCCAGCGCGTTGGACTGTCCTACAATTAATTAATAAACAATACAAAAAACATTACTAATTAAATTTAGTAAAAGTTTTAATATCAATCTTTTAAGACTTGTTTTTCTTTTAAAATAGATTAAATAATTTATTTTAAGATATTTAAAATTTAAAATTACGTTTGTATTTTGTAATTGTAATATTACTGTATGGTTGTAAATTTATATAAAAGGTAACCATAAGCTTGTAGCCTATTTTAAATATTAAAATACAGATGTTAGAATAAAAATGTAATATAAAAAAATGAAAGAATAAATAAATAAATAAAATCATGTACATTGACCATGCACATTTTAACCAGATTTAAATTTTAAGTTAAGTATTTGTAATTTTATTAAACTTTGTCTGTCTTTGTTGTCATTGGGTTGCGTCAGATCAAATAGTGGCGAGTAGAGCTGTCAATCTTCCAATTTAATACCATTCAAATTTCATTTTTCTTTTAATATTCGAATAGTTAATGCTCAAATGCAGCCCGTACTTTACTATTGTGCATTGTCAACCTTGTACTAAAACATTATCTAACAAGTGTATTGAAGCGCCTCTCTTGTAAAGGCTAACGGTGCTCGGTTAGCACAATTACAGCATGTTCGAAAGCACAGCCGAAACGATTTCATAAACTAACAATAGCGTTAGCCACAATGCCAATGGCTGCTGTGGAAAAAAATTCAACGATCACTAAATAAGAGACAAACCTTTTCCAGTTGTCTTTATAAAGATTTATTTTCTTGCAAGAAAAGAGTCAACAGTCAAACAGTGAGTGGCTGCAGACTGTGGCCGCCAACCATAACAATCCTTTGGTTTTTATACCTACCTCTTACTCAAGGCTAACGCCACTCTTCTTCTGTAATCACTACTGTGATCACACGATATTAGTAAAATATCTAATTGAAATTACTTTGACTGACATTGCAGTTGTGATATGATATTGGAGGGAATGATCATTTTTGTATCATTATTCTCATCGTAAAATATTTAAAAAAAGATTGAAGTGTTTTTTTTTTTTTTTTGTGAGAATCTGTACCAAACAAAAGATTTTTTCTTTAGTCTGGATTTGTAGGCCAGGATGTCTCTGCAGCACCACAGTACTTTATTTTAGAATGGTATGACATTTTGCCTTTAACAAAAATTGCGCCCCCGCTGCGATTTGGATATTGCACTAGTTCATATTACGATTTGGATAAAATTGTGATTAATTGCGCAGCCCTACCTACTACTGATCATGACTGACTGACATTTCCGATTTGGTTTGTTTAGGTTCACCCAGGTCTGTGGGCCAGGAAAAGTTAACTAGTCGTGAGTATATTCTTTCATTGCTGAATATTGCAGGCAGGTCACTAGGACTATTGTTCATGACTGACTGATGTTTGTGACTGATGTTTCTGCTCTCCATTGCTTAGGTACACCCAAGTCTGTGGGTCGCAACAGGTCAAGTAGTGGTGAGTTTCACACTTTACCATCTAACAGGCGACCAGTGTCCATTTGTTTAACATAATCACTATTCACCTGATAAAATGGTTACCTGCAATTGTTACCTTATACGTGTTTCTGCTACATTAACCCATTACACTTAGCTCTTGCCATGAAAAATACACTGTAATAAGATTTATTTTAGGTCAAAATTAATTTTTATGTTGATTGTTTCACTGAAAATCTTTGGTTGTTTTAACAAATAAAGTGCCAGTGTTCAGTTCACATAATTTAATTGAGCCAACTGAGCTTTTTTTTTTAATGCAGCAAGTTTTGAAGTTTTTGGCTCAACATGGAAACACGGCTAGTGAGTCTCTTATATGATAGGCAGGAGGAACACAGTCCAGTCCTTGAAATCTTTTTAAATTGGTGCAAGAAATCAAATCTTACTCTAAACATCTCCAAGACAAAGGAAATGTCTATTAATTTTAGAGAGCAAAAAATTTTTTTTAATTAATAGGCAGCCAGTACAATCAGTCCAAAATTATAAATATCTTGGTGTACTTGACAATAAGCTTAAATGGGATATGTGGACTGATCATATACTGTGAGTATGAAGTCACAACAGAGAATAAATGTCTTAAAGAAATTACTCTCCTGTAATGTCAACAACATTAGCACAAAATTAACTGTTGTATTTTTTTTCCCCGTCATATTTAAAACAGATTCAAACAGTTTTTCCTCAAGCAATTCAAAGTTCAATTAATAACTGATGATCATTCTTTTCCTTTTTTTTTTTTTTTTTTTTATTGTGATCCATGATTCCTGTGTGAAAATTATATAAAAAGTTACATAATGACTTCACTGCCAGTTCACTGTTCACACACACAGCTCCATTGCAGGCTATGGAGGCCCCCTGTTGGATAGGTAGACATCGTTCAAACTTCTCTTTCTTGCAGCTCTTCATTAAAAGCACACCTGTTTTGATCCTCCATTTTAATCTGGAGCGTTTCTTCACAGCAGCTGCTCTTGGTAACAGACCTGAGAGTCGATCACCGAACTGATGGAGGCTTTAAGATTCACAACTACAGATGAGATTCTGTGAGAGAGGAGAAGATCCTAAAAATCCACTGCCCAGTTTCAGTTCATTCAACACAAATATGATGGCCAAACCTGCAAAAACAATAAATAAATGAACAAATGTAAAAAAACAAAACAAAACAAAAAAAACATAAATATATATACAAGGAAATGTGAAAAAAGAAAAGTATTTATACTTACAGTATATTTGAGTATTTATATATTTTAAATGCACATGGAACGAAATAAATGTGGAAATAAATGCATAAATAAATAAATGAGAAAAAAAATACAATTATACATAAGGAAAGAAAGGTATAAATACTCGTTTATTTTTATTTTTTTCTCATTTCCTTGTATATTTATATATGCATTTATTTATGTATTTTTGTTTTGTTTTTTACATTTCTTCAAATATTTATGTATTTATTTATTGTTTTTGCAGGTTTGGTCCTCCACACACAAATGATGAAGTGAACTTCAGTTTGACGTGTTTAAGTGGATTTACTCAATTAAATCATGACAGAATTTGCAGTAATTGTGTGGTTTTAACTCATTTTAATTAAGTTCATTTAACAAGCAGCAGAAATCATGTTTACAGTGTAGATTAAAAGATGGACAGATTAATAATTCCTGATTGTGATGTTTTATCTCCATCAGATTCCCATCGGCTCACTCTGGATCTGAACACAGTGAATAAACGCCTCCATCTGTCTGAGAGGAACACAGTGATTACTAACACTGTCCCAGATCTTCAGTCATCAGATTTGATGTGTATCAGCAGGTGTTGTGTAGAGAGAGTGTGAGTGATCAACGCTGTTACTGGGAGATTGAGTGGAGTGAAGATTATGTGTCTATATCAGTGTCATATAAGAGCATCAGCAGGAAGGGAGCGGGTCTTAAGTGTGTGTTTGGACATAATGATCAGTCCTGGAGTTTGAACTGCTCTCACTCCAGTTACTCATTCATACACAATAACATAGAGACTGATCTCCCTGTAAAGCCCATCAGCAGTAGAACAGGAGTGGATGTGGATCACAGTGCAGGAACTCTGTCCTTCTACAGCGTCTCTGGAGACACAATGAAACACATCTACACAGTCCAGACCACATTCACTCAACCGCTCTATCCTGGGATTAGGGTTTGGTCTGGATCATCAGTGAAACTGTGTTGATGAGAGATTCTACCCATAATGCTTTGAGCTCATGATGAATCAGTGACAGTGAGATGTTATAGAGTCTCTTCATTACATTAATACTGTGACACTGAAATATCATGTCAGAATAAATGTGTGTGTGTGTCTCTACTTGTTCTGATGTAAATCAGTTGTTTTTATTGTAGTTTCTCGTCAATCTCTTATTACTGTCAAAATGAGCTTCAGCTGAAAGTGTTTCTTTCAGGTATTAAATTACTTTAGCTGAAGTATTTGTGTCAGTAATGTAGGACCAAATTACTCAAAATTATATTATTAAATAAATCTTGAAATATTTTAATAAATGTTTAACTGCAGTTTATATGTATATTGTATTATGAGGAGCAGGAGTGACACTTAAAGTCCCCGTGAACCGGAAGTTGTAAACGACTTTTCTCCAATGTTGTGGCGTATTTCCAAGTGAAACGGAATTGTAACACGTGGTTGAAATCAAAAGGAAGCAGGATCTATACGCAGCAGAAGTTTTATTCTAACAGAATCCAAAAAAAGAAACTCAGGGAACAGACAGGAACGGAACAACGTATACGAACTGACAAAGAACAGATTAAAACACAGGGCTTAAATACACAGTGAACAGAAGGACTAATGAGACTAATTAACAGGACACAGCTGAACTCAAACACTAATTCACATTTATTTGTATAGCACTTTTCACAATACATATGGTTTCAAAGCAGCTTTACAGAGGATGTCAACATTACCATTTAGAGAATGCAGTTAGCAAATAATGTAATAATTTAGGCAATTCATTTACAATCACTGTTAGCAATTTAATTAAAGGTAGAAGCAATGAGCTCCTGGAAAAATGAATGACATATTAACAATAATTAGGATATATAGAAATTTGCGAATGTGCGTGTTGATCCAGATGTAGCGTCATCTGAAGTCCTCGCAGGAGTTGGTGCTGTCTCTTCAAAAGTGTTGGTCATCTGAGGTTTTCTTAAGAGGCTGGAACCAAACTGAAGCTGATGTACTCTCTAGTCACGTAGCTGCTGTTCATAACATTAAGCAAATATAGTCATGTGCAATTGATCTGATATGAGATGCATTATGTGAACGCTTGGCTAAAGAGATGTGTCTTTAATCTAGATTTAAACTGGGTGAGCGAGTCTGAGCCCCGAACATTATCAGGAAGGCTATTCCAGAGTTTAGGAGCCAAATGTGAAAATGCTCTCCCTCCTTTAGTGGACTTAGATATCCTACGTACAACCAGAAGTCCGGAGTTTTGTGATCTTAAAGGATTAGTTCACTTTTAAATAAACTTTTCCTGATAATTTACTCACCCCCATGTCATCCAAGATGTTCATGTCTTTCTTTCTTCAGTCGAAAAGAAATTAAGGTTTTTGATGAAAACATTCCAGGATTATTCTCCTTATAGTGGACTTCAATGCCCTCCAAACGGTTGAAGGTCAAAATTACAGTTTCAGTGCAGCTTTAAAGGGCTTTAAACGATACCAGACGAGGAATAAGGGTCTTATCTAGCGAAACGATCGGTCATTTTTCGAAAAAATACAACTGTATATACTTTATCCTGGAATGTTTTCATCAAAAACCTTTTTGACTGAAGCAAGAAAGACATGAACATCTTGGATGACATGGGGGTGAGTAAATTATCAGGAAAAGTTTATTTAAAAGTGGACTAATCCTTTAAAGAGCGTGAAGGATTGTAGGGCGATAGAAGATCGGTTAAGTACACAGGAGCTAAACCATTTAGAGCCTTGTAGGTCATTAGCAGTACTTTATAATCGATACGGAACTTAATAGGTAACCAGTGAAGAGATGATAAAATTGGTGTTATATGATCATATTTTCTTGACCTGGTAAGAACTCTAGCAGCTGCATTTTGTACTAATTGTAGCTTGTTTATTGAGGAAGCAGGACAACCAGCTAGTAATGCATTACAGTAATCTAGTCTAGACGTCATGAAAGCATGAACTAACTTTTCTGCATCAGAAACAGATAACATATTCTGTATCTTAGCAATGTTTCTGAGGTGGAAGAAGGCTGTTTTTGTAACATATGAAATATGATTTTCAAAGGACAAGTTGCTGTCTAATATAACACCCAGGTCTTTAACTGTGGAGGATGGAGTAGCAGTACATCCTTCTAAATACAGATTGTAGTCTGAGAGATTCTGTGTACAGGTTTTTGGCCCAATAAGTAATACTTCAGTCTTATCTGAATTTAAAGGGATAGTTCACCCAAAAATGAAAATGTGATGTTTATCTGCTTACCCCCAGGGGATCCAAGATGTAGGTGACTTTGTTTCTTCAGTAGAACACAAATGATGATTTTTAACTCCAACCGTTGCCGTCTGTCAGTCAAATAATGCGAGTCAATGGGAACTCTATCAATAAGAGTCAAAAAGCCGAACAGTATTTATATCATTTTTTACCTCTAAAACACCACTATGTCCAACTGCGTTCAGCATTCGCTTAGTGAGGTCTGATCGCGCTCTGACAACGGCAGTGATGTCTCACACTCATTGAAGCGCGAGACATCACTTCCGTTGTGAGAGACAGAGTCCAATTTCCTTAATAAAGATGAAGCTGCATGCATGTAAACAAGATCACCATAATCAATTATTGATAAAAAAAGTACTCTCAACCAGCTTCTTTCGGGCCTCATAGGGAAAGCAATTTTTTAAACGATAGAGGAACCCCAGTTTTGGTTTAAGCTTCTTGAGCAAATTATCAATATGGACATTAAATGCAAATTTTTCATCTAAACAAATACCTAAATATTTATAAGAACTGACTCTTTCAATTTATGTACCATGTAAAGTTGAAATTGTCACATCTATATCCTTTAGATGAGTGCGACTAAAAATCATATATTTTGTCTTCTTTGAATTTAAAACTAATTTTAATTGTGACGACGAATATTGTGTAACATTAAACGCATTTTGTAATTTCAACAGAGCTTGATTTATTGATGATGCTGCTGTATAAATAATTGTGTCATCAGCATATAGATGTACATTAGCGGAGTCTACTCCAAAACCTAAATTATTGATAAAAATAGAAAACAGAATAGGAGATAAAATAGATCCTAAAAAACTCATTTTTTTACTTGAAGAAAAGGAGAATTATAATTTTCTAAATTCACACACTGTGTGTCACGATTTCTGTCTGGACTACACTTCCCATAATCCTCCCTGCCTGTCACATGCACACTCCACACCAATCATCCTTTGCCACATACACCTGTAGCTTGTTATCTTGACTATTTAAGACTCACTCACACACCACCTCATTGCGAAGTCTTGTTTCACCTAGTGTACATTTCTGAGTGTTATTATCCTGTCTGCCTGTTACCAATCCTGTCTGTTTACGATTCCCTGCTGCCTGCCTTTGGACTGTATATTGTTTCCCAACCTGTGAGTGATATCTGCCTGTCTGTTCCGGTTCCTGCCTGTTACCCGTTATCGACCCGTTGCTGCCTCTTCTGTAACGAAGCGGGACTCAGGCAGGGATCCAATTGCAAAGCTTTATTAAAAGTGAGTGTGGTCGTACAGGCAGGGTCAAACAGGGACAAACAGGAACAGCAAGGGACAGGCGGAATCATGGTCAGGATACAGGCTGAGATCAAGACAGGCAGATATCACTCACAGGTTGGGAAACAATATACAGTCCAAAGGCAGGCAGCAGGGAATCGTAAACGGCAAATAGACAGGATCGGTAACAGGCAGACAGGATAATAACACTCAGAAATGTACACTAGGTGAAACAAGACTTTGCAATGAGGTGGTGTGTGAGTGAGTCTTAAATATCCAGATAACAAGCTACAGGTGTATGTGGCAAAGGATGATTGGTATGGAGTGTGCATGTGACAGGCAGGGAGGATTATGGGAAGTGTAGTCCAGACAGAAATCGTGACACACTGAGTACGTTCGGATAGATAATTATCAAACCATTTTAGAGCAGCTTCACTAATACCTATAGATCTAAGTTTCTGTAATAATAAATTATGATCAACAGAGTTGAAAGCTCTTGAAAGGTCAACATATAATGGAGCACAGGACTTTTTACAATCTAAGGAATTTATAAGGTCATTAGTAACTAACAGAGCTGCAGTTAGGGTACTATGACCTGCTCTAAAACCTGACTGGTGATCATTAAGAATATTATTATCTGTTAAAAATTGTTTTAATTGATCATTTATCAATGATTCGAATGCTTTAGCTAAAACTGGTAATCTAGAAATAGGACGATAATTACTAGGATCTGAAGGATCTCCACTTTTTAATAATGGAATAACTGATGCAGACTTCCACGCTCTCGGTATAATATTTGAAATCAGACTTAAATTAAAAAAATAGATGCAATTGGTTCTGCTTGTAATGAAGGGTCAGCAGAGTGGGGATCCATTTGCAGCTTTTATTAGAACAATCACCAAAGTAGACAGGGGCAAGGGCAAAGACATAAACAGGGACAGGCAATGGTCGAGGCAGGCGGCAGACAAACGGTGTCAAGTCACAGGCAGAGATCAGGGCAGGCGGCAAGCAAACACAGTCCAGTACACAGGCAGGGATCAGGGCAGGCAGCAAAGAATCACAGAGAATAAACAATCCAACGGTAACGGAGAAACAGTTCACAAGAAAACGCTCAGTAATGATCACCGGGGCAAATCAAGACTTCGCGGTGTGTATGTGTGAGTGTGTGGCTTAAATAGTGTGAGTGTGATGAGGTGCAGGTGTGTGCGCAATCAGTCCCAAACGTAGTCCGAATGGGAAACAGTCAGTATTCAGGTGATGGCTCCCTCCGGTGGTGCGGAGGAGGAGGCGAGGGAGCCACATTCGTGACAGAGCCCCCCCCCGCGAGCGGCTCCAGACGCGAGGAAGCGGGCGCCGGAGTCTACCACGTGGTCGAGGGGCCGGTCTCTCCGGATGCGTCCGATGAAACTCGTCTATGAGTGATGGGTCCAGGATATCATCCGCATTGACCCAAGATCGCTCCTACGGGCCGTACCCCTCCCAGTCGACTAGGTACTGTAGTGTCCTCCCCCGGCGCCTGGAATCGAGCAACTCTTGAACCTGATAGGCTTCCTCGCCTTCGATCATCAACGGGGGGGGTTGTGGGCTTCGGCTCCCTCCGGCTCTCCTCTCGGACCACCAGAGGGTTTCAGCAACGACACATGGAAAGTGGGAGAAACACGGTAGTTAGCGGGTAATTTTAAATGAAATGATACAGGAGTAATTTGTTTGAGAATTTGGAAAGGCCCTACAAACCTGGGACTGAGCTTTCTGCATGGAAGTCGTAGACGCAGGTCCCTAGTTGACAGCCAGACCCACTGTCCCACGGAGTACTCAGGATTGGGGCGACGATGTCGATTGGCCTGTGTCTCTTGCCTTCTAACAGCGGCAAGAGATTGTAGATGATGATGGGCCAGGTCCCAGGTCTCCTCGCTTCGTTGCATCCACTCGGTTACTGATGGTAGGTTGGATGGTTCCCCCGGTCCAGGGAAAGAGTGGCGGTTGAAAACCCAGGACGCATTGGAAGGGCGTGACACCCGTGGCAGGTTTCCGTAGGGAATTTTGAGCATACTCAGCCCACAACAGATAGTAGCTCCACTCTGACTGATTTCGTTGACAGTATGTGCGTAAGAATCTGGTGAGTTCTTGGTTCATGCGTTCGGTTTGACCATTGGATTCAGGGTGGTACCCTGAGGTGAGGCTGATGTTGACGTTTAATTGTTTGAAAAAAGCTGTCCATACCCGGGACGTGAACTGTGGACCCCTGTCAGACACAATGTCCTCCGGAAGACCGTAGAAGCGGAATACGTAGTTGCATAAGACCTCCGCTGTCTCAAACGCGGTGGGTAGCTTGGGAAGTGGTATGAGTCGGCATGCCTTGGAGAATCGGTCGACTACTGTGAGGATAGTGGTGTGGCCACGGGATTCCGGGAGGTTGGTGACAAAGTCAATGGCTATATGGGACCAAGGACGTTGAGGGATGGGCAGCGGCTGTAGTAGGCCTGCTGGGGCTTGGTGTGTAGTTTTGGAAGTTTGACAGTCTGTGCAATTGTTGATGAATTGGGTCGTGTCTGTTACCGTGGTGTCCCACCAGAACCGGTTCTGTAGTAGGTGTAGTGTGGCTGTGATGCCTGGATGGCCTGAACTGGGGAAATCGTGAACTTGGTGAAGCAATTTGTTGCGGAGCTGTACGGGTACAAAAGTGCGGTTTGGTGGGCAGACGGGTGGTGGTGTTGTTTGTTCGTTTGCCTGGGTGATTTCGGTCATGACGTCCCACTGAACTGGAGCAAGCAGCAGTTTGACAGGAATAATGTTCTCTTCGCTCTCTGTTCGTTCTACCCCCTCTGCTTGACGAGATAGCGCATCTGCCTTGACGTTCTTTGAACCGGGTCTGTAGGTTACCGTGAACTGGAAACGAGTGAAGAACATGGCCCATCTAGCTTGTCGGGGGTTCAGACGTTTGGCAGACCGGAGGTATTCCAGGTTCTTGTGATCCGTGAGTATGGTGAATGGGTGTTGTGCTCCCTCCAGCCAGTGGCGCCACTCCTCCAACGCCGCCTTCATTGCCAGAAGCTCCCAATTGCCTACATCATAGTTGCGCTCTGCTGCCGACAACTTTCTGGAGTAGAATGCACATGGGTACATTTTTGCTGGATTACCTTGGCGCTGTGAGAGTATAGCCCCGATGCCTGTGCTGGAGGCGTCGACCTCGACTATGAAAGGGAGCTCTGGGTCTGGGTGGCGGAGAATGGGTGCGGCGGTGAATCGCTCCTTCAGTTCTTGGAAGGCGTGCACCGCCTCGTGGGACCAGGAGAGGCGTGTGGATTGTCGCTTAGTCATGGAAGTCAACGGGGCTGCAATGCCACTGAAGTTTCGGATGAATCGCCTGTAGAAGTTGGCGAACCCCAGGAATCGTTGTAGCTCTTTCAGTGTGCGTGGTTGAGGCCACTCGAGCACCGCCCTTACTTTGCTGTCATCCATCGCCACTCCCTCCTGACTGATGACATAGCCCAGGAATGATGTAGAGGTACGATGAAACTCACATTTCTCCACTTTGGCATATAGTCTGTGCTGAATGAGTCGCTGCAGTACGGCCCGGACATGCTGGATATGTTCCTCGAAGGTTTTGGAGTAGATGAGAATGTCGTGAATGTAGACTATGACCCAGCGGTTGAGCATATCCCGAAAGACATCGTTGATGAATGATTGGGAAGATGGAGGGACTGTTGGACAGTCCGAACGGCATAACAAGGGTCTCATAGTGGCCGGTGGCAGTGGAAAAGGCCGTCTTCCATTCATCACCTTCTCTGATACGAATCAGATTGTATGCGCACCGGAGATCCAGCTTGGTAAAATACTGGGCTTGTCTTAGTTGTTCCAGGGCTGCGGGAACCAATGGCAGAAGGTAGCGGAATTTAACAGTAATGTCGTTCAGTCCCCGATAGTCTATGCAGGGCCGAAGGCTGCCGTCCTTCTTTTTGACGAAGAAGAAACCAGATGCTGCCGGGGATGTGGAAGGTCGGATAAAACCTTTGGCCAATTCTTCCTCGATGTATGCTTCATAGCTGCTGACTCTGGCTGAGACAGGGGAAATATTCTGCCCTTGGGGGGCGTGGTACCAGGTAGCAGATCTATGGCGCAGTCACTGGAACGGTGAGGAGGTAATTCAGTGGACTTGCTTTCACTGAAAGCGACCGCCAGATCAGCATACTCAGCAGGTATGTCGGGCTCGTCAGTGTTAGACTCGTAAACTGAAACGGTCTGAACTGGTATGGGAGTGATCTGTTTCAGGCAGTGCTCGTGACAGGTGGCATCCCACTGAGCGATCTGGCCCTCCTTCCAGCGGGTTGTGAGTTCTGAGCCACGGGAGACCAAGGATAACTGGATTGTTGGGTGAGTGGATTACATAAAATCGGATGCGTTCGTGATGAAGGACTCCCACTTACATTGTGAGTTCGGTGGTGATGTGCGCCACTCTTCCTCCTCCGACGGGCCTCCCATCTAGCGCTTCCACTGTCAATGGAGAGTTACAGTCCGTTAATGTAATATTGTGTTCGCTGATGAATGTATCCGACATGAAGTTACCCGCTGCCCCAGAGTCCAGAAGTGCGTGCGTGGTGATGCATTGGTCGTTCACTGTTACTTGAATGGGTATTTTGAGGCAGTTAGAAGAATAGTCGACAGAGAGTGGAGAACTCACTGCTTTCGGGTGGATGGGTTGGGTCGAATGGGACAGTTGATCTTGATGTGGCCGGCCTGACCGCAGTACAAGCATAAATGAAGTTGTCGTCTCCTTTCTCTCTCCTCTGGACGAAGCGGGGTGTACCCGAGCTGCATGGGTTCTGATGTGGGGTTGGTCAGAGTGGAGAGACGGACAGGGCGTCGTGACCGGAGGAGATTATCGATGTGAATGGTTAGTTCAATGAAGTCATTAAGCGATTTTCCCTCGTCACGGCATGCAAGCTCGGCTTGAAGCTCCAGAGACAGCCCCTTGCGAAACAATAGTTTCAACGTGTCCTCGACCCAGTTTGTTTGAGCGGCGAGGGTTCGAAATTGAAGAGCGTATTCGGCAGCTGTGGTTTTACCTTGACACAGCGACAGCAACTGATCCCCTGCGCTTTTGCCTCCCTCCGGATGGTCGAAGTCCTCCTTGAAGCTTTGTAGGAAGGTCGAATAGGTGGGAAACACAGAACTATCCTCTCTCCATATAGCCGTGGCCCAATCCAGCGCTTTACCCGTCAACAGGGAACAGACAAAGGAAATCCGACTGGACTCGGTGGGGTAGAGAGTTTGCTGTTGGTTGACGAACAGGGAACATTGAAGAAGAAATCCCTTACATTTTGCGGGTTACCGTCAAACTTCTCTGGGAGTGCGAGGCGTGGATTTACAGCGGGAGCGGCAGTGAAGCCCCGGCTGGCGGGAATCGCTGTCGGCGGCGTGGCGGCCTCGGCGGCGTCAAATCGAAGACTTTGCAGGGTTCTCACCAGCTCCTCGGTAAGGGAAGTCAATCGATTCAGTTGGTGTTGATGTACCGCGAGCTGGTTGGCTGGGCGGACAGCTCGGTGGAGATCTGCATGATTGCTGCTGGATCGTTGTTTGGCGAAGTCTTCTGTAATGAAGGGTCAGCAGAGTGGGGATCCATTTGCAGCTTTTATTAGAACAATCACCAAAGTAGACAGGGGCAAGGGCAAAGACATAAACAGGGACAGGCAATGGTCGAGGCAGGCGGCAGACAAACGGTGTCAAGTCACAGGCAGAGATCAGGGCAGGCGGCAAGCAAAACAGTCCAGTACACAGGCAGGGATCAGGGCAGGCAGCAAAGAATCACAGAGAATAAACAATCCAACGGTAACGGCGAAACAGTCCACAAGAAAACGCTCAGTAATGATCACCAGGGCAAATTAAGACTTCGCAGTGTGTATGTGTGAGTGTGTGGCTTAAATAGTGTGATGAGGTGCAGGTGTGTGCGCAATCAGTCCAGGAATGAGGGCCTATGGGAAACGTAGTCCGAATGGGAAACAGTCAGTATTCAGGTGATGGCTCCCTCCGGTGGTACGGAGGAGGAGGCGAGGGAGCCACATTCGTGACACTGCTACAATACCAGCAGCCATTTTAAAAAATAAGGCTAATTTTATCAACCCTGCAGATTTTTTGACATCTATTTTACTAAAGCATTATAAACCTGGGATGTTGTAATAGGAGAAAAATTAAACACTGTCTGGGAAATGTTTATCAGGAACAACAAATTCTGTAAAGGTAGATACGCCTAAATCAGTGAACTTGAGCCTGCAGTAAAAAAGTTATAAAAGTTTCAGCAATGCTTTTAACAATAGTTTGGTTAACAATTAAATGATCTGGAACTTTAATCGATAAACTCGTTCCTGAAGTAGATTTTACTAGCTTCCAGAATTTAATAGGATTATATTAAAATTTCATTTACCATAGAAAGATAATAATCGCGTTTGCACATTTTATTGATTTAGTACATGAATTTCATAATGCTCTATAATAACTCCAATCTAGTAAATCATTTGATTTCTTTGCCTTGGCCCAGGCAGCATTTCTCTGTCTAATAAGTGTAGAGAGAGTATCACTGAACCAAGGATTGTCTTTGCCACTTATCCTATAACGTTTACATGGAGCATGCTTATCACATATTGTTAGAAAAACCTTTTTATAAATAATCCCAAGCTAAGTTGATATCTGGCATATATGAAATAACACCTAAATCAGTATTATACAGATCATGCATAAAAGCCTGTTCATTAAAATGTTTAAATATTCTTTTATAAATAAAACGTGGAGAATTCTTAGAAATCTTGCAGTTTTTCACACATACAACAGCACAATGATCACTAATGTCATTACAAAAACACCAACTGCAGTAAACTTATGAGATAGTTAAAATTAAGTCCAATAAAGTTGATTTAAGTCCTTTGATTAAGTTGCTGAAGTAATCAGTTGAACTAAGCAGAGAGAATCGCAATCTGGGTCCGACAGTGTCGAAAGCCAATCCCAATTAAAATCGCCAAGTATTATAAGTTCATGTTTGTTCCATTCAGAGAAAAACTCTGCAAGTAAAGTACCTACTTCACTTGAAGATGAAGGCGGCGGACGATAGCTCTAAATGTGAGTAGAGATGAGGCGAGGACACTCATATGCACTTCAGCTTTATTGAACAATGACAAAACCTCAGCAAAAACAGTCCTCTCAAACACTTCAGGCACACAGGCAGGCAGAGTTGGCAAAAATAAAATGCTCAGGACTCCTGCAGGGGAACCACAAAAGAGGAGACTAGACTCAACAAACTGAGGAGAGAGAACATGGGGAGAAACAGGAAAAGAACTGAGGAGAACAGCAGGTGGGACAAACTAACTTCTAATACAAGAGGGAGTGGTCAAGATAAACATGAGTGCACACGACAGATAGACACAGACAAATCAATACAGTTCAATGATATGTTCCAGTGTCTCTATAGAAATACAGTAAAACTATTTCAAATCTTTAATGGTTTAGTGCAAAAAAAAAAACAAAAAAAAAACAACAATTTATTCAACTGAATAAAAAAGTTCATAAGACTCCCACGTGTCCCCACACTTTACTCCACTGGAAAACAAAATAAATTATTTTCACACTATGAGACATTATAAAAACAAGATGCAAGTAAAACTGCATTTAAGTATACTTGTGTAAAACAGTTTTATTTACAGCTTAATTAGAAAACTTTGCATGCAAAGCTTTTTTTCAATATAAATCAGTATCAATATAAAAAGTACATACCTTTTCCCCCTGACATTAAACAAATGACATTAACTTTTTTTTCTAGAAATTTAAATTTCTCAAGCTGTCTCAAAAAATTCAAATTCAAGCTGAATAAAATAAAATAAATCTAATCTTACTTACATTTTTTTGATATTCTCGTTCTCATGGTTTTTACAAATGGAAAGTCTTCTTTGTTTAGATGCACTGGGCAGTCTATTAGGAAGAGAGCAAAAACAGAATTATATTACTGTTTGAAAAGGACTGAGGCTTCAAACACAATGCTGGATGTATGGATGGATAGAAAATAAAGACATAGATGTAGAATGATGGAAATAAATCTGACATTCACATGCACTGTAAAAAGAAAATGTTCAGAGAACTCAAAATTATTGTAGACACCAATTACCTCAAAAAATGTAAGTAAAGCAAATTAAATCTTTTAAGTAAAGAATAATTTAAATAACAATTAAGTCAAACTGATTTTTTTTAAATTTTAGTTTTATTTAATATTTAAGTCCACTGTACTTAAAATGTCTCAGGTTACGTATGTAACCATAGTTCCCTGAGAACAGGGAACGAGACTCTGCGTTCAATCACGCTTTGGGGAACGTCACACGTGACCCGGTGTCTGAAAGCCAACTATCCAACAACTCCAATCCCTATTGGCCGGCAAAAGCCTATGACGTAATATGGCACGACCCGTAAGTATAAAAGGACGCCTGGAGAAACAGTCAGTATCTATCGTCTTGAGGGACTGTTCTGCAGGCAGGCAGCCCGAAGCATGGCAGGGCAACGCAGAGTCTCGTTCCCGTTATCAGGGAACTATGGTTACATACGTAACCTGAGACGTTCCCTTTCGAAGGGAACTTCAACTCTGCGTTCAATCACGCTTTGGGGAATGATATACCCATGCCGCCATGCTCGAGGAGAGTGCATGCCAAAAGATGGCTAGACAAACGTCAAGCAGTTTCGAATGAGACGCCAGATAGCAACTCACCCTCGCTCACACAAAGGCTGTCAGTGACAGCATTCCCTACAGTCACCAGCCCAAGCTGAGCCTCAAAGAGGCCTTCGTAGAAAGCCTACCAAGGCCGCTAAAGGCATCTGGGACCAACTTTTCCGAGGAAAGGGAATGTGGCCAGGGAACCGAAAGGAGCCCCGGCCAGTCACTAGAGGGGAACGAAGTCACCCCCAATGCCACCAGGGAGGCCGACCTGGTCTGATGTAGGACAAACTTAGTCTTGGCCAACCCTGTCTGAATACAGAATCTCCATAATGCATTCTTCAGAGAAGAGAGCAGGTAAGAGCGACTGCAAGAAGGGCAGTAAGCAACTCAAACCCATGCGTAGAGACTGACATCCTGGAGAGCAGAACTCAGCTGAGTGCTATGAACCTTCGTATTGAGGGGAGTATAATCAGCTCATCCTAGGATCTACTCAGCGCTCAGCGATTATTTGCACTGAGGAGGCTGTGCGCTAGAAACCCTGATACAGGGGAGCACAAACCAGCCTAGGGCTGAACCTCAGGAGGAGGCCTCATAGAGGCCTACAACCCATGATCAGCTTAGGGAGCTAAGCACTATTACACAGACAACCCTAGCAGGGAAGTACAAAGCTCAACCTAACAGGTAGACCATACTGTGTGCATAAATCATAGAGGCCAGAAAGGGGCCTACATCATGATAATAGCTTTATATGGAGCATGACACACATATGAAAAGCATTTCGTCATATTAGAAGGACATTCAATGGTGGCCTTTGAGGGCCACCTTGAACACCTGTCTTGCTGGGAGCAGGACATATGACTTAGTGACAGTAGTTAAACTGAAAAGTGCCCACATGACAATCCACCTAACACAATCCAACGAGCATTGTACTCAGAGTAAAATAACTCTTTTTACCATAAGGAGGTTAAAATATCACCTGGGGCCCTGCCAACCAGAAGTGTATTCATAGGATACTGATAGCTCTCTAGTAAGAGGATTACACTACAACATACGCTAGTATGTTCAAAAAAGGCGGCCCAGAGGGCCTAAAAACCTTTAAGACATACAACGTTAGTCTAGTGGCCATTAGGGTTCTAGGAGCAAAAATAGAACCACCCTAGATACTAGGTGGCTATTTAGCTCAACTAGATTAGAAACCCAGACTCAAGGAGGCTGATGTAGTTAAAACCAAACCTCAGTAAGGTTTTTACCACAAAAACTCACCCTTGAGAGGTCAGCCACTCAGAAGAGTACACAGAAAAAGCACCTTTTTACTCTCAAAGTGAGAGGAGTACATAACTGAACTCCAACATGCTACACGAGAGGCCCATAGGGCCTACCCTAGTAAACACGCGGCATTAGCTAGTGGCGACCATAACCATACCAACCATCAGGCCATGCATTCAACGATTTAGTTTCTAAAAGGAAATGCATATTACGCCACCATACTCCACGAGAAGCCTGTCTAAGGCCTACTCAAGCAGAGTGGGGTGTGGCCGATGGTGGTATTGGATTCCAGGCATCCTGCCAACAAGTCAGCTAAAAAGGAGGCCTTATGGGGCCTACAATCTCAGCAACAAGTGGCATTCAGCCTGTTTGCAGAATAAAACACAAACTGTGCCAACATGTGAACTAGAAAGGAGGCCTGTTGGGGCCTACCGTTCCAATGACACGTGGCTTCAGCTCGTGAAATAAAGGGAACCAAGCTACAGGGGACCAGCTCTAACCCAACAATAGCTGTGGCAAGCTAACTGCAACCTGAGCTAGGCTACACATTCCAACAGGCAATGTACCCTAAATCATATGTGACTAAAGGGAACCAAACAATGCCAACATGGTCTAAGGGAGGCCTATATGGCCTACTACCTCAAACGGACACGTAGCAAAGCTTGTGGCAGTGTAAACTATGTGAGCAAACTATAATCAGCTAACAGCACTTGTTAGAAATACAATTGCTAACTAGAAGGAGGCTAATTAACCATAAGAGCCTACAATCAAAGTTATATGCAATATAGCTGTTAACAAGATCACAAAAGGGAGCTAATAGAAACCAGCTTTTCTCAAAAAGTGGTTCTATACTACCCTGAGTATGCGATCCAACAGGTGATGCACTCAGTGACACAAATAAACCTCTACTGGGGAATATAATACTCACCAATCCCTCCAATAGAGGCTAACATCAAAGAGCCTGCTACTATGAGACAGCTGCTAACCTGTGGCAGCATAAGTAAGCTCACATATATATATGTAGGGCAAAAGTCTAGAACTCAAAGCAATGTAATGCTTTGACATACTTGCTTTTTTTAGTGAAGATGAACATTTTCTCCACACAGATTCTCAAATCTGTACTAAGCCCTAGAGGACGAAGGCTAAAAGCTAGCACCGTCAACTCAAACTTGATTAAGAAAATCAAGTGGCTCAGAGGAAAAAACACTTTCCATAGCATGAAAAGTTCTAGAAAGTGGGCCTAGCATACACTGCATAACTTATCTATGCAAAGATAAGGGCCTACCACCTGAGAAAAACAGCATCAGGGAGTCTAAAAACGTCTACAACCTAGCTGTTAACCTCACCAGTTGCACCTACATAAACAAGGGGACAATGAGCATACGGCCTAAAACTCCCTCGGGAGGAGGCCAGAACTAGGAACTATACCACCTGACGAGGGATAGTATACATAGAGTTAACATATAACACACCTAACCTAGCTTTAGCTGGCCCCTAAGCTACAGGCCTTCTTACAGGGCCACAGCCTAGTGAAGTCTGGGCTTCACCTCCAAATCTCAAGGATAAGAGAAAGAAAGCAAAGCTCACAAGCAAACAATGTCAGGTGGGCGATTAAGGTCAACCTAAACATACAGTGTTATGCGAAAGTTTGGGAACCCCTTACAGAATCTGTGAAAATGTGAATAATTTTAACAAAAAAGAGAGATCATACAAAATGCATGTTATTTTTTATTTAGTACTGTCCTGAGTAAGATATTTTACATAAAATGTTTACATATAATCCACAAGACAAAAAATAGCTGAATTTATTAAAATACCCATTCAAAGTTTGTGAACCATTGATTCTTAATACTGTGTGTGGTTACCTGGATGATCTACGACTGTTTTTTTGTTTTGTGATGGTTGTTCATGAGTCCCTTGTTTGTCTGAGCAGTTAAACTGAGCTCTGTTCTTCAGAAAAATCTCCAGGTCCTGCAGATTCTTCAGTTTTCAATCTTTTGCATATTTGAACCCTTTACAACAGTGACTGATGAGATCCATCTTTTCACACTGAGGACAACTGAGGGACTCAAACACAACTATTAAAAAAGGTTCAAACATTCACTGATGCTCCAGAAGGAAACACGATGCATTAAGAGTCGGGGGTGAAAACTTTTGAACAGGATGAAGAGTCCAAATTTTTCTTATTTTGTTGAAATATTTTTTTTCATTTAGTACTGCCCTTCGGAAGCAACAGAAGATACTTCATGTTTCCCGGAAGACAAATTAAATACAATTTACCTTGATCTTCAAATTCAAAATGTTTTCACCCCCCATCTATTAATGCATTGTGTTTCCTTCTGGAGCATCAGTGAATGTTTGAACCTTTTTTAATAGTTGTGTTTGAGTCCCTCAGTTGTCCTCAGTGTGAAAAGATGGATCTCAAATCATTCAGTCACTGCTGGAAAGGGTTCAAATATGCAAAAAATGCTGGAAAACTGAAGAATCTGCAGGACCTGGAGGATTTTTCTGAAGAACAGAGCTCAGTTTAACTGCTCAGAAAAACAAGGGACTCATGAACAACCATCACAAAACAAAAAAACAGTCGTAGATCATCCAGGTAACCACACACAGTATTAAGAATCAATGGTTCACAAACTTTTGAATGGGTTATTTTAATAAATTCAGCTATTTTTTTTGTCTTGTGGATTATATGTAAACATCTTTTATGTAAAATATCTTACTCAGGACAGTACTAAATAAAAAATAACATGCATTTTGTATGATCTCTCTTATTTTGTTAAAATTATTCACATTTTCACAGATTCTGTAAGGGGTTCCCAAACTTTCGCATAACACTGTACATACTAACTGAAGTGACGAGTGCTAACTCAAACTACTCTAGAAAACAGCAGATGAGAAGCTACTCTAAACAACATGTGCTAAGAGGTGGCCATTTGTGGCCTGCAATATATATAATACTAGCCAACCTATCAAACTTCAGTTTGCCCAAAAACCCCTTACTTTTTCTGACCAAAAACCGAGGAGGTGCAGGAAGAAGGGGCAAGGGCAGATATAAAGTCGCCCTCGCAACGAGAGGGAATCGATTACCGACGCTACTGGCGTATGTGATCGATCACCTCCTTTAAAACCTGCTTCTTCCTCTTCGAGTCCAGCCATCTCTGCTTCTTGCTCCGAAAGGAGGAGGCACCTGAGCGGCCATACTGGACCTCTGGCCCTGTCTCAGAGCCTCAGCTCGAGATGGACCAGCCTCCTGACTAACTACATGCTCAGAAAACTATACAAAAAAACAAGGTCTTATTTAAAAACATAAAATAGACCCATCTCATCTTCCTGCAGCTCAAAGACCGAAGATTCCTAATACTCTTTTTTTTTTTTTTTTTTACATTAAAGGATAGAATCTAGGGTTCTTTAAGCCTAAAAGATCCTCTCACTATCAAACCAAAAAAGCGGGCCGACAGAAATAATCACTATGGGCCCAGCCATCAGTCTGACAATAAGAAGTATCTGAGCATGATATAAAATATATATACATGCATATAAATAAACATACATATATATAGGAGGTGGAAGAAGAAGAGGAGAGGGTAGATATAAATCGCCTTATGTAGCTGGGGGATCGATTACAAACGCAGAGGTGTTTACAATCGATCACCCATCTCACTCTCGCTTCTTCCTCCTCCCGTCTGTCTGGGCTCACATACAAATCTGAACAGCTAGGGGTTTTTCCATGCCCTCCCGATCTCAAACGCAGAGATCAGGAAGGAATGGAAAGT